>NC_141875.1:232490756-232801470 GCF_056163025.1 Triticum urartu
AAGATCTAGGCGCTTGTTTCACCTGATTTGGATAAACGAGCGAAAAGTTATACTAGATCGAAGATTAGGGTAGAAATCGCAATCGAAAATAATCGCGAAAAAACCCTGGAAAAAGAAAAACTGATGAACAAGCTAACAAACGGATGTTCGTTGTCTGCGGCTAACGGATGAGTGGCGTTCGTTAAAACGAACGTACGGACGAACGTCCGCTAAATAAATAAACCGACGGAAAACTGAACGAACCGATCTAATAAAAAAAACTAGATCTAGGGTTTAAAAAAACCGAACGGTTAACCTAAAAAAACGACAATGGCGGCGGCGACGTCGGCTACCTCCGGCGAGGCTCCGGTGTGGCGGCGCGGCTTCGGGCTTGCGGCGGCGAGGCAGCGGCGGCTTGCGGCGGCTGGGCGCGCAGGCGGCGGTGGCGTTGGGTGGCGGGAGTGGTCGGTGGCGGGGTAGGGCGGCGGCGGGGTATTTAAGAGGGGGGGTCGGGGTCGAGGCCGACTTGGAGGAGGGGGCGGCGCGGCAGAGGTGGACTCCGGCGAGTCCGTCTCGCGCATGGGAGGGAGTCGGCGGCGCTGGCTGGGCCTCGGCCCAGTCCGGTCCGGTGGGATTTTTTTTAAACCAGAATTCGCCCGAAAAAATCCTAGAAAATAAAATAAAAATCTAAAAATACCAAAACATATTTTCACCGTCTAAATAAAATATTTAGAACAAGATGAACATTTTCTTGGCCCTAAAATGAAATTTAAAAAATGCATATTTTCTAATTCATATAAAATTGCAAATAAAAATCAAATAAAATTATTTATTTGATTTTAATATTTTTCGTCCAATATCTCATTTATTTTGGAGAAGTCATATTATCTCCTCTCATATATTTTAATAAGAAATATTTCCAGAGAGAAAAATTATTAAAACCAAAATGATACCTGTTTCAATATTTGATAAAATTCGAATATGAAAAACGTGAAATCCCCAAGTCTCTCCGTGGGTCCTTGACTTGCTTATAATTTCAAGGATCGCAAAATGAAAATGCAATAAAATATGATATGCATGAATGATCTATGTATAACATTCCAAATTGAAAATTTGGGATGTTACATAAGGACACATATTGGCTCAAGCTCAAGACTCTACCTTTTCATTTTAGTGATCCAGGATCACATTGAGTCCATAGGAAAAGCCAATACTATTAAAAGGGGATGAGGTGTTGCTTAGTGGATTGCTTGCTCAAAATGCTTAGTGATTGTTGGGGAACACAGTAATTTCAAAAAAATTCCTACGCACACGCAAGATCTATCATGGTGATGCATAGCAACGAGAGGGGAAGAGTGTTGTCCACGTACCCTCATAGACCGTAAGCGGAAGCTTTATGACAACGTGGTTGATGTAGTCGTACGTCTTCACGATCCGACCGGTCCTAGTACCGAAAGTATGGCACCTCTGCGATCTGCACACGTTCGGCTCGGTGACGTCCCACGAACTCTCGATCCAGCTGAGTGTCGAGGGAGAGCTTCGTCAGCACGATGGCGTGATGACAGTGATGATGATGCTATCGGCGCAGGGCTTTGCCTAAGCACCACGACGATATGACCGGGGTGGATTATGGTGGAGGGGGCACCGCACACGACTAAGGGATCAATTATTAACTTGTGTGTCTATGGGGTGCCCCCTGGCCACGTATATAAAGGATGGAGGGAGGAGAGGCCGGCCCTCATAGGGCGCGCCCAAAGTGTGGAGTCCTACTAGGACTCCCTAGTCCTAGTAGGATTCCACCTCCCACATGGAATAGGAAAAAGGGAAGGGAGAAGGAGAAGGAACGAAGGGGGCGCCCCCTTTCCCTAGTCCAATTCGGACCAGTCCATGGGGAAGGGGCGCGGCCACCCTTGAGGCCTTTCTCTCCTTTCCCGTATGGCCCAATAAGGCCCAATACGAATTCCCGTAACTCTCCGGTACTCCGAAAAATACCCTAATCACTCAGAACCTTTCCGATGTCCGAATATAGCCTTCCAATATATCGATCTTTACGTCTTGACCATTTCGAGACTCCTCGTCATGTCCATGATCTCATCTGGGACTCCGAACAAACTTCGGTCATCAAATCACATAAATCATATTACAAATCGTCACAGAACGTTAAGTGTGCATACCCTACGGGTTCGAGAACTATGTAGACATGACCGAGACTCATCTCCGGTCAATAACCAATAGCGGAACCTGGATGCTCATATTGGCTCCTACATATTCTATGAAGATCTTTATCGGTCAAACCGCATAACAACATATGTTGTTCCCTTTGTCATCGGTATGTTACTTACCCGAGATTCGATCGTCGCTATCATCATACCTACTTCAATCTCGTTACCAGCAAGTCTCTTTACTCGTTCTGTAATGCATCGTCCTACAACTAACTCATTAGTCACATTGCTTGCAAGGCTCATAGTGATGTACTTTACTGAGAGGGCCCATAGATACCTCTCCGATAGACGGAGTGACAAATCCTAATCTCGATCTATGCCAACTCAACAAACACCATCGGAGACACCTATAGAGCATCTTTATAATCGCCCAGTTACGTTGTGATGTTTGATAGGACACAAGGTGTTCCTCCGGTATTTGGGAGTTGCATAATCTCATAGTCAGAGGAACATGTATAAGTCATGGAAATGAATAGCAATAAAACTGAACGATCATTATGCTAAGCTAACGGATGGGTCTTGTCCATCACATCATTCTCTAATGATGTGATCCCTTTCATCAAATGACAACACATGTCCATGGCTAGGAAACTTAACCATCCTTGATTAACGAGCTAGTCAAGTAGAAGCATACTAGAGACACTCTGTTTGTCTATGTATTCACACATGTACTAAGTTTCCAGTTAATACAATTCTACCATGAATAATAAACATTTATCATGATATGAGGAAATATAAATAACAACTTTATTATTGCCTCTAGGGCATATTTCCTTCAGTCTCCCACTTGCACTAGAGTCAATAATCTAGTTCACATCGTCATGTGATATAACACCAATAGTTCACATCTTTATGTGATTAGTTCACATCTCCATGTGACTAACACCCAAAAGGGTTTACTAGAGTCAATAATCTAGTTCACATCGCTATGTGAATAACACCCAAAGAGTGATCATGTTTTGCTTGTGAGAGAAATTTAGTCAACGGGTCTGCCACATTCAGAGCCATATGTATTTTGCAAATTTTCTATGTCTACAATGCTTTGCCCGAAGCTACTATAGCTAATTGCTCCCACTTCCAGTATGTATCTAGATCTAGACTTAGAGTCATCCAGATCGGTGTCAAAGCTTGCATCGACGTAACTCTTTACAATGAACTCGTTGTCACCCCCATAACTGAGAAACATTTCCTTATTCCACTAAGAATATTTTTGACCGTTGTCCAGTGATCCACTCCTGGATCACTATGGTAGCCTCTTGCCAAACTTATGGTGAGGTACACAATAGGTCTGGTACACAACATAGAATACTTTATAGAACCTATGAATGAGGCATAGGGAATGACTTTTCATTCACTTTCTATTTTTTGTCGTGGCCGGGTTTTGAGTCTTTACTCAACTTCACACCTTGCAACACATGCAAGAACTCCTTCTTTGACTGTTCCATTTTGAACTACTTCAAAATCTTGTGAAGGCATGTACTCATTGAAAATATATCAAGGGTCTTGATCTATCTCTATAGATCTTGATGCTCAATATGTAAGTAGCTTCACCGATGTCTTTCTTTGAAAAACGCCTTTCAAACACTCCTTTATGCTTTCCAGAAAATTCTACATTATTTCCAATCAACAATATGTCATTCACATATACTTATCAGAAATGCTGTAGTGCTCCCACTCACTTTCTTGTAAATACAGGCTTCACCGCAAGTCTGTATAAAACCATATGCTTTAATCACTTTATCAAAGCATATATTACAACTCCGAGATGCTTGCACCAGTCCGTAGATGGATCACTGGAGCTTGCTCACTTTGTTAGCACCTTTAGGATCGACAAAACCTTCTGGTTGCATCATATACAACTCTTCTTTAAGAAATCCATTAAGGAATGCAGTTTTGATATCCATTTGCCAGATTTCATAAAATGCGACAACTGCTAACATGATTCAGACAGACTTTTAAGCATTGATACGAGTGAGAAAACCTCATCGTAGTCAACACCTTGAACTTGTCAAAAACCTTTTGTGATAATTCGAACTTTGTAGATCGTAACACTACTATCAACGTCCGTCTTCATCTTGAAGATCCATTCATTCTCAATGACTCACCAATCATCGGGCAAGTCAATCAAAGTCCATACTTTCTTCTCATACATGGATCCCATCTCAGATTTCATGGCCTCAAGCCATTTTGCAGAATCTGGGCTCATCATCGCTTCCTCATAGTTCGTAGGTATGTCATGCTCTAGTAACATGACTTCTAAAACAGGATTACCGTACCACTCTGGTGCAGACCGTACTCTGGTTGACCTACGAGGTTCGGTAGTAACTTGATCTGAAGTTTCATGATCATCATCATTAGCTTCCTCACTAATTGGTGTAGGAATCAGTGGAACTGATTTCTATCATGAACTACTTTCCAATTTGGGAGAAGGTACAATTACCTCATCAAGTTCTACTTTCCTCCCACTCACTTCTTTCGAGAGAAACTCCTTCTCTAGAAAGGATCCATTCTTAGCAACAAAATATCTTGCCTTCAGATCTGTGATAGAAGGTGTAACCAATAGTTTCTTTTGGGTATCCTATGAAGACACACTACTCCAATTTGGGTTCGAGCTTATTAGTTTGAAACTTTTTCACACAAGCATCGCAACCCCAAACTTTAAGAAACGACAACTTTGGTTTCTTGCCAAACCATAGTTCATACGATGTCATCTCAACGGATTTAGATGGTGCCCTATTTAACGTGAATGCAATTGTCTCTAATGCATAACCCCAAAACGATAGTGGTAAATCGGTAAGAGACATCATATATCACACCATATCCAATAAAGTACGATTACAACGTTCGGACACACCATTATGCTGTGGTGTTCCAGGTGACGTGAGTTGCAAAACTATTCTACATTGTTTCAAATGAAGACCAAACTCGTAACTCAAATATTCGCCTCCACGATCAGATCGTAGAAACTTTATTTTCTTGTTACGGTGATTTTTCCACTTCACTATGAAATTCTTTGAACTTTTCAAATGTTTTAGACTTATGTTTCATTAAGTAGATATACCCATATCTGCTCAAATCATCTGTGAAGGTCAGAAAATAACAATACCTGCCGCGAGCCTCAACACTCATTGGACCGCACACATCAGTATGTATTATTTCCAACAAGTCTGTTGCTATCTCCATTGTTCCGAAGAACGGAGTCTTAGTCATCTTGCCCATGAGGCATGGTTCGCAAGCATCAAGTGATTCATAATCAAGTGATTCCAAAAGTCCATCAGCATGGAGTGTCTTCATGCGCTTTACACCAATATGACCTAAACGGCAGTGCCACATATAAGTTGCACTATCATTATTAACTTCGCATCTTTTGGCTTCAATATTATGAATATGTGTATCACTATGATCGAGATTCAATAAACCATATATATTGAGTGTATGACTGATAACCCACAAGTATAGGGGATCGCAACAGTTTTCGAGGGTAGAGTATTCAACCCAAATTTATTGATTCGACACAAGGGGAGCCAAAGAATATTCTCAAGTATTAGCAGCTGAGTTGTCAATTCAACCACACCTGGAAACTTAATATCTGTAGCAAAGTATTTAGTAGCAAAGTAATATGATAGTAGTGGTAACGGTAGCAAAAGGTAACAATAGAAAAAGCAATGTTTTTGGAATTTTGTAGTGATGATAGCAATAGCAACGGGAAAGTGAATAAGCGGAGAACAATATATGGAAAGCTCATAGGCAATGGATCAGTGATGGAGAATTATGCCAGATGTGGTTCATAATGTAATAGTCATAACCTAGGGTGACACAAAACTACCTCTAGTTAATTGATATAATGTAGGCATGTATTCAAAATATAGTCATACGTGCTTATGGAAAAGAACTTGCATGACATCTTTTGTCCTACCCTCCCATGGCAGCGGGGTCCTTACGGAAACTAAGGGATATTAAGGCCTCCTTTTAATAGAGAACCTGAACAAAGCATTAAGAACATGGGAGGGGGGTGAATAGGCGATTTTTATGAAAGTCTTCAGAACATGGGAGTTTTGAAGACAAACGATAAAATTGAACCTATTACCATGCAGCGGAAGGTAGACTACACTAGGCAAACCATAGTCAAGTATTCAATGAAGTGAAAGCACAAAGACTAATAGCAGCTAGGTAGTAAGGATCAGGTAGGAAGATATTGTGAAGTCAAACAGAACACTCAGTCACTCAGTGAAGACAAATGATAGAGCAAACATACAATGACTTCACAAGGAGTAACAGTAAGTAACATGAAGTGAAGATGAAACCAGTGACTCATTGAAGACAATGATTTGTTGAACCAGTTCTAGTTGCTGTGACAACTGTACGTCTGGTTGGAGCGGCTAGGTATTTAAACCTTAGGACACACAGTCCCGGACACCCAGTCCTGAACACGCAGCTCAGGACACCCAGTCCTCACCGTATTCTCCTTGAGCTAAGGTCACATAGACCTCGCCCAATCACTCTGTTAAGTCTTCAAGGTAGACTCCCAAACCTTCACAGACTTCGTTCACTGGCAATCCACAATGTCTCTTGGAAGCTCAGAACGCGACGCCTAACCGGCTGGAGGATGCACAGTCCTCAAGTGTAATAAGTCTTCAGATCACATAGACAAGAAGACTTAAGTGATGCCCAATTCTCTCTGGCTCTGGTGGTTAGGGCTTTTATCCTCGCAAGGAATTCTCTCTCAAAGGCTTCGAGGTGGGTTGCTCTCAAACGACAAAATCCATACTCTCAATCTGACCAGCCAACCGTTTATGGTTGTAGGGGGTGGGCTATTTATAGCCACTTGGCAACCCGACCTGATTTGTCCGAAATGACCCTGGGTCACTAAGGAACTGACACATGTTCCAACGGTCAGATTTCAAACTCACACGACAACTTTACTTGGGCTACAAGCAAAGCTGACTTGTCCGACTCAGGACAAGATTCGCTCTCATAGTCTTCACTCGAAGACATAGGTTTTTGGTTTAGGCATCACTTCAGTCATTCTGACTGGTTCTCTTGGACCCCACTTAACAGTTCGGTGGTTCCTATGACTCAACACAAAAGAAAAAGAACTACGAAAGATCTAAGTCTTCGAGCTCCATAGGCTTCATATAGTGTCTTCTCTTGTCATAGTCTTCAATGTGAATATCTTTATATACCACCTTTGACTTCAATGTCTTCATACATTTTTAGGGGTCATCTCTGGTAGTAAAATCGAATAAATGAGGGACTTCTACCTGCGTTATCCTGCAATTCTCACAAACACATTAGTCCCTCAACTAGGTTTGTCGTCAATACTCCAAAACCAACTAGGGGTGGCACTAGATGCACTTACAATCTCCCCCTTTTTGGTGATTGATGACAAACTAGTTGAAGTTTTCAACGGGGAATATAATCTGTGAAATTGTAAAGGATAAGGAATTGTCTTCATAAGTTGCAAGGGCTCCCCCTGATGATGTGCATATAAGTTAATTTGCTTTTGGAATGCAAATGCACATGGCAGGTTGTACTTGTGGAGATCCACTTCAACTTATGATGACAATCCACTATGCATGTGAAAGTATATGAAGATAATGACATGCATAATGGAAAATGGACGTCTGCAGAATGATCTAAGTGCGGAATTTATCGTCGCACATGCGGAATTTATCTTCGCAAAACAAGGTGGCAAATAAGTAGCAGACGACCATCTAGTTTAAGTGTTACAACTCATAAGAACCAAATGTAGAAAAAACGAGAGTTGTAAGCACGAAGCAAAATATAAAGCACCCGCCATATGGGCCCGCTTGAAGACTATCAATCTCATATGCTTCTCCCCCTTTTGTCAGTAATGACCAAAAAGGTTTGAAGACATAGAGCCTCTACTCGTTCCCATGAGGAGTAGGTGAAGTAGCAGGGTTGTTGGTGTTGTTTGGCGGTGCAGAAGAGCTTGGAGGTGCTGAAGGAGGTGGCGGTGAAGTAGCATCGTCTTCTTCCTCAATAATTCTGGCAGTCACTGTGGCAGCAGAGGAAGAGAACTCAGAGTCTTCAAGGGATGGAGTTCCTAGCAGCACAGCCCTTCGAGGAGGTGTGGAGTCAAACTTGAATCTCTCAGTGAAGCCATCCTCTTGAAGATCAGCTTCAGAACACATCATCGTGAGCCCTTTCCATGTGCGGCGACAGATTTCATGGGCAACGAAAGCATTCTTGGTGGCAAGATTTCGAGTGCGATTAACATCCACCCAGAGGCTTTTCATCTGACGCTTCAGCCAGTCATGATGCCTATCCTGTTTCTGATGTAGAGCCACAAGAAGCTCTCGGTCGTTGAGAACACGAGTGCGCTTCTTGGGTCTTGGAGCAGTGGCACTGTCAGTGGCTTCAGTGGAAGCAGGGTGTGGTGCACGTGTAGTGCTAGCCAAAGGATACACCCGAGAAACTGCTTCAACGCCTTCAACATTCTGAGTAAAACTCTGATGGTCTGCATTCTGAAGACTTAGAGGTTGCTTGGCAGGCTCAGAATATATGGCTTCAGTAGACATGTCCACGTCAGGCAAGAAAATCCGATGGTTGCGGGATGAGGTCTGATACGAGATGGCGGAGTGTAGCTTGATCATCCGCATGACCCAAGGTGCGTAGAACTTCAAACCAAACAGATCAATGCCTGATGCAGCAAGTTGGCGTATGAAGAAGTCCTGTGCATTGAAGCATTTGCCATGAAGTATATAGAAGACCAAAGTCTTCATTGCACCCTGAAGCTTGGCATTTGGAGAGTGCCCTTTGATAGGCCAGAGAGTTTGCCTGATGATGTGATAGATGGTTCTGGGCAGGTACTCAAGGTCTTCAACGAAGAACTCTGTGGGATACGCAGCATCTTGGGGCAATGGCTTCATCATGCTGAGCATTTGACTCATATCAGGTTCTGGCCGCTGAAAGATGCTCTCAATAGCTTCAGCATGCAGCTGACAGCCTTGCTCGACGAGATCGCCAGGAGTGGGCAAGCCAGTGAGCTCAATGATGTCAAATGCATTGGCTTCGTGATGAACGTTGCCAGTCATCCACTCCAGGACCCAAGTCTTCGGATCTCTGCTGTACCCTTTGATGTGAAGTGTGGCATAGAATTGTAGCAGCAGCTCTTCATTCCAATGCTCTTCATCAGTAACAAACTGCAGTAGACCCACTTGCTTGAAGCAATCCAACGCTTCTTCTAGACAGGGCAGACCAGCTATAGCTTCAACGTCAAGGCGCTTGTGTGGGAAGATGCGACCTTGGTTGTAAAGAATGCAAGAGTAATATCTTCGCTGAGGATAGCTCCAGAACCGATGAGATGATATCCTTTCCCTTGAGTAGGGGTTCCTGGAGCTATTGAAGAACGTGTTGTCTGCCCTGAAGCCATTGATGTTGAAGGAGCCAGGTGCTGATGCAGGACCTGGAAACCTTGGCAGTCTTGGGATTGGCTTCTGGACCTGAGGCCTGTGCTCAACATGATAGTTGAATTGGGGACCGGCAGCAGACTCAGGAACAGAAGTGGCGGGATCAGTGGCTTCGCTGTCTTCTGAAGCTTTTGCTGGGGAGGGCTCCACATTAGCTTCGTTGTTGGTTGTGGCAGCCTCAAGATTTTCATCCTCCACTTGACTAGCTGGAGGGTCGGTCACAGGCACGTTCTCCTGGAGAACTGCTTCTTGGTGGAGCAGGGGAGTGGGATCTTGTGGTACTTCTTCTTCTGCGGCTGATGCAGCCGGAATGTCTTCAGCAGAGACTTGAGGCCTTGGACCTTTGCGAAGCCTGCGGAACGCAGACGACGCCTGTGGAGTTGGAGTGGGCTAGGCCTCATAGTATTCTTCCTCTTGTGGGCGATCCGCCCATGAAGCATCCTGTGCAATTGGCGTCAGTGGACGACCAATGCTGATGAGTTCGCTGTTTTCTAACTGAGGAAGGACTGCATCATCTTCTACATTGTCATGATGACCAACGTCTTCAGCAGCGATGGGATCAGCTGCTGGAATGTCTTCAGCTTCAGGAGCCTCTGTGGAAGCAGGCTCATGAACTGTCAGTTGACGTTCTGCGTCAGGATGAACCATAGAAATGGGTTCAACTATCAAGGGCTCTGTGGGAGCAGCCCGAGCTTTCTTGGTCTTTCACTTTTTCTTGGTGGGGGCAGTAGGAGAGTCTTCAGAGTGTTTCCTCTTCCCGGCTTCAGCCTCAGCAGTTCTTGTCTTCTTGAGCTCTGAAGCTGTTGACCGGCTCTTTGGCTTCGAGCCAGTCATTCTTGTTGGGAAGACAATCGGAACTGCTTCTTGCCTTGGTGCATCAGATTCAGCCGTAGCAGGGTTCTTCTTCTTCTTTGTGGCCATCCTGGGGTCGATGCCAGGACGCCCAAGTGCCTTGCGCTTCTCAGCCTCATTATAGGCTTGCACACATCTGTCAGCCAGAGTCTTCATGCGCTCACGCGAACCCTGAGCTTCTGCACGCTTCTTCACAAAGGCTTCCTTGAGCTCGTGCATCATTGTCTTGAAGTTCTTCACTTCTTGCACGCTGAGCTTGGCCATATGCTTCTTGAACTGAGCCTTTTCATAGTCAATCTTCTGCTTCAGCTCAACAATGTGCTGGGCAATAGCAAGTTCTGAAGCAATGGCGCCTTGGAAGGCGACACTGAGGCCAATGGGTAGCTGCAGATCTTCAAAGCTGATGTTTGGCGTGTCAAACCACTCGTCAATGAAGTTGTGGATGATGGTGACATCAAAGAGAGGCAGATCATTGAAGATTTCTGCTTCTTCTTTGCTCTTGATGAGTTGCTCAAGAGCGTCATCTGCAAGATCTTCATCACTTGACAGATCAATGTCGTCGTTGCGCAGAATGGCAGCAGCTGTTAGCTCTTTGCCAGTGTGAGATAGAGGCATCTTGGCCTTCTGGAGCCTTGAGACGCGTGATAAGTCTTCAGACTGCACACTGTCTTCAGGAGGTGCAGTTGCCAATGGCTTCGCCCTTGAGATTTTTGGTGAAGGGGCCGGCTTTGAAGCTTTTGGCTTCTTCAACTGCTTTGGCTTCGGCACTGTAGGCGCGTCATCAGACTCAGTGTCAGCTGCTGGCTCATTTACTGCAGTCCCTTGAACCAAGATGTAGGTGATGAGGCCTTCAAGGTTGGCGAAAGGACCGATGACATTGGGTTCTGCATGTCGTGTGCCATCTGCCCTTGGAGATGAGGGACCAGGGTTGAAGTCTAACCCAAAAGTCTTCTTGTTCTGCTTCGCTGAGTTCTGAGCAAACAGGAAGTTGCGCTTGAACAGATTGTCATCACGACACCATAGTAGTGATGACGAGTGTGCATCAGCAGGCTGTGGTCCACGGACCATGCATGGATAGAAGCCTTGAGAAATGGCTTCATCTCTGGACCTGGGTAGAAGATTCTTGAATAGGATGTCTCCCCATGGTCTCTTGATGGCGTTTTTCTCAGCATACTCCTGGGTCACAAATCTGTATTTGAACCATTGTTCTGCCCAATATCTTCGAATCCATTGGATTTGGGTCTTGCGCTGACTGTAATCCTCTTCAGGATCTGTCTTGTACATTTCTGAGAGTTTATCTGGCAGATCTCTGGAGGTCTCACCACGACGCTTTCTGCCACCCTTCCTTGCTGCTTTCTTTGAAGCCATAAACTTTAGCTTGAAAGGCTTCAAGACGTTCAAAGGCTTCAAAGGTTTTCGTTTGCTGGACCAACAGGAACTGGCTTCGGGAGAATTTATGTGATGCTGTAAGAATTCTGCAAATGAATGCAGACTATGAGAACCAAAGGATTCTCCCACGGACATGTACCTATGACAGCATTAAGGTGCGAGGGAAGGGGAAGAGGTCATATGCATTCTCAGAAGATTTTGAAGATAAATCAGTTTAGAAGACATTGACCTCATCGTGCGAAGACATTCACTCATAGATAAGAAGTTGGTTCCAGATTTGTACGAATCCACAAATCAGTACAAGTGAGGAATCTAACTACTTTGTGAAGCACAAGTGAATATACTAGGCATGTTTATGAGATGCAGTATGAGAGAGATCTAGCTTGTGTGAACAGAAACTGCTTGTGGTAGAAAGTGACAGATCAATAGGATCAACGGTGCTGTAAAAAAGGGAGTTTTATTTACCACACTGAGAACTGCTAGACGAAGTGGGAGATGAGGCCGAGCAGTTCGATCTTCCGTGCCCTAACTTGGCGACGGAGGACACCTACGGCGACGGCGGAGAGGACGATGTCCGCGGTCGGCGTGAAGACGGCGTCGGAGAGGTTGCGGCAGCGAAGCGGTCGCCGGCGTCGTCGAGAGCTAGCGGTGGCGCTAGGGTTCATGCGAGGGTGGAAGAAGAGATAATGACCGCTGTGAGTGTGTATTTATAGGCACAGGGGCGGCATTGTGCTATTACACAGGTGCCCCTGGCGATTCGCATTTGAGGAACACGTGGCCATTATGCGGAATTTTGGGGTTTGTTCCACGTCCCACGCACGCTTGGATTGTCGGGTGGTCGTTCCTACTTCTCCGGAATTCATGTGGAGGAATGAGCATTGAAAATGGACTTAATGGTTGTTTCTGTATCTTCTGCTGACAAGGACGCAGAGAAGACATTCGACAGTTTCAATAGAATGCATGTGACTTGGAGAGATAGAGTTTGAGATAGAAAGCATAGAGAGGTTAGGGTCCAATCACATTCACTTAGTTCAAAAGATTCAACACGAAGACATAGCTATAAGTGAATGCTGTAGAGGACAGAACACTAGCATATATATATATATATATATATATATCTATAATCAACATAGTGAAGATAATCATGAAAATATGTTGAGATCGAAGCCAAACCAAATATGAAGACATTGCAAGGTAACGCCATGAGTGAAACACTTCAAAATAGAACGTTTGGTGGTAGCATTACCCACCGTATAGGAAGTATTAGACCCAGACACGGCGCACAATTATCGTGGCGCTCCGAAGTCAAATTCCACATTAATGTATTCACACTTAGAATGTATGTCTTCATTGATTGAAGATATACTTCACTTCGTGTGTTGCACATCTAAGTCATCAATATGCATAAGGGTTAGGATGTGTGCCTGATCACAGGACATTTGAGGATTCCAGGATATTTAACTCACACCGTAACTTGCAAAACCTCTTCTCATCCAAGGGCTTGGTGAAGATATCTGCCAATTGCTCTTCAGTGTTGACGTGTATGATATCAATGTCTTCCTTCACAACATGATCTCTGAGAAAGTGATGACGAATTTCAATGTGCTTTGTCTTCGAGTGCTGAACTGGGTTGTTAGCAATCTTGATGGCGCTTTCGTTGTCGCAGTAAAGTGGCACTTGCTTCAGATGAATGCCATAGTCCTTGAGTGTTTGCTTCATCCACAGAAGCTGAGCGCAGCAAGATCCAGCAGCAATGTATTCAGATTCAGCAGTGGAGAGAGATACACAGTTCTGCTTCTTTGAAGACCAACATACAAGTGATCGTCCCAGAAAGTGACATGTGCCTGATGTAGACTTGCGATCAACTTTGTCACCAGCATAATCAGCATCCGAGAATCCAACCAGATCAAACTCTGAGCCCTTTGGATACCATAATCCTAGAGTTGGGGTGTGAGCCAAATATCGAAGAATTCGCTTCACAGCTAAGTGATGCGACTCCTTTGGTGCCGCTTGAAATCGAGCACACATGCAAACACTAAGCATAATATCTGGCCTAGATGCACATAGATAAAGTAAAGAACCAATCATGGAGCGGTATACCTTTTGATCGAACTCTTTACCATTGTCGTCAGGACCCAGATGATGTTTGGCTGGCATTGGTGTTGTGAAGCCTTTGCAGTTTTGCATACCGAACTTCTTCAGGCAATCTTTGAGATACTTCTCTTGAGATATGAAGATGCCATTGCGTTGTTGTCGTATTTGAAGACCAAGGAAGAACTTCAGCTCCCCCATCATGGACATCTGATATTGCTCTTGCATCATATGTCCAAACTCTTCACTGTACTTATGATTGGTGCAGCCGAAGATAATGTCATCCACATATATTTGGCACACAAACAGTTCACCATCATATGTCTTCGTGAAAAGAGTGGGATCTAGGGAACCAGGTATGAAGCCTTTGCTCTTCAGGAAGTATTTGAGTGTGTCATACCAGGCCCGAGGGGCTTGTTTGAGGCCATACAGTGCCTTGTTGAGCTTGTATACCATGTCAGGATGTTTTGGATTTTCAAAGCCACGTGGTTGTGCAACATACACTTCTTCTTCAATCTTGCCATTGAGAAAGGCACTCTTCACATCCATTTGATATAGAAGTATGTTATGATGATTTGCATAGGCCAGCAGTATGCGTATGGCTTCAAGTCTAGCCACAGGAGCAAATGTTTCATCGAAGTCAACGCCTTCCACTTGAGTATATCCTTGAGCAACGAGACGAGCTTTGTTTCTGACAACTTGACCATGCTCATCTTGCTTGTTGCGGTATATCCATTTGGTGCCTATTAGATTGTGCTTCCGTGGATCAGGACGCTTAACCAGTTCCCATACATTATTCAGCTCAAACTGTTGAAGCTCTTCTTGCATAGCTTGAATCCATTCAGGTTCCATGAAGGCTTCTTCAACTTTCTTGGGTTCTGCTATTGAGACGAATGCGAAGTGCCCATAGAAATTTTCTAGCTGAGTTGCCCTTGAACGAGTGAGTGGACCAGGTGCATTGATGCTATCAATTATTCTTTCAATCTGCACTTCATTGGCAACGCGAGGATGTACAGGGCGAAGACTTTGCTCTTGCTGTTCATTGTCGTTGTTGGAAGGAATATCTTTAGGCTGAGCATTGTCTTCATGTTGATTAGGTGCTGAAATGATAAGTTCTTATTCAAGATGAGATTCAGAAGGTATAATTTCTCTAGTTCCCATTAGCTTGATTGATTCACTAGATGGAACTTCATCTAGCACATTTGGCAGCTGCTCTCTTTGTGAACCATTGGTCTCATCGAACCGCACATCCACTGTTTCAACCACTTTGTAATGAAAGAGATTGAAGACTCTGTAGGAGTGCGAATCCTTTCCATATCCAAGCATAAAACCCTCATGTGCTTTTGGTGCAAATTTTGAGGTGTGATGTGGGTCCTTGATCCAGCACCTTGCGCCAAATACTCTGAAGTAACTGACATTTGGCTTCTTGCCAGTAAGGAGCTCATAAGATGTCTTGTTCAGTAGCTTGTGAAGATAAACATGATTGATTGTATGGCATGCAGTATCAATGGCTTCGGGCCAGAATTTTCTTGGGGTCTTGTATTCATCTAGCATCGTTCTGCCCATCTCAATTAGTGTTCTGTTCTTGCGTTCGACGACGCCATTCTGCTGTGGCGTGTACGGGGCCGAGAATTCATGTGTGATGCCCAAGGTATCAAGATATGTATCAAGGCCAGTGTTCTTGAATTCAGTGCCATTGTCACTTCTGATGTGCTTTATCTTGGCGCCAAAATTGTTCATAGCTCGATTGGCGAAGCGTCTGAAGACATCCTGCACTTCAGTCTTGTAAAGGATTATGTGCACCCAAGTATATCTAGAATAATCATCAACAATAACGAAGCCATAGAAGCAAGCAGTAGTAGTTAGAGTTGAGTAATGAGTGGGACCGAAAAGATCCATGTGAAGCAGTTCGAAGGGTCGAGTAGTGGTCATGATTGTCTTCGAGGGATGTTTGGCCCTCGTCATCTTCCCTGCTTCACAGGCACCGCATAAGTGGTCTTTCTTGAACTCGATGCCTATGACATGCTTCTTCTTCGCAAGGGTGTGGAGGTTCCTCATGCCAGCATGTCCAAGCCTCCGATGCGAGAGCCAGCATTCGGAAGCCTTTGCTAGAAGACATACTGCAAGCTGTGGCCCTGCTGAGAAATCTACCACGTACAAATCATCTTTTCGATATCCTTCAAACACTAGAGACTTGTCAGATTCCATTAGTACAAGGCAACGATATTTTCCAAACATTACGATCATGTTCAAATCGCAAAGCATTGAGACAGACATTAAGTTGAAGCCAAGGGATTCAACAAGCATGACTTTATCCATGTGTTGATCCCTTGAGATTGCAACTCTACCTAGACCCAATACCTTACTTTTACCAGTGTCAGCAAATGTGATGTGGCTCTTATCGGATGGACATAAGGTTGAGTCCATAAGAAGACTTCTTTTGCCAGTCATGTGATTTGTACACCCACTGTCAATAATCCATTCTGAAGACGCTGGTGTCGTACCCTACAGTGCAGTTAGGGGGATAGGCTTCACCAAGAGCATTGTGAAGCAAAAACATTTGACGAACCAGTGGGTTATGAAAGCATAGATCCAGGATAGGACTAATAGGGAGAGTAGCAAGTGGTTCAGGTACGAAGTACATAGTAAGACCATTTGGGCATTTGATCTTGCGCCCTACAAGATGTTTAAGGTCCCCAGAAATAGCGTCAGATGATTTTGGTTTTCTGCTGGAGACCTTTCCCTGCAAAAGAGAGTTAAGCCTTCTTAACCACCCACATCTTCAAGGGTGGCTTAGAAGCAATAAGTCTAAGTGCAGCATCTGAGAATTTTGGCTTTGAAGCCTTAGCAAACAGTCTTGCAGGCGGACAATAGTACTCATAAGAATAAGCAGAATAGTTCTTGGTCTTATGAACATGGCGGTTTGATGAACCGCTCTCATATTCATATGCCTGAGTATGGTTTCCCTGCAAAACATTTGCGTTAGTGCGACTCAGGTGAGTCCTCTGTTTGTATGAAGCCTTTGGACCGTATGAAGCCTTTGGTCTGAGGTTTGTCTTCTTCAAGTGAGGTGTCATGAAGACATTCACAGGAAGATTTTCCAGACACCTTTTCAGAACCTAGATCTTCTTCATAGGCGGTCCATTCCTGCAGTTAGTACCAATGTACCTGGCAAACACTTCACCATTCTGATTCTTAAACAGTATATAGTTTGCATCAAAGGATTCATCAATGATAATGGGGTTAGCACAAGTGAAGCCAGTTAGATTGGATGGATCTGCTGAAGGTTCCTTTGCAGCAACCCACATGGTTTTGGGGTACTGCTCAGGTTTCCAGTAATAGCCATCTGCATTCATTTTCCTTACGAACCCAACACCCTCTTTCCTAGGGTTTCAGTTCAGAATCTGCTTTTTGAGGACATCACATAGTGTCTGATGCCCTTGAAGACTTTTGTACATCCCTGTTTCAAGCAATGTCTTCAACCTAGCATTCTCATCAGCAATAGCGGTGGTATCCTCAGCAGAGGGGTTAGCTACCACATCAACAGTTGAAGATATTGCAACAGCAGTAGCAGTAGAACATTCAGCAACAGAAGTAGCATTATCACGCTCAATGCATTTAAGACATGGTGGTTCAAATCCTTCCTGAGCGGGACTGATCTGTTTGGCGCGAAGTGACTCGTTTTCCGTTTGAAGATCTTCATGAACCGCTCTCAATTTCTCAAGATCCTGCTTCCTTTGAAGATAATCATAGGAAAGCTTTTCATGAGTTGTTGAGAGAGTTTCATGACGACTTTCAAGTTCCTGATACTTAACGTGAAGATTTTTTATGTCTTCAATTAAGGATTCAGATCCAGTCATTTCAGCACCTAACAGATCATCGCTTCTGTCTAACAGTTTTTGAATATGTTCCATAGCTTTCTGTTGTTCAATTGAAATTTTAGCAAGTGTTTTGTAGCTAGGTTTTGAACCACAATCAGAGTCATCGTCACTAGATGTTTGATAGTGAGTAGTGCGTGTGTTTACCTTGGCACCGCGTGCCATGAAGCAGTAGGTAGAAGCGGAGTAGTCCTTGTCATTTGCATCGGTGTCGGTGATGAAGTCATTGTCTTCAGTGTTGAAGATGGACTTGGCAACGTATGCTGTAGCCAGACTTGCGACGCCTGAGTAGGATTCCTCCTCAGACTCCACCTCCGCCTCCTCAGAAGCAGACTCCTCCTCTGAATCCATTTCCTTGCCAACAAACGCACATGCCTTGCCAGATGAGCTCTTCTTGTATGATGAAGACTTTGAGGAAGACTTGGAAGAAGACTTTGAGTATTTCTTCTTCTTTTTCTTGTCGTCAGAGTCATATTCCTTGCTCTTCTTCTTCTTTTTGTTCTCATTGTCCCACTATGGACACTCAGAGATGAAGTGGCCAAGTTTCTTGCACTTGTGACATGTTTTCCTCTTGTAGTCATGAGCAGGAGCTTCATCATTCCTTGAACTTGATCGGGAAGACTTTCTGAAGCCTTTCTTCTTGGTGAATTTTTGGAACTTCTTGACAAGCATAGCAAGTTCCCTTCCAATGTCTTCAGGATCATCAGAACTGCTGTCAGATTCTTCTTCAGATGAGGAGACAGCTTTTGCCTTCAAGGCACGAGTTCGCCCATAGTTTGGACCGTAGATATCTCTTTTCTTCGAAAGCTGAAACTCATGTGTGTTGAGCCTCTCAAGTATGTCAGACGGATCGAGTATCTTGAAATCAGGACGTTCTTGAATCATCAGGGCCAGGATGTTAAACGAACTATCAAGTGATCTCAGCAGCATCTTGACGACTTCGTGTTTGGTAATCTCAGTGGCGCCGAGGGCTTGAAGCTCATTTGTGATGTCAGTGAGTCGGTCAAATGTGTGCTAGACATTCTCATTGTCATTTCGCTTGAAGCGACTGAAGAGGTTGCGAAGGACACTGATTCTCTGATCTCTCTAGGTTGAGATGCCTTCATTGACCTTGGAGAGCCAGTCCCAGACCATCTTGGATGTCTTCAAAGCACTCACACGGCCATACTGTCCTTTGGTCAGATGACCACAGATGATATTCTTGGCAGTAGAGTCCAGTTGAACGAATTTCTTGACATCAGCAGCAGTGACACCTTCTCCAGCCTTGGGAACGCCGTTCTCGACGACATACCATAGGTCGACGTCAATGGCTTCAAGATGCATGCGCATCTTATTCTTCCAGTAGGGATATTTAGTTCCATCAAAGACGGGGCACGCAGCGGAGACTTTAATTATCCCTGCAGTCGACATAGCTAAAACTCCAGGTGGTTAAACCGAATCACACAGAACAAGGGAGCACCTTGCTCTGATACCAATTGAAAGTGCATTATATCGACTAGAGGGGGGTGAATAGGCGATTTTTATGAAAGTCTTAAGAACATGGGAGTTTTGAAGACAAACGATAAAATTGAACCTATTACCATGCAGCGGAAGGTAGACTACACTAGGCAAACCA
This sequence comes from Triticum urartu, assembly GCF_056163025.1. Classification (NCBI taxonomy): domain Eukaryota; kingdom Viridiplantae; phylum Streptophyta; class Magnoliopsida; order Poales; family Poaceae; genus Triticum; species Triticum urartu. The sequence goes on from NC_141875.1 coordinate 232,510,216, forward strand.
TAGTCAAGTATTCAATGAAGTGAAAGCACAAAGACTAATAGCAGCTAGGTAGTAAGGATCAGGTAGGAAGATATTGTGAAGTCAAACAGAACACTCAGTCACTCAGTGAAGACAAATGATAGAGCAAACATACAATGACTTCACAAGGAGTAACAGTAAGTAATGTGAAGTGAAGATGAAACCAGTGACTCGTTGAAGACAATGATTTGTTGAACCAGTTCCAGTTGCTGTGAAAACTGTACGTCTGGTTGGAGCGGCTAGGTATTTAAACCTTAGGACACACAGTCCCGGACACCCAGTCCTGAACACGCAGCTCAGGACACCCAGTCCTCACCGTATTCTCCTTGAGCTAAGGTCACATAGACCTCGCCCAATCACTCTGGTAAGTCTTCAAGGTAGACTCCCAAACCTTCACAGACTTCGTTCACCGGCAATCCACAATGTCTCTTGGAAGCTCAGAACGCGACGCCTAACCGGCTGGAGGATGCACAGTCCTCAAGTGTAATAAGTCTTCAGATCACATAGGCAAGAAGACTTAAGTGATGCCCAATTCTCTCTGGCTCTGGTGGTTAGGGCTTTTATCCTCGCAAGGAATTCTCTCTCAAAGGCTTCGAGGTGGGTTGCTCTCAAACGACAAAATCCATACTCTCAATCTGAGCAGCCAACCGTTTATGGTTGTAGGGGGTGGGCTATTTATAGCCACTTGGCAACCCGACCTGATTTGTCCGAAATGACCCTGGGTCACTAAGGAACTGACACGTGTTCCAATGGTCAGATTTCAAACTCACATGGCAACTTTACTTGGGCTACGAGCAAAGCTGACTTGTCTGACTCAGGACAAGATTCGCTCTCATAGTCTTCACTCGAAGACATAGGTTTTTGGTTTAGGCATCACTTCAGTCATTCTGATTGGTTCTCTTGGACCCCACTTAACAGTACGGTGGTTCCTATGACTCAACACAAAAGAAAAAGAACTACGAAAGATCTAAGTCTTCGAGCTCCATAGGCTTCATATAGTGTCTTCTCTTGTCATAGTCTTCAATGTGAATATCTTCATATACCACCTTTGACTTCAATGTCTTCATACATTTTTAGGGGTCATCTCTGGTAGTAAAACCGAATCAATGAGGGACTTCTACCTGCGTTATCCTGCAATTCTCACAAACACATTAGTCCCTCAACTAGGTTTGTCGTCAATACTCCAAAACCAACTAGGGGTGGCACTAGATGCACTTACACATTTTTCTTTTTCTTCCTTTTAGAAGGACTAGGTGCATCTATATTATTTCTCTGAGAATCTGGCTCAATTCTCTTAGGGTGGCCTTCAGGATACAAAGGTTCCTGAGTCATTTTACCAGTTCTAGTAGCCACTCTAACAACATAATCATTGTTCTTACTATTCAATTCATTGAGCAAATCATTTTGAGCTTTAAGTACTTGTTCTACTTGAGTGGTAACCATAGAAGCATGTTTACTAATAAGTTTAAGTTCACATTTGACATTAGCCATATAATCACCCAAGTATTCAAGCATATTTGAATTGTATTTCAATTGTCTACCAAAATAAGCATTAAAGTCTTCTTGCTTAGCCATAAATTTATCAAACTCATCTAAGCATGGGCTAGCAAATTTAGTAAATGGGATTTCAGCTTTATCATATCTAGAGAGAGAATTTACCTTTACTACCCTTGTCGGGTTATCAAGACCATGAGTTTCTTCAATAGGTAATGGATTAAGATTATATGCTTCTTCAACAGGTGGTAAATTAAGACCATGTATTTCTTAAATAGGAGGTAAATTCTTAACATCTTCAGCTTTAATACCTTTTTCTTTCATAGATTTCTTTGCCTCTTGCATATCTTCAGGACTGAGAAATAGAATACCCCTCTTCTTTGGAGTTCGTTTAAGAATAGGCTCAGGAATTGGCTCCGGAGGTGTCCAATTATTTTCATTTGTCAACATATTATTCAATAGAATTTCAGCTTCATCCGGTGTTCTTTACCTGAAAACAGAACCAACACAACTATCCAGGTAATCTCTGGAGGCATCAGTCAGTCCATTATAAAAGATATCAAGTATTTCATTTTTCTTAAGAGGATGATCAGGCAAAGCATTAAGTAATTGGAGAAGCCTCCCCCAAGCTTGTGGGAGACTCTCTTCTTCAATTTGCACAAAATTATATATATCCCTTAAAGCAGCTTGTTTCTTATGAGCAGGGAAATATTTAGCAGAGAAGTAATAAATCATATCCTGGGGACTACGCACACAACCAGGTTCAAGAGAATTAAACCATATCTTAGCATCACCCTTTAATGAGAACGGAAATATTTTAAGGATGTAAAAGTAACGAGTTCTCTCATCTTTAGTGAACAGGGTGGCTATATCATTTAATTTAGTAAGATGTGCCACAACAATTTCAGATTCATAACCATGAAAAGGATCAGATTCAACTAAAGTAATTATATCAGGATCAACAGAGAATTCATAATCCTTATCAGTAACACAGATAGGTGAAGTAGCAAAAGCAGGATCAGGTTTCATTCTCGCACTTAGAGATTGCTTACTCCATTTAGCTAATAACCTGTTGAGTTCATTTCTATTTTCGCAAGCTATGATAGCGAAAGAAGCTTCTTGATAAAAAACATAACCCTTAGGAATAACAAGTGATTCTTCATCATCACTTTCATCAGTACCATCAGATTCAATATTTTCAATTTCTCTAGCCCTAGCAATTTGTTCATCAAGAAAATAACTAAGTGGCACGGTAGTATCAGGCATAGAGGTAGTTTCATCATAAGTATCATGCATAGCAGAAGTGGCATCATCAATAACATGCGACATATCAGAACGAATAGCAGAAGCAGGTGTAGGTGTCGCAAGCTTACTCATAACAGAAGGTGAATCAAGTGCAGAGCTAGATGGCAGTTCCTTACCTCCCCTCATAGTTGAGGGATAGATCTTGGTTTTTGGATCTCTTAAGTTCTTCATAATGATAAGCAGATATATATATCCCAAGTGACTCAAAGAATAGAGCTATGTTCCCCGGCAACGGTGCCAGAAAATAGTCTTGATAACCCACAAGTATAGGGGATCGCAACAGTTTTCGAGGGTAGAGTATTCAACCTAAATTTATTGATTCGACACAAGGGGAGCCAAAGAATATTCTCAAGTATTAGCAGCTGAGTTTTCAATTCAACCACACCTGGAAACTTAATATATGCAGCAAAGTATTTAGTAGCAAAGTAATATGATAGCAGTGGTAACGGTAGCAAAAGGTAACAGTAGCAAAAGCAATGTTTTTGGTATTTTGTAGTGATGATAGCAATAGCAATGAGAAAGTGAATAAGCGGAGAACAATATATGGAAAGCTCGTTGGCAATGGATCAGTGATGGAGAATTATGCTGGATGCGGTTCATAATGTAATAGTCATAACCTAGGGTGACACAGAACTAGCTCCAGTTCATTGATATAATGTAGGCATGTATTCCAAATATAGTCATACGTGCTTATGGAAAAGAACTTGCATGAAATCTTTTGTCCTACCCTCCCGTGGCAGCGGGGTCCTTACGGAAACGAAGGTATATTAAGGCCTCCTTTTAATAGAGAACCGGAACAAAGCATTAACACATAGTGAATACATGAACTCCTCAAACTACGGTCATCACCGGTAAGTATCCCGATTATTGTCACTTCGGGGTTAATGGATCATAACACATAATAGGTGACTATAGACTTGCAAGATAGGATCAAGAACACTCATATATTGATGAAAACATAATAGGTTCAGATCTGAAATCATGGCACTCGTGCCCTAGTGACAAGCATTAAGCATAGCAAAGTCATAGCAACATCAATCTCAGAACATAGTGGACACTAGGGATCAAAACCTAACAAAACTAACTTGATTACATGATAGATCCCATCCAACCCATCACCGTCCAGCAAGCCTACGATGGAATTACTCACGCACGACGGTGAGCATCATGAAATTGGTGATGGAGGATGGTTGATGATGACGATGGTGACGGATTCCCCTCTCCGGAGCCCCGAACGGACTCCAGATCTGCCCTCCTGAGAGGTTTTAGGGCTTGGCGGCGGCTCCGTATCGTAAAACACGATGATTTCTTCTCCTTGATTTTTTTCTCATCGAAACTCAATATATGGAGGTGGAGTTGGAGTCGGAGACACAACAGGGGGCCCACAAGGTAGGGGGGCGCGCCCTAGGGGGGCAGGCGCGCCCCCACCCTCGTGGCAAGGTGGTGGGCCTCCTGGCCTTCATCTTTGGCAGGTATTTTTCTTATTTTTTGAAAAGTGGCTTCGTGAAGTTTCAGGTCATTCCGAGAACGTTTTCTCCTGCACATAAATAACACCATGGTAATTCTGCTGAAAACAACGTCAGTTCGGGTTAGTTCCGTTCAAATCATGCAAGTTAGAGTCCAAAACAAGGGCAAAAGTGTTTGGAAAAGTAGATACGTTGGAGACGTATCAATGACCATAGAAGGTTTTATTCATGTAAATAGAACAACAATTATTCTTTGACTTAAATGAATAACCGTATTGCAATAGACATGATCCAATCATATTTATGCTCAACGCAAACACCAAATAACATTTATTTTAGGTTCAACACTAATCCCGAAGGTAAAGGGAGTGTGCGATGGTGATCTTATCAACCTTGGAATCTCTTCCAACACACATCGTCACTTTTCCCTCAACTAGTCTCTGTTCATTTTGTAACTCCTGTTTCGAGTTACTAATCATAGCAAATGAATCGGTATCAAATACCTAGGGGTTACTATGAACACTAGTAAAGTACACATCAATAACATTTATATCATATATACTTTTGTTCACTTTGCCATCCTTCTTATCCGCCAAGTATTTAGGGTAGTTCCGCTTCCAGTGACAATTTCCTTTGCAGTAGAAGCACTCAGTTTCAGGCTTGGGTCTAGCTTTGGGATTCTTCACGGGATTGACAACTTGTTTGTCATTCTTCTTGAAGTTCCCTTTCTATCCCTTTGCCCTTTTCTTGAAACTAGTGGTCTTGTTAACCATCAACAATTGATGCTTTTCTTGATTTCTACCTTCGCTGATTTTAGCATCGCGAAGATCTTGGGAATTGTTTTCGTTATCCATTGCATATTATATTTCATCACGAAGTCCTAGTAACTTGGTGATGGTGACCAGAGAACTTTGTCAATTACTATCTTATCTGGAAGATTAACTCCCACTTGATTCAAGCAATTGTAGTACCCAGACAATCTGGGCACATGCTCACTGGTTGAGCTATTCTCCTCCATCTTGTAGGCAACGTATTGTCAGAGGTCTCATACCTCTCGACACGGGCATGAGTATGAAATACCAATTTCAACTCTTGGAACATCTCATATGCTCCATGTCATTCAAAACATTTTTGAAGTCTCGGTTCTAAGCCGTAAAGCATGGTGCACTAAACTATCAAGTAGTCATCATACTAAGCATTGTCAAACGTTCATAACGTCTGCATCTGCTCCTGCAATAGGTCTGTCACCTAGCGGTGCATCAAGGACATAATACTTCTGTGCAACAATGAGGGTAATCCTCAGATCATGGAGCTAGTCTGCATCATTCCTACTAACATTTTCAACTTATTTTTTCTCTAGGAACATATCAAAAATAAACGGGGAGCTACATCGCAAGCCATTGATCTACAACATAGTTATGCAAATATTATCGGGACTAAGTTCATGATAAATTAAAGTTCAATTAATCATATTACTTAAGAACTCCCACTTAGATAGACACCCCTCTAGTCATCTAAATGTTCACATGATCCAAATCAACTACACATGTCCGATCATCATGTGAGATGGAGTAGTTTACAATGGTGAACATCACTATGTTGATCATATCTACTACTCCCTCTGTTCCTTCATATAAGGTTTATAGATTTTTGAGAAAAAAATCCAAAATATAAGGTGTATTGCGTTGCACCACTCGGTTGGATAATTTTTTTAGGGGTTTGATTACATTTACTTATATTAGGCAAGCTCCTCTCTTTTCTCATGTCAATTAGTCAGGTGGAATCTCTCCCAAAACATGTGAAATTTTCACTCCACGCGCGTTCTTTAGTTTTCGCCAAAAACTATACACCCTATATTTAGGAACGGGGGGGGGGGGGGTATATGATTCAGGCTTGACCTTTTGATAACCCACAAGTATAGAGGATCGCAACAGTTTTCGAGGGTAGAGTATTCAACCCAAATTTATTGATTCGACACAAGGGGAGCCAAAGAATATCCTCAAGTATTAGCACCTGAGTAGTCAATTCAACCACACCTGAAAACTTAATATCTGCAGCAAGGTATTTAGTAGCAAAGTAATATGATAGTAGTGGTAACAGTAGCAAAGGTAATATTTTTGGGTTTTGCAGTGATTGTAACAGTAGCAGCGGAAAAGTAAATAAGCGAAGAACAATATATGGAAAGCTCATAGGCATTGGATCGGTGATGGAGAATTATGCCAGAAGCGATCGATCATGTAACAGTCATAACATAGGGTGACACAGAACTAGCTCCAATTCATCAATATAATGTAGGCATGTATTCCGAATATAGTCATACATGCTTATGGAAAAGAACTTGCATGACATCTTTTATCCTACCCTCCCGTGGCAGCAGGGTCCTATTGGAAACTAAGGGATATTAAGGCCTCCTTTTAATAGAGTACCGGACCAAAGCATTAACACATAGTGAATACATGAACTCCTCAAACTACGGTCATCACCGAGAGTGGTCCCGATTATTGTCACTTCGGGGTTGACGGATCATAACACATAGTAAGTGACTATAGACTTGCAAGATAGGATCAAGAACTCACATATATTCATGAAAACATAATTGGTTCAGATCTGAAATCATGGCACTCGGGCCCTAGTGACAAGCATTAAGCATAGCATAGTCATAGCAACATCAATCTCAGAACATAGTGGATACTAGGGATCAAACCCTAACAAAACTAACTCGATTACATGATAAATCTCATCCAACCCATCACCGTCCAGCAAGCCTACGATGGAATTACTCACACACGGCGGTGAGCATCATGAAATTGGTGATGGAGGAAGGTTGATGATGATGATGGCGATGGATTCCCCTCTCCGGAGCCCTGAACGAACTCCAGATCAGCCCTCCCGAGAGATTTTAGGGCTTGGCGGTGGCTCCGTATCGTAAAACACGATGAATCCTTCTCTCTGATTTTTTCTCCCCAAACACGAATATATGGAGTTGGAGTTGAGGTCGGTGGAGCGTCAGGGGGCCCACGAGGCAGGGGGCGTGCCCAGGGGGGTAGCACGCCCCCACCCTCATGGACAGGGTGTGGGCCCTTGATGTGGATTCTTCTTCCAGTATCTTTTATATATTCCTAAAATAATCTCCGTTGATTTTCAGGTCATTCCAAGAACTTTTATTTCTGCACAAAAATAACACCATGGCAATTCTATTGAAAACAACGTCAGTCCGGGTTAGTTCCATTCAAATCATGCAAGTTATAGTCCAAAACAAGGGCAAAAGTGTTTGGAAAAGTAGATACGACGGAGACGTATCAACTCCCCCAAGCTTAAACCTTTTCTTGTCCTCAAGTAATTCAGTTGATAAACTGAAAGTGATAAAGAAAAACTTTTACGAACTCTGTTTGCTCTTGTTGTTGTAAATATGTAAAGCCGACATTCAAGTTTTCAGCAAAGATTATGAACTAACCATATTCACAATAACATTTAGGTCTCATGTTTACTCATATCAATGGCATAATCAGCTAGCGAGCAATAATAACAAATATGAATGACAACACTTTCTCAAAACAATCATGATATGATATAACAAGATGGTATCTCGCTAGCCCTTTCTGAGACCGCAAAACATAAATGCAGAGCACCTTTAAAGATCAAGGACTGACTAGACATTGTAATTCATGGTAAAAGAGATCCAGTCATACTCAATGTAAACTAACAGTAATGGATGCAAATGACAAAGGTGCTCTCCAACTAGTGCTTTTTAATAAGAGGATGGTGACTCAACATAAAAGTAAATAGATAAGCCCTTCGCAGAGGGAAGCAGGGATTTGTAGAGGTGCCAGAGCTCGGTTTTGAAATAGATATGAATAATATTTTGAGCGGTATACTTTCATTGTCAACATAACAACCGAGAGATCTCGATATTTTCCATGCTACACACATTATAGGCAGTTCCCAAACAGAATGGTAAAGTTTATACTCCCCCTCTACCAACAAGCATCAATCCATGGCTTGCTTGAAACAACGAGTGCCTCCAACTAACAAGAGTCCCGGGGCAGTTTTGTTTGCAGTTATTTTGATTTGATTTGCATAAAGCATGGGACTGGGCATCCCGGTGACCAGCCATTTTCTCGTGAGTGAGGAGCGGAGTCCACTCCTCTTGAGAATAACCCGCCTAGCATGGAAGATACATACAACCCTAGTTGATACATGAGCTATTCGAGCATACAAAACAGAATGTTTATTTGAAGGTTTAAAGTTTGGCACATACAAATTTACTTGGAACGGCAGGTAGATACCGTATATAGGTAGGTATGGTGGACTCATATGAAATAACTTTGGGGTTTATGGAGTTGGATACACAAGGAGTATTCCCGCTTAGTTCAAGTGAAGGCTAGAAAAAGACTGGGAAGCGACCAGCTAGAGAGCGACAATAGTCATGAACATCCATTAAAATTAATCAACACCAAATGCAAGCATGAGTAGGATATAATGCACCATGAACATAAATATCATAGAGGCTATGTTGATTTTGTTTCAACTACATGCATGAACATGTGCCAAGTCAAGGCACTTGTATCGTTCAAAGGAGGATACCACCCTATCATACCACATCACAACCATTTTAATAGCATGTTGGCACGCAAGGTAAACCATTATAAACTCCTAGCTAATTAAGCATGGCATAAGAAACTATAATCTCTAATTGTCATTGCAAATATGTTTCTTTCATAATAGGCTGAATCAGGAACGATGAACTAATCATATTTACAAAAACAAGAGAGGCCGAGTTCATACCAGCTTTTCTCATCTCAATAAGTTCATCGTATAATCATCATTATTGCCTTTCACTTGCACGACCGAACGATGTGGATAATAATAATAATAATAGTGCATGTGCATTGGACTAAGCTGGAATATGCAAGCATTCAATTCAAGAGAGAAGACAAGGTAATAGGGGCTCTTTGTTAGATCAACAATAATGCATATGAGAGCCACTCAACATTTTCATTATGGTCTTCTCCTCTCGACCCCCAAAGAAAATAAACAAAACTATTTACACGGGAAAGCTCCCAACAAGCAAAAGAAGAACGAGAAATCTTTTTGGGTTTTTTTTAATTACTACTACTACAGGCATGGAAAGTAAACTAACTAAAAGCTACAACTAATTTTTTGGTTTTTTCTTAAGGTTTATCAAACACACAAGAAGAAAGCATAAAAAGGGAAATAAACTAGAATGTATATTACAATGAAAAAGTATGAGCACCGACAACTAGCATGAGTGTGTGAACATAAATGTAATGTCGGTGAGAGATACGTACTCCCCCAAGCTTAGGCTTTTGGCCTAAGTTGGTCTACTCCCACGGCTGGCCTAGCGGATATCCAAAGTTGTAGTTGGGGTCATACTGTGATGCAGCAGCTATTGCCTCATGAGCTACCGCTTGGAGGCGAGCTTTCTCCGTCCTCCTCTTATACTCGTTCACCTCCTCCCTGGTTATAACATATCTCCCCTTTGCCTGAAAGTCAAAGAAAGCGGGAGCAGGGAGAGCGACGTGATCGGTGCGTCATCTGTCAAAGATTAGTCAGTACTAGAGGGAATGGTCATTCCTCTCAACAAACTGATGACGAACCATAGCATCATAATCCAGATAAGAAGGATGCAACTCAATATCATCTCCACGTATGGGTATCTCAAGAAAGTTAGCTATACGAGTTGCATAAATTCCACCAAAGAAATCTCCATGAATACTATTATTATGCAACCTACGTGACAATAGCCCCCAACTTATATTGTCTATCTCCTAAAACAGCACTCTTGAGAACACTAAGATCTGGCACACACATGTGACATGCCTCATCCTTACCATTTATGCATCTTCCTATGAAGAGAGCAAAATAATGTATAGCGGGAAAATGAATGCTCCCTATGGTGGCTTGTGTTACATCTCTAGATTCCCCCACAGTTATACTAGCAAGAAAATCTCTATATTCAGATTTGCGAGGTTCACTAACATTACCCCACTATGGGAGTTTACAAGCAGTGTTAAAATCTTCCAAGTCCATGGTGTAAGATTTATCATAAAGATCAAACAGGACAGTTTGAGAATTGCATGATGATGAAAATTCAAACCTTCTCACAAAGGAATCAGTGAGGTAGTGGTACTGACGGCACTTATCTGCCATGAAGTTCTCAAGATCGACATTACACACATATGCTTCAAATTCCTATTTGATTCCTGCTCGAACCATAAAGTCCTCTGACGGTCATTCACAAGGCCGCACTTGAGCATCCCTTGGTGGTTCATCGTCTGTCTCACGCATTGCGGGCCTGGGTCCTTGCTTCCTTGAAGAACCACCTTGGTACATTTTCCTAAACATATTTCCTCCTCTGAAAAATTTCTGAAATTTTTAGTAACTTCAAAATAAAAGTGAACCAAACTCAACAAAATTGATAGCAACTACTCCTACAAGTGCCTAGAGGATATATCATGCATTTAAACTACTTTTGACCATATAAATTTGACATGCAAGATCAAGAACAAGGTCACCTAAGTAGAAAAAATTTGTAATGAATAAAGCACTAGAACAAAAACTAATTGGACCATTAGAGGAGTCACATACCAAAGAACAATCCCCCAAAGCAGTTTTGTGAATGGAGCTTTGAGCTAGGAGATCGAAAATGGCAGCAAGATGAGCTAGAACTCGTGCTTGAGCTAGTTGGTGATTTTTTGGGAGGAAGAAGGAGTGTGTGATGGATGAATAAGTGGAGGGGAGCCACCATGGGCCCATGAGGCAGGGGGCGCGCCCAGGGGGTGGGCGCGCCCTGGACTCTCGTGGCCAGGTGCTTGCTCCCCCTGATGTGTTCTCAGTGCAAGATATTCTCAAATATTTCAAAAAAATCATATTTAAATTTTAGGGCATTTGGAGAACTTTTATTTTCAAGGTATTTTTTATTGCATGGATAATTTAGAAAACAGACATGATACACTATTTTTTCTTTATTTAATATAAATAACAGAAAGTAAAAGAGGGTAAAGAAGGTTGTGTTTTCTAACTTCATCCATCTCATGCTCATCAAAAGGAATCTACTAACAAGGTTGATCAAGTCTTGTTAACAAACTCATTTCGAATTGCGTAAAACCGGAGAAATTTCGAACAACACTATGTTACCTCAACGGGGATATGCACGTCCCCCACAATAAGAATATCATATTTCTTCTTGACACTAGGAAGAGGAAATTCAAAACCTCCAATAGTAATTGTTGAAATTTTTCCAATGGAATTGATACTGTGGACTTGAGGTTGCTTCCTCGGAAAGTGTACCGTATGCTCATTACCATTAACATGAAAAGTGACATTGCCTTTGGTGCAATCAATAACAACCCTTGCATTATTCAAAAAGGGTCTTCCAAGAATAATAGACATACTATCGTCCTCGGGAATATCAAGAATAACAAAGTCCATTAAAATAGTAATGTTTGCAACCATAAGAGGCACATCCTCACAAATACCGACAGGTATAGCAGTTGATTTGTCAGCCATTTGCAAAGATATTTCAGTAGGTGTCAACTTATTCAAATGTAGCAACCCGACCTCAGATGGTCAAGCCTCTGTGTATCTGTGCCATCCCTGGATCGGTATGCTGGCACACACAGTACATCAATGTATATATCAAAGTTCAATCACATGTATAAATAACGTAAAACTGATATATACCTCATAAGTCTCAGCGGAAACAAACAATCGGGTGTGGAGTCCCATCAACGCCATCGGCAAGTTGAGTGTAGACCATAACCCTGTATCGTAACTCTTACTTGTCGAAGAAATATCTGCAACATGATACGTTGCAGCCGCGTAGGTCAGTACATTGAATGTACCGGCAAGATCACAATAAGAGAAAACAAATGATAAACTATACTATATGCAATATGGCTTTGTGGCTCTGTAACTGAGTTTTGTTTGCATAAAAGCTGGTTTTATTTTCCCTACATCAAAGGAATTAACCGGAGTCTGTACTACGGAGTTTTCTATCATGACATGGTTCCGCCAACCGATGTCTCATAGCCCAAATCATCATAAGTTGCCCACAATTAACTTATCAGTCCGGTGTTGAGAGTTCCGAGATAGATCCAAGTCCAGAGGCTCAAATTGTCCGTAACCGGGGACACGGCTAATCGATTAGGTTTTAACCCTCTGCAGATTTTTGTACACTTTACCCACAAGATTCGATCCCTCTTTTTACGTTCTCGTACTTCAGGTTGTTTGAGAACAAGATGACCGAATCATGGTCTTCCGAAGAGTTCCCCTGACCACTGTCCGGTGCTCATCCAATCCTACCGTAGTTCTACATCTGCTAGCACCGTCCCAGCCAGAGTCACCACTAAGTTCAACCAAACCAGAGCCCATAATGACTTGCGGTTGCACAGGTAAGCTTTCGGGCATGAAGTATTCTTCCGTCTCTTTGAGTCTGGGTGAAGCTTTCCGCAAGATGTCATGGCGCTTCTCCATGCATCCCGGCCAACCACTGGTTTCTCCAGGGTGCCCGTCAACCGTCCTTCACCCAGTAGTGTGTATTGAATTCTTGTCTCGAGTCTCAAAATCTTGAGGAGTCCTGAAGATGCAGTCCTTGCCGGTGCCATCATGAAGTTGTCGCCATTGACGTAGAGTCCTCCTTCTTCACACCACTCTCATGCACTCATACCAAACCCCGTCTACTATAGCGTAGCATTAAAACTATGTAACGTCCCGGGTTTGGTAACAGGGAGATGGGTTTCTACCTCATGCATTCTACTCAACTACAAGATTCAATAACACTACTAGAGGGATTGTTGAAAGGGTGCTACTACATGCAAATAAACATAGGTATGGAAAACATGGTCAAAGTGAACTTGCCTGGTATTACTTGATGAAGATAATAACGCTCTCAAAATCTTTGATAAACTATTCGTCACTCCAAGAAAATCTATATAATCAAACATTGTACTCACATAAGCAATAATCCTAGCAAACAATACTAGCAATCAAAAAGTCATAAATAAAACAATAATGAAGTCAAAGGAAACCAAATAGAATTCCAAAAAAAACTTCAAGAAAGCAGGGAGAAACCAACTCACACAATAACAGACAATACTCCCGTAGCAACACCAAATTGATCTAATATTTTTTTCTACAACAAAGAAAATATAATTCTAATGAAACAACAGAAAACAATTTACTAAAGCATTTACTAGCAAAAAGAACTAGTATAATAAAAACTATTATAACTATCTAGTTAATACTAGAACAACTAGAAAACACTAAGACAATAGTAAACAATACTAAAATAATTTATGAAAACTTATTTAATCCTAATAACAGAACCAATAACATCATATATCGAAGTGGCAAAAGAAATACATTAAAACTAATAAAACTACTTTTATCAACTATCACTATGAACTAAACACACAAATACTAAAACAGTATCTAAACACTAATAAATAACTACAAAAATTTATCTACTGTAGTCTAACAGAAACATATGACAACATGTAAAAATCTACAAAAAGAATAAAACACTAATTTTATGACTAAAACAACTACATAAGCAAAACAGTCCTATTTTCGCAATAAACCTAATTAAATTAAACTAAAAATAAATAACTATAAGCTACTGGATAGACAAAACAATAACAAAACAGTAGCAAAAAGAATCAATCAAAAATATTTCATAAAACTCAAGATACGGCCAAAATAGTGATTTGAATAAATTTCATCAAATTCAATTTTAAAGTACTCAAATTTCAAATCCAATGGTACAAACAGAAACTTCAACAAATTTTGAATCTAATGCAAAAAAGAATCCATCAATTTCGATCTAAAACATAAAAGTTATAAGCAATATAAAATCAGAACTATTCTGTTTTTAAAACAGAAATGAAAAAAAACTAAACGAGTTAACTGGCCGAATAGTGAGCGTTTTAAAACTAAACAACGCCTAAGCGTTTAATAAACCAATGCGTCCACGGGCTAACAGAAATAAACCAATCTGCCGGTCCAACTAAACCGCAACCTAAAATAACCGATCTAAACCGAAACTAAAACCGATCTATATAGAAAAAACCTAACTATTCGATAGATCTAATCTAGAGTGTTGAAAAAAGATCGAATAGGGGAGAAGAGAGGGGATGCTCACAGCGGCGGCGAGGTGACTCCGGCGAGGTTCCAACGGCTCGGGTTCAACGCGGTTGACGCCTCCGGTGGTCCTCGGTGACTGGGAAGGCGTCCAGGAGATGTGGAAGACGATGGCGATGACGATGGTGGTTGGCGGTGAGCTCGGGGACGGCAGAGGAGGATGGCGGTGAGGCTGAGGCGGTGACGGTGTTCGGGCTTCGGTGGATGACGGCGCTCCGGTGGGTTTCGGGCTTGGGTGAGGGCACGGGGAGATGCGGACGAGCAAGGGGAGTGCAGAGATGGTATCGGGAGGCGGCGAGGGAGTCGGAGTAGCTCGGTGGGGCGGCAATGGCGCGGCGGGGGCGCTCGGCTCCGGCGAGCAATTGAGAAGGAGGCGGGGGTTCTTGGAAGGGGCTTTGGGGCGGAATCGGTCGAGGGAGAGGAGTATATATAGGGGTAGTCTACTTGGAGAAGGGGGCGAATCGGGGAAGAGGATCCTGAGGGATCCGGGATACGACGGCGGCGTTGCTCTGCGTGGCTTGCGGGAGGAGGAAGAAGGCCGCGGGCCCCAGTGATCAGTGGCAGCGGGAGACGAGCGAGAGATCGGGTGACCCGCGCGAAGAGTTTTCGTGTGTGGGGGTGACCGTGGGCCGATTCTGCCAAATGGGCCAGCCGGTGCGCGTGAGGACGCTGGCGGTTGTTGGGCTTCGGCCTATTGTTTTTTTAATAGAGAGCAAAACAGAAATAAAACTAAACAAACATAGAAATATAATATAAGCATATAATATATCAAAATGTTCGGAAAAATAAATCCTAAAATGTGAACATATTTTTAGAGGCAACTAGAATACACAAAAATTCACAGAAGTCAAATAGTGTTGCTATTGAAATAAAACCCAACAAAATCATTTTTAAAATACCCAAAATGATTTCAAATTTATTTTCTCCTAATTTTTCATTGAAGGGAATCATTTTACCCTTATTTCCATTTATTTATTTTTAGGAGAAAAATAATTTGAATAAAAGGCAATTAACTCCTAAATTGAAAGTGGGTTTCAAAATACTTCCAAATGACTTTCAATTTGATTCTTTTAAATTCCAACTCATATTTCATATAATTTGAAGAAGTCATTTTATCTTCTCTCATGAAAATCATTGAGTTGCATAAAGTTTCGAATCTGAAATATTTTCAAATGGAATTCAAATCTTTTCAAATCCCTTTTTCATTTAATTAAATGGAAGAAGTCATATCATCTTCACTCTAGGGTTTTTGTGATGAAATGGATTTGAATTCATGAAGTTCAAAATGCAAGATGAAAGTTTGGGAAAGTCATTTCATTTCGTCTCATTCAACTTTTCAAAAGTTTCAAATACCACTCAATTTCAATCAATCAATCACCCAAATAATCAAACAAACAATCAAAACTATTTATTTAATATAACATTCCAAAATTTAGAATTTTGTTACATCAAATCAAGTCTATGATATAATGAGAGAGGCATAACACTAACACCGGCTCCAACATCACATAAAGCAGTTTTAACATAGTTTCCTTTAATGGAGCATGGTATAGTTGGTACTCCTGGATCTCCAAGTTTCTTTGGTATTCCACCCATAAAAGTATAATTAGAAAGCATGGTGGAAATTTCAGCTTCTTGTATCTTTTCTTATTTGTAACAATATCCTTCATATACTTAGCATAAGGATTCATTTTAAGCATATCGGTCAAACGCATACGCAAAAAGATAGGTCTAATCATTTCAGCAAAGCGCTCAAAATCCTCATCATCCTTTTTCTTGGATGGTTTAGGAGGAAAAGGCATGGGTTTCTGAACCCATGGTTCTCTTTCTTTACCGTGCTTCCTAGCAACAAAGTCTCTCTTATCATAACGTTGATTCTTTGATTGTGGGTTATCATGATCAACAGTAGGTTCAGTTTCTACATCATTATTATTGCTAGGTTGAGCATCAACATGAACATCATCATTAACATTATCACTAGGTTCATGTTCATTACCAGATTGGGTTTCAGCATCAGAAATAGAAATATCATTGGGGTTCTCAAGTATGTCGACAACAGGTTCACTAGAAGCAGGAAAAGTCCTATCATTTTTCTTTTTCTTCTTCTTAGGACTAGGTGCATCAACATTAGTTCTGAGAATCTTGCTCAATTCTCTTAGAATGGACCTCAGGATACAAAGGTTCCTGAGTCATTTTACCGCCTCTAGTCATAACTCTAATAGCATTATCCTTCTTCTTATTATTTAATTCATTGAGCAAATCATTCTGAGCTTTAAGTACTTGTTCTACTTGAGTGGTAACCATAGAAGCATGTTTACTAATGAGTTTAAGTTCACCTTTAACTCTAGACATATAATCACCCAAGTGTTCAATCATATAAGCATTGCGTTTCAGTTGTCTACCAAAATAAGCATTAAAATCTTCTTGCTTAACCATAAAGTTATCAAATTCATCCAAACATTGGCTAGCAAACTTAGCAGGAGGTATTTCAGCTTTATCATATCTATAGAGAGAGTTTACCTTTACTACCTGTGTCGGGTTATCAAGACCGTGTGTTTCTTCAATAGGTGGTGAATTAAGACCATGTATTTCTTCAACAGGAGGTAAATTCTTGACATCTTCAGCTTTTATACCTTTTTCTTTCATACATTTCTTTGCCTCTCGCATATCTTCAGGACTGAGAAATAGAATACCCCTTTTCTTTCGATTTGGCTCAGGAGTTGGTTCAGGAAGTGTCCAATTATTTTCATTAGTCAACATATTATTCAATAGAATTTCATCTTGATCAACTGTTCTTTCCCTGAAAACACAACCAGCAAAACTATCGAGGTAATCTCTGGAAACATCGGTTAGTCCATTATAAAAGATATCAACTATTTCATTTTTCTTGAGAGGATGATCAGGCAAAGCATTAAGTAATTGGAGAAGCCTCCCCAAGCTTGTGGGAGACTCTCTTCTTCAATTTGCACAAAATTATATATTTCCCTTAAAGCAGTTTGTTTCTTATGAGTGGGGAAATATTTAGCAGAGAAGTAGTAAATAATATCCTGGGGACTACGCACACAACCAGGATCAAGAGAATTAAACCATATCTTAGCATCACCCTTTAATGAGAACAGAAATAATTTAAGGATATAATAGTAGCGAGTTTTCTCATCATTAGTGAACAGGGTAGATATATCATTTAATTTAGTAAGATGTGCCACAACAGTTTCAGATTCATAGCCATAAAAGGATCAGATTCAACCAAAGTAATTAACTCAGGATCGACGAAGAAATCATAATCCTTATCAGTAATA
The DNA here is from genome assembly GCF_056163025.1 of Triticum urartu. Taxonomy (NCBI): domain Eukaryota; kingdom Viridiplantae; phylum Streptophyta; class Magnoliopsida; order Poales; family Poaceae; genus Triticum; species Triticum urartu. The sequence continues at coordinate 232,527,959 of NC_141875.1, forward strand.
AAGATAGGTGAAGTAGCATAAGCAGGGTCATATTTCATTCTAGCATTCAACGATTTTTCTTTCAGCTTAGCTAATAATTTCTTAAGATCAGATCTATCATTGCAAGCTAAGAAATCTCTAGCAGTTTCTTCATCCATAACATAACCCTCAGGAACAACAGGCAATTCATATCTAGGGGGAGAATCTTCATCATCACTTTCATCAATATTATCAGGTTCAATAATTTCATTCTCTCCAGACCTAGCAAGTTGTTCATCAAGAAATTCACCAAGTGGCACAGTAGTATCAAGCATAGAAGTAGTTTGATCATAAGTATCATGCAAAGCAGAAGTGGCATCATCAATAACATGCGACATATTAGAATTAATAGTAGAAGCAGGTTTAGGTGTCGCAAGCTTACTCAAAACAGAAGGTGAATCAAGTGCAGAGCTAGATGGCAGTTCCTTACCTCCCCTCGTAGTTGAGGGAAAAATCTTTGTTATTTTATCTTCCAAGTTCTTCATAATGATAAGCAGATATAAATCCCAAGTGACTCAAAGAATAGAGCTATGCTCCCCGACAACGGCGCCAGAAAATAGTCTTGATAACCCACAAGTATAGAGGATCGCAACAGTTTTCGAGGGTAGAGTATTCAACCCAAATTTATTGATTCGACATAAGGGGAGCCAATGAATATTCTCAAGTATTAGCAGTGGAGTTGTCAATTCAACCACACCTGGAAACTTAATATCTGCAGCAAGGTATTTAGTAGCAAAGTAATATGATAGTAGTGGTAACGGTAGCAAAAGTAATATTTTTGGGTTTTGCAGTGATTGTTATAGTAGAAGCGGAAAAGTAAATAAGCGAAGAACAATATATGGAAAGCTCGTAGGCATTGGATCGGTGATGGAGAATTATGCCAGATGCGATCGATCATGTAACAGTCATAATATAGTGTGACACAGAACTAGCTCCAATTCATCAATGTGATGTAGGCATGTATTCCGAATATAGTCATACGTGCTTATGGAAAAGAACTTACATGGCATCTTTTGTCCTACCCTCCCGTGGCAGCTGGGTCCTATTGGAAACTAAGGGATATTAAGGCCTCCTTTTAATAGAGTACCGGACCAAAGCATTAACACATAGTGAATACATGAACTCCTCAAACTACGGTCATCACCGGGAGTGGTCCCGATTATTGTCACTTCGGGGTTGCCGGATCATAACACATAGTAGGTGACTATAGACTTGCAAGATAGGATCAAGAACTCACATATATTCATGAAAACATAATAGGTTCAGATCTGAAATCATGGCACTCGGGCCCTAGTGACAAGCATTAAGCATAGCAAAGTCATAGCAACATCAATCTTAGAACATAGTGGATACTAGGGATCAAACCCTAACAAAACTAACTCGATTACATGATAAATCTCATCCAACCCATCCACCGTTCAGCAAGCCTACGATGGAATTACTCACACACGGCGGTGAGCATCATGAAATTGGTGATGGAGGAAGGTTGATGATGATGATGGCGATGGATTCCCCTCTCCGGAGCCCCGAACGAACTCCAGATCAGCCCTCCCGAGAGATTTTAGGGCTTGGCGGTGGCTCCGTATCGTAAAACACGATGAATCCTTCTCTCTGATTTTTTCTCCCCAAACACGAATATATGGAGTTGGAGTTGAGGTCGGTGGAGCGTCAGGGGGCCCACGAGGCAGGGGGCGCGCCCCCACCCTCGTGGATAGGGTGTGGCCCCCCTGACGTGGATTCTTCTTCCAGTATTTTTTATATATTCCAAAAATAATCTCCATTAATTTTTAGGTCATTCCGAGAACTTTTATTTCTGCACAAAAATAACACCATGGCAATTCTGCTGAAAACAGCGTCAGTTCGGGTTAGTTCCATTCAAATCATGCAAGTTAGAGTCGAAAACAAGGGCAAAAGTGTTTGGAAAAAGTAGATATGACGGAGACGTATCACCTTTCGGTCTCCAGTGTTCCAAGGCCATATCTGCATATGCTAGGCTCGTCAAGTTTAACCCGAGTATTCCGTGTGTGCTAAACAGGCTTGCACCCGTTGTATGTGAACGTAGAGCTTATCACACCCGATCATCACGTGGTGTCTCGGCACGATGAACTGTCGCAATGGTGCATACTCAGGGAGAACACTTATACCTTGAAATTTAGTGAGAGATCATCTTATAATGCTACAATCAAACTAAGCGAAATAAGATGCATAAAGGATAAACATCACATTGTTGGGGAACGTAGTAGAAATTCAAAATTTTCCTACGTGTCACCAAGATCTATCTATGGAGAAACCAGCAACGAGGGAAGGAGAGTGCATCTACACACCCTTGTAGATCGCTACGCGGAAGCGTTCAAGAGAACGGGGTTGATGGAGTCGTACTTGTCGTGACCCAAATCACCGATGATCCTAGTGCTGAACAGACGGCACCTCCGTGTTCAACACACGTACATCCCGGTGACGTCTCCCATGCCTTGATCCAGCAAGGAGAGAGGGATAGGTTGCGGAAGACTCCATCCAACAGCAGCACAACGGCGTGGTGGTGGTGGAGGAGCGTGGTACTCCAGCAGGGCTTCGCTAAGCACCGAAAGAGACGAGGAGGGAGAGGGGTAGGGCTACGCCAAGAAGAGGATTGAATCCGTGTCTCTGGCAGCCCAAAACCTCAAGTATATATAGGGGGAGGGGAGGGGCTGCGCCCCACCTAGGTTTCCACCCCTAGGGGTGGCGGCCAGACCTAGATCCCATGTAGGGGGGCGGCCAAGGGGGGAGAGAGGGGGGCGCACCACTAGGTGGGCCTTAGGCCCATCTGAGCCTAGGGTTTGCCCCGTTCCACTCTCCCTTGCGCCTTGGGCCTTGGTGGGGGGCGCACCAGCCCACCTGGGGCTGGTCCCCTCCCACACTTGGCCCATGCAGCCCTCCGGGGCTTGTGGCCCCACTTGGTGGACCCCCGGGACCCTCCCGGTGGTCCCGGTACGTTACCGATAAAACCCGAAACTTTTCCGGTGACCAAAAAAGGATTTCCCATATATAAATCTTTACCTCCGAACCATTCCGGAACTCCCCGTGACGTCCGGGATCTCATCCGGGACTCCAAACAACATTCCGTAACCACGTATATCTATTCCTTATAACCCTAGCGTCATCGAACCTTAAGTGTGTAGACCCTACGGGTTCGAGAACCATGCAGACATGACCGAGACGTTCTCCGGTCAATAACCAACAGCGGGATCTGGATACCCATGTTGGTTCCTACATGTTCCACGATGATCTCATCGGATGAACCACGATGTCGAGGATTCGATCAATCCTGTATACAATTCCCTTTGTCTAGCGGTACGATACTTGCCCGAGATTCGATCGTCGGTATCCCGATACCTTGTTCAATCTCGTTACTGGCAAGTCTCTTTACTCGTTCCGTAACACATCATCCCGTGATCAACTCCTTGGTCACATTGTGCACATTATGATGATGTGCTACCGAGTGGGCCCAGAGATACCTCTCCGCTTACACGGAGTGACAAATCCTAGTCTCGATTCGTGCCAACCCAACAGACACTTTTGGAGATACCCATAGTGCACCTTTATAGCCACCCAGTTACGTTGTGACGTTTGGCACACCCAAAGTATTCCTACGGTATCCGGGAGTTGCACAATCTCATGGTCTGAGGAAATGATACTTGACATTAGAAAAGCTTTAGCATGCGAACTACATGATCTTGTGCTATGCTTAGGATTGGGTCTTGTCCATCACATCATTCTCCTAATGATGTGATCCCGTCATCAATGACATCCAATGTCCATGGTCAGGAAACCGTAACCATCTATTGATCAACGAGCTAGTCAACTAGAGGCTTACTAGGGACATGGTGTTGTCTATGTATCCACACATGTATCTGAGTTTCCTATCAATACAATTCTAGCATGGATAATAAACGATTATCATGAACAAGGAAATATAATAATAATCAATTTATTATTGCCTCTAGGGCATATTTCCAACAGTCTCCCACTTGCACTAGAGTCAATAATCTAGTTCACATCGCCATGTGATTAACACTCACAGGTCACATCGCCATGTGACCAACATCCAAAGAGTTTACTAGTGTCACTAAACTAGTTCACATCATCATGTGATTAAGACTCAATGAGTTCTGGGGTTTGATCATGTTTTGCTTGTGAGAGAGGTTTTAGTCAACGGGTCTGCAACAATCAGATCCGTATGTACTTTGCAAATCTCTAGGTCATATTATAAATGCTGCTTCCACGCTCCACTTGGAGCTATTCCAAATGGTTGCTCCATTATACGTATCCGGTTTGCTATTCAGAGTCATTCGGATAGGTGTTAAAGCTTGCATCGATGTAACCCTTTACGCCGAACTCTTTATCACCTCCATAATCGAGAAACATGTCCTTATTACTCCAAGGATAATTTTGACCGCTATCTAGTGATCCACTCCTGGATCACCTTTGTACCCTCTTGCCAGACATGTGGCAAGGCACACATCAGGTGCGGTACTCAGCATGGCATACCGCATAGAGCCTATGACAAAAGCATAGGGGACGACATTCGTCCTTTCTCTTTGTTCTGCTGTGGTCGAGCTTTAAGTCTTAACTTCATACCTTACAACTCAGGCAAGAACTCCTTCTTTGACTGATCCATCTTGAACACCTTCAAGATCATGTCAAGGTATGTGCTCATTTGAAAGTACCATTAAGCGTTTTGATCTATCCTTATAGATCTTGATGCTCAACGTTCAAGTAGCTTAATCCAGGCTTTCCATTGAAAAACACTTTTCAAATAACTCTGCATGCTTTCTAGAAATTCTACATCATTTCTGATCCACAATATGTCAACAACATATACTCATCAGAAATTCTATAGTGCTCCCACTCACTTCTTTGGAAATACAAGTTTCTCATAAACTTTGTATACACCCAAAATCTTTGATCATCTCATCAAAGCATACATTCCAACTCCGAGATGCTTACTCCAGTCCTTAGAAGGATTGCTGGAGCTTTGCATACTTATTAGCATCTTTCAGGATTGACAAAACCTTCCGGTTGTATCACATACAACCTTTCCTCAAGATAATCGTCGAGGAAACAATGTTTTGACATCCTATCTACAAGATTTCATAAATAATGCAGTAATCGCTAATATAATTCCAACAGACTCTTAGCATCGCTATGAGTGAGAAAGTCTCATCATAGTCAACTCCTTGAACTTGTCGGAAAAATCTTAATGACAAGTCGAACTTTCTTAATGGTGATACTTACCATCATTGTCCGTCTTCCTTTTAAAATCCATCTATACTCAATAGCCTTACGACCATCGAGCCGTTCTGCCAAAGTCTACACTTTGTTTTCATACATGGATCCTCTCTCGGATTTTATGGCCTCGAGCCATTTATCGGAATCCGGGCCCACCATCGCTTCTCCATAGCTCATAGGTTCATTGTTGTCTAGCAACATGACTTCCAAGACAGGATTACGTACCACTCTGAAGTAGTACGCATCCTTGTCATCCTATGAGGTTTGGGAGTGACTTGATCCGAAGTCTCATGATCAATATCATAAGCTTCCACTTCAATTGGTGTAGGTGCCACAGGAACAACTCTTTGTGCCTTGCTATACACTAGTTGAAGTGACGGTTGAATAACCTCATCAAGTCTCCACCATCCTCCCACTCAATTCCTTCGAGAGAAACTTTTCCTCAAGAAAGGACCCGATTCTAGAAACAATCCCTTATTGCTTTTGGATCTGAGACAGGAGGTATACCCAACTATTTTGGGTGTCCTATGAAGATGCATTTATCCGCTTTGGGTTCGAGCTTATCAGCCTGAAACTTTTTCACATAAGCGTCGCAGCCCCAAACTTTTAAGAAATGACAGCTTAGGTTTCTCTAAACCATAGTTCATACGGTGTCATCTCATCGGAATTACGTGGTGCCCTATTTAAAGTAAATGTGGTTGTCTCTAATGCCTAACCCATAAACTATCGTGGTAATTCGATAAGAGACATCATGGTATGCATCATATCCAATAGGGTGCAGTTATGATGTTCGGACACACCATCACACTATGGTGTTCCAGGCTGTATTAGTTGTGAAACAATTTCCACAATGTCTTAATTCTGTGCCAAACTCGTAATTCAGATATTCATCTCTATGATCATATCATAGATCTTTTATCCTCTTGTCACGACGATCTTTCAACTTCACCCTGAAATTACTTGAACCTTTCAATAATTCAGACTCGTGATTCATCAAGTAAATATACTCAACATCTACTCAAATCATCTGTGAAGTAAGAACATAACGATATCCACTACATGCCTCAGCACTCATTGGACTGCACACATCAAAATGTATTACTTCCAACAAGTTGCTTTCTAGTTCCATTTTACTGAAAACGAGGCTTTCAGTCATCTTGCCCATGTGGTATGATTTGCATGTCTCAATTGATTCAAAATCAAGTGAGTCCAAACGGTCCATTTGCATGAAGTTTCTTCATGCATATACACCAATAGACATGGTTCGCATGTCTCAAACTTTTCAAAAATGAGTGAGCCCAAAGATCCATCAACATGGAGCTTCTTCATGCGTTTTATACCGATATGACTCACGTAGTAGTGCCACAAGTAGGTGGTACTATCATTACTATCTTATATCTTTTGGCATGAACATGTGTATCACTATGATCGAGATTCAATAAACCATTCATTTTAGGTGCAAGACCATTGAAGGTATTATTCAAATAAACAGAGTAACCATTATTCTCCTTAAATGAATAACCGTATTGCGATAGACATAATTCAATCATGTCTATGCTCAACACAAACACCAATCTTGATGGTAGAGGGAGCGTACGATATTTGATCAACCTTGGAAATACTTCCAACACATATCGTCATCTCACCTTTTAGCTAGTCTCCGTTTATTCCGTAGCTTTTATTTCGAGTTACTAACACTTAGTAACCGAACCGGTATCTAATACCCTGGTGCTACTAGGAGTACTAGTAAAGTACACATTAACACAATGTATATCCAATATACTTCTACCGACCTTGCCAGCCTTCTCATCTACCAAGTATCTAGGGTAATTCTGCTCCAGTGGCTGTTCCCCTTATTACAGAAGCACTTAGTCTCGGGTTTGGGTTCAACTTTGGGTTTCTTCACTAGAGCAGCAGCTGATTTGCCGTTTCATGAAGTATCCCTTCTTGCCCTTGCCCTTCTTGAAACTAGTGGTTTCACCAACCATCAACAATTGATGCTCCTTCTTGATTTCTACTTTTGTGGTGTCAAACATCGCGAATATCTCAAGGATCATCATATATGTCCCCGATACATTATAGTTCATCACGAAGCTCTAGCAGCTTGGTGGTAATGACTTCGGAGAAACAACACTATCTCATCTAGAAGATCAACTCCCACTCGATTCAAATGATTGTTGTACTCAGACAATCTGAGCACAAGCTCAACAATTGTGCTTTTCTCCTTAGTTTGCAGGCTAAGAAAATCATCGGAGGTCTCATACCTCTTGACGTGGGCACGAGCCTGAAATCCCAATTTCAGCCCTCGAAACATCTCATATGTTTCGCGACGTTTCAAAAACGTCTTCGGTGCCTCAACTCTAAACCGTTTAACTGAACTATCACGTAGTTATCAAAATGTGTATGTCAGATGTTCGCAACATCCACAGACGACGTTCGAGGTTCAGCACACTGAGCGGTGCATTAAGGACATAAGCCTTCTATGAAGCAATGAGGACAATCCTCAGTTTACGGACCTAGTCCGCATAATTGCTACTATCATCTTTCAACTAAATTTTCTCTAGGAACATATCTAAACAGTAGAACTAAAGCGCGAGCCACGACATAATTTGCGAAGACCTTTTGACTATGTTCAGGATAATTAGGTTCATCTTATGAACTCCCACTCAAATAGACATCCCTCTAGTCATCTAAGTGATTACATGATCCAAGTCAACTAGGCCGTGTCCGATCATCACGTGAGACGGACTAGTCATCATCGGTGAACATCTTCATGTTGATCGTATCTACCATACGATTCATGCTCGACCTTTCAGTCTCTTGTGTTCCGAGGCCATGTCTGTACATGCTAGGCTCGTCAAGTCAACCTAAGTGTTTCGCATGTGTAAATTTGTCTTACACCCGTTGTATGTGAATGTTAGAATCTATCACACCCGATCATCACGTGGTGCTTCGAAACAACAAACTGTCGCAACGGTGCACAGTTAGGGGGAACACTTTCTTGAAATTATTATGAGGGATCATCTTATTTACTACCGTCGTTCTAAGTAAACAAGATGCAAAAACATGATAAACATCACATGCAATCAAATAATAGTGACATGATATGGCCAATATCATATAGCTCCTTTGATCTCCATCTTGGGGCTCCATGATCATCTTGTCACCGGCATGACACCATGATCTCCATCATCGTGTCTCCATGAAGTTGCTCGCCAACTATTACTTCTACTACTATGGCTACCGGTTAGCAATAAAGTAAAGTAATTACATGGCGTTGTTCAATGACACGCAGGTCATACAATAAATAAAGACAACTCCTATGGCTCCTGCCGGTTGTCATACTCATCGACATGCAAGTCGTGATTCCTATTACAAGAACACGATCAATCTCATACATCACATATCATTCATCACATTCTTCTTGGCCATATCACATCACATAGCATACCCTGCAAAAACAAGTTAGACGTCCTCTAATTGTTGTTTGCATGTTTTACGTGGCTGCTATGGGTTTCTAGCAAGAACGTTTCTTACCTACACAAAAACCACAACGTGATATGCCAATTGCTATTTACCCTTCATAAGGACCCTTTTCATCGAATCCGATCCGACTAAAGTGGGAGAGACAGACACCTGCTAGCCACCTTATGCAACTAGTGCATGTCAGTCGGTGGAACCAGTCTCACGTAAGAGTACGTGTAAGGTCGGTCCGGGCCGCTTCATCCCACAATGCCGCCGAATCAAGATTGGACTAGTAACGGTAAGCATATTGAACAAAATCAACGCCCACAACTAATTTGTGTTCTACTCGTGCATAGAAACTACACATAGACCTAGCTCATGATGCCACTGTTGGGGAACGTAGCAGAAATTCAAAATTTTCCTACGTGTCACCAAGATCTATCTATGGAGAAACCAGCAACGAGGGAAGGAGAGTGCATCTACATACCCTTGTAGATCGCTACGCGGAAGCGTTCAAGAGAACGGGGTTGATGGAGTCGTACTCGTCGTGATCCAAATCACCGATGATCCTAGTGCCGAACAGACGGCACCTCCGTGTTCAACACATGTACAGCCCGGTGACGTCTCCCATGCCTTGATCCAGCAAGGAGAGAGGGATAGGTTGAGGAAGACTCCATCCAACAGCAGCACAACGGCGTGGTGGTGGTGGAGGAGCGTGGTACTCCAGCAGGGCTTCGCCAAGCACCGCAAGAGACGAGGAGGGAGAGGGGTAGGGCTGCGCCAAGAAGAGGATTGAATCCGTGTCTCTGGCAGCCCCAAACCTCAAGTATATATAGGGGCAGGGGAGGGGCTGCGCCCCACCTAGGTTTCCACCCCTAGGGGTGGCGGCCAGCCCTAGATCCCATCTAGGGGGGCGGCCAAGGGGGGAGAGAGGGGGGCACACCACTAGGTGGGCCTTAGGCCCATCTGAGCCTAGGGTTTGCCCCCTTCCACTCTCCCTTGCGCCTTGGGCCTTGGTGGGGGGGCGCACCAGCCCACCTGGGGCTGGTCCCCTCCCACACTTGGCCCATGCAGCCCTCCGGGGCTTGTGGCCCCACTTGGTGGACCCCCGGGACCCTCCCGGTGGTCCCGGTACGTTACCGATAAAATCTGAAACTTTTCCGGTGACCAAAACAGGACTTCCCATATATAAATCTTTACCTCCGGACCATTTCAGAACTCCTCGTGATGTCCGGGATCTCATCCGGGACTCCGAACATCATTCCGTAACCACGTATATCTATTCCTTATAACCCTAGCGTCATCGAACCTTAAGTGTGTAGACCCTACGGGTTCGAGAACCATGCAGACATGACCGAGACGTTCTCTGGTCAATAACCAACAGCGGGATCTGGATACCCATGTTGGTTCCTACATGTTCCACGATGATCTAATTGGATGAACCACGATGTCGAGGATTTGATCAATCCCGTATACAATTCCCTTTGTCTAGAGGTACGATACTTGCCCGAGATTCGATCGTCGGTATCCCGATACCTTGTTCAATCTCATTACTGGCAAGTCTCTTTACTCGTTCCGTAACACATCATCCCGTGATCAACTCCTTGGTCACATTGTGCACATTATGATGATGTGCTACCGAGTGGGCCCAGAGATACCTCTCCGTTTACACGGAGTGACAAATCCCAGTCTCGATTCGTGCCAACCCAACAGACACTTTCAGAGATACCCGTAGTGCACCTTTATAGCCACCCAGTTACGTTGTGACGGTTGGCACACCCAAAGTATTCCTACGGTATCCGGGAGTTGCACAATCTCATGGTCTGAGGAAATGATACTTGACATTAGAAAAGCTTTAGCATGCGAACTACACGATCTTGTGCTATGCTTAGGATTGGGTCTTGTCCATCACATCATTCTCCTAATGATGTGATCCCGTCATCAACGACATCCAATGTCCATGGTCAGGAAACCGTAACCATCTATTGATCAACGAGCTAGTCAACTAGAGGCTTACTAGGGACATGGTGTTGTCTATGTATCCACACATGTATCTGAGTTTCCTATCAATACAATTCTAGCATGGATAATAATCAATTTGTTATTGCCTCTAGGGCATATTTCCAACACACATGCAATCAAAATATGTGACATGATATGGCCATGATCATCTTGCGCCTTTGATCTCCATCTCCAAAGTACCGTCATGATCTCTATCGTCACTGGCATGACACCATGATCTCCATCATCTTGATCTCTATCAACGTGTCGTCACATGGTCGTCTCGCCAACTATTTCTCTTGCAACTATTGTTATCGCATAGCGGTAAAGTAAAGCAATTATTTGGCGCTTGCATCTTATGCAATAAAGAGACAACCATAAGGTTTCTGCTAGTTGCCGATAACTTCAACGAAACATGATCATCTCATACAACAATTTATATCTCATCATGTCTTGACCATATCACATCACAACATGCCCTGCAAAAACAAGTTAGACGTCCTCTACTTTGTTGTTGCAAGTTTTACGTGGCTGCTACGAGCTGAGCAAGAACCGTTCTTACCTATGCATCAAAAACCACACCGTAGTATAGTGATTGCTTTTTGATCTTTAGAAAGAACCCTGTCCATTGAAACCGATTCAACTAAAATTGGAGAAATAGACACCCACTAGCCGCCTGTGTGCGAAGCACGGTGGTAGAACCAGTCTCGCATAAGCGTACACGTAATGTCGGTCTGGGCCGCTTCATCCAACAATACCGCTGAATCAAGAAAAAACTAGTGACAGAAGCAATATGTATATACCCACGCCCACAACTCCTTTGTGTTCTACTCGTGCATATAACATCTACGCATAAACCTCGCTCTGACGCCACTGTTGGGGAACACAGTAATTTCAAAAAAAATATCCTACGCACACGTAACATCTATCATGGTGATGCATAGCAACAAGAGGGGAAGAGTGTTGTCCACGTACCCTCGTAGACCATAAGCGGAAGCATTATGACAACGCGGTTGGTGTAGTCGTACGTCTTCAGAATCCGACTGATCCTAGTACCGAAAGTACGGCACCTCCGTTGTAACGCCCCGGACACACCCGCCGGTGGTCGTTACTCCTGGCGGGATCTAGACTGGCCCCATAGATCAATACTAGTCTTTTCTGCGCACTTTGTCCTCACTCGTGCGCACCCGGGAGCAACTTCCCGGTCGGTTACCCATCCTGACACTACTCCAAGCTGAGCACGCTTAACTTTGGAGTTCTGTCCGAATGGGCTCCCGGAAAAGAAGGAATTCCTTATTGATATGAGTAATCTACCATCCCTAATAAGCCAGGCTATCACATGCACCCCCACTCAGAGGAACCGACGTCCTCGTCGGGCCACAGGAACGTTCCCTCTTGGCACAAACGTCTGTGCTTCCAGTCCGGTACATGTGTCATGCCGGGTGCCACGACGGGTCACAAACGTCATGAACAACATGACCACGCACCTGTCCGCAACCATCCGTGTAACCGCGAGGGTCGGCTTTGATACCAACTTGTAACGCCCCGGACACACCCGCCGGTGGTCGTTACTCCTGGCGGGATCTATACTGGCCCCATAGATCAATACTAGTCTTTTCTACGCACTTTGTCCTCACTCGTGCGCACCCGGGAGCAACTTCCCGGTCGGTCACCCATCCTGACACTACTCCAAGCTGAGCACACTTAAGTTTGGAGTTCTGTCCGAATGGGCTCCCAGAAAAGAAGGAATTCCTTATTGATATGAGTAATCTACCATCCCTAATAAGCCAGGCTATCACATCCGTGATCTGTACACGTTCGGCTCGGTAACGTCCCACGAACTCTCGATCCAGCTGAGTTTCGAGGGAGAGCTTCGTCAGCATGACGGCGTGATGACGGTGATGATGAAGCTACCGGCGCAGGGCTTCGCCTAAGCACTACGACGATATGACCGAGGTGGATTATGGTGGAGGGGGGCACCGCACATGGATAAGGGATCAATGATCAACTTGTGTGTGTATGGGGTGCCCCCTGGCCACGTATATAAAGGATGGAGGGAGGAGGAGGCCGGCCCTCATAGGGCGCTCCCAAAGTGTGGAGTCCTACTAGGACTCCCTAGTCCTAGTAGGATTCCACCTCCCACATGGAATAGGAAAAGGGAAGAGAGAAGGAGAAGGAAGGAAGGGGGCGCCCCCTTTCCCTAGTCCAATTCGGACCAGTCCATGGGGAAGGGGTGCGGCCACCCTTGAGGCCTTTCTCTCCTTTCCCGTATGGCCCATTAAGGCCCAATATGAATTCCGGTAACTCTCCGGTACTCCGAAAAATACCCGAATCACTCGGAACCTTTCCGATGTCCGAATATAGCCTTCTAATATATCGATCTTTACGTCTCGACCATTTCGAGACTCCTCGTCATGTCCCCGATCTCATCCAGGACTCCGAACAAACTTTGGTCATCAAATCACATAACTCATAATACAAATCTTCACAGAACGTTAAGTGTGCGGACCCTACGGGTTCGAGAACTATGTAGACATGACCGAGACTCATCTCCAGTCGATAACCAATAGCGGAACCTGGATGCTCATATTGGTTCCTACATATTCTACGAAGATCTTTATCGATCAAACCGCATAACGACATACATTGTTCCCTTTGTCATCGGTATGTTACTTGCCCGAGATTCGATCGTCGGTATCATCATACCTAGTTCAATCTCGTTACCGGCAAGTCTCTTTAATCGTTCCGTAATGTATCATCCTGCAACTAACTCATTAGTCACATTGCTTGCAAGGCTCATAGTGATGTACATTACCGAGAGGGCCCAGAGATACCTCTCCGATAGACGGAGTGACAAATCCTAATCTCGATCTGTGCCAAGTCAACAAACACCATCGGAGACACCTATAGATCATCTTTATAATCACCCAGTTACGTTGTGACGTTTGATAGCAAACAAGGTGTTCCTCCGGTATTCGGGAGTTGCATAATCTCATAGTCAGAGGAACATGTATAAGTCATGAAGAAAGCAGTAGCAATAAAACTAAACGATCATTATGCTAAGCTAACGGATGGGTCTTATCCATCACATCATTCTCTAATGATGTGATCCCGTTCATCAAATGACAACACATGTCCATGGTTGGGAAACTTAACCATCTTTGATTAACGAGCTAGTCAAGTAGAGGCAAACTAGGGACACTTTGTTTGTCTATGTATTCACACATGTAGTAAGTTTCTGGTTAGTACAATTCTAGCATGAATAATAAACATTTATCATGATATAAGGAAATATAAATAACAGCTTTATTATTGCCTCTAGGGCATATTTCCTTCAGTGATATGCTCCAAAAGCCCTCAACCACTTTCTCATATCCACATATGTCCCAAACCAAAAGTCAAACTCGGACCCACCGATTTGATCTATCCGGCGGCACCGAGTTCATTTGACATAGCCACTGCCAGAAATCCTAATCAGTTCGGTCTCACCAATAGGGATCTCGGTCTCACTGAGATGGGATTGCAAACTCTCTGTTTACCTTCATAACGTTTCGGTCTAACCGAGATGAGCGATCGGTCCCACCGAGTTCGCAATGCAAACTCTCTGTTTCCTTTTCATAATGTTTCGGTCTCACTGAAATGAGCGATCGGTCCCATCGAGTTTTCCTGAACAACTCTCTGTTTTCCTATTATAGAAATTGGTCCCACCGAGTATTCTTTATTAAATTACACCAAAAAAAAAGTCTGTAAAAAACAAGAGCCAACCTAAAACTTAACTACCCCTTCCCCTCCCACTGAACCCTTCTTTCTATCTAAAAAAGGAAGAGCGCAAAAAAATCCAGAAAAAACTCCGCAACTTACGCTCTCATTGCAGCGACACCTGTTAAAGTGGCGGCAAGAAAGAATCCCGAAGACATTATTGCGGAGTTGACTTCCAAAGTTGAAAGAATATTTCATGAAGTAGGCACTCCTATTCCGTTAGAGGAGGGTGAATCTGCCCGGTCGTTCACTGAAAATCATATATTGTGGAATAGTGAGGGAGGAGATACTCTTCAACAAATCTTCTCTTTTGAAAGCACAGTCTTTGTCATAAACCGATTACCCTCCACTCCAAATGGCTCTACCAAGGATCCCACAAAGTTCCCGAAACCAAGGTTCTCAGAGAATCTCAGTCAACACTTAGCATGTGCTGCAGCCTTTAAGTATCAAAAGTTCTCGAACTTAGATGATGCCCTTAAATGGTATAACGAACACCAGACTGAAATGTTTACTTCGGACGAAAGTTTCATTCAATTTGCTGCGCAAGCTAGTGATCCATTTTTTTCATAGCCAAGATCCTTTTTCAGGATGAAGGAGTGAGTAATTATCATCAGGTTCCAGTGACCCAAGAAGAAAAATAGAGTACGTTATAAGAAATTAATCGGTCAGTTGAATATTCGGGAGCAGTAATTTAATCGTTCAATTTTTTTCTTGTTTTATTATTTTTTAGTAGTCTTATAGTAGTCTTAGATTTTCATTTTGGTGAGCCTCGCTTTGAGGAATCCATGGAATAATCCATTTTTGATTTCGATAGTATGGTGTAGAGTATATTATGCAAACGGAATTCTAAGGTTTCTTTATTTTATTATGCAATAAGAAGAATTCTTCCATTTTCTTTTTCTTTAGTTGCGATAAAACCCAAATTAAAACTTTTATGTTTTCTTTGAGGTAATAAACGAGTTGTATCCCACTTTGCCTATCTTGATGTGGAATCTATCGTTGAGCACCCATGAATGCAGGTAGAAGGTGTTTTTTCTTAACTTTTGATAAATTAAGCGAGCGAGCGGCGGGAATCGAACCCGTATCTTCTCCTTGGCAAGGAGATATTTTACCATTGAACTACACTCGCTACGGTATATATTTTATAGCGTATATCTGCCTGGGTCGACCTTCTATGTCTGGGTCGACCGTTTCATTTCATTTTCTATTATATTAGAGTTTTCCTTTTTTATTATCTGTCAATGAATATTCTAATGGGAATGTAATTTCTGTTTTTCTTGAAGACGAATACGATATTGCTCCTTTTTCCCGGAATTGAATTTTTTTAAGATTACTTCCGGATTTAGGTGTTTTTCTAGTGAGTCCTGGTAAAGCTCCCATACAGCGTATTTTTTTAAACGAGGTCCTCGATAATTTTTTTGAGGATTCAGATTCACTCATAACTATAAGAAGAGTGTGCGATGGAGGAATGGATTCCATTATTATTATTAAATAAAAGAATATAAAAGTAAAGAGGTGAAGACATAACCAGAAGAATCGTGAGAAATAAGTTAATTTATCAAGTTGAGGCATTTCGATTTGGATTTCAAATAAGAAAGAAAAAAAGGATTTTGGCCGGCCAGGAATAAGTACTTATCCCTCTTATACTTAAGAAAAGAGAATAGAAGTGGTTCCTTTTCTTTCTATACGAAATTCGACGATTTCGTTTGTGTTCATGTTGGCATAGGAGAACTACTAACTTCTGACGTATCACAGGGGTATTTTTCTTTTTTCTATTCACTTCCGTGGGGTTCTAAATTGAAAACATGAACACAAAGGAAATCGTATTGAAATTACATAAAAAAAGGAAAGGGAGGAGTAGCTCTTGGTTTAAAGAAAAGGGAGGAGATGGATCGAATTCAGTCCTTTTCCTTTCTTTGATGATCTTCAACACATCTATTTGAATTCCCTGCGAGTGAAGGCAAGATGAGCTTGGGTATTGTTGTGCAAGGCGCCCACTCATCAATGCTGGTGATTGGCCTTGTATGGCTGCCCCATCCCATTCAGCGGATGTACTACTTTTGGAAGCATTAGCGAATATCTTAATGCAGGAGTTTATATGGAGAAGAAACAATCTTCCGCCTAGATTAACTCAATATAATGAAATGGTGAGTTTCCACAAGGAGTTCAAAGTTTGTTCCCTTTCATCATGTGGGTAAGGTAGGCAAACCACTTAAGCTTTGCCTTAGACTGACGGAACAAAGCTAAGAAGTAGGCTGAATGGAAAAAGGAAAGGGACAAGGGCGGTCGTCGCTTGGCGCGAAGGCTGCTGGTTTGGTACGGTACTAAAGGTCCTCAGACTTCCAGGAGGTTTTTCTTTTGGGATGCTATGAACCCTTGGATCTCGCAAAAAGAGTTCGTGTTATACCATACAGATGAAATGAATGAAAGATATTCGAATTATTGGACTATTGGAGATGGGTTCACTTCACTCATTTGTATAACTATTGTTTTTTCACTAATGACTACTATCCCAGATACGTCGTGGTATGGAATTCTTTGGACTACAAGATCAAACAAAATAGTAGAATAGGGTCTCATAAATAATGTTCAACAAATTGGAATTCATTTAGCAACCAATTTTTATCTTCTGTTTAATCGAGAACTTGATGAACATACCAACCAGTATGTGAATCCGTAAGTGGAGGTTTTTTAGGCTCTATCTAGATTTCCCTGCCTGGTGAGCCGAGTCTTTCCTTGATTTCAATTCAGAAGGACTATCTGAGCCCTTGCAACCATGTCCCGGTCTACCCTATTCCCTAATCTTTGGACCCGTCCACTTAACTTGAGCTTACATCTTGACCCTTGTATGTAGATTTCTGATTTCCTTCGAACTAGCAAATCCATAAGGGTTCTATTTGATTAGGCACCTGAATTGGCACCTGAATCGGACTGAACCGACTGTTTGTCAGGCTACTATTCTCCTATTCTCTTGAATCTATGAAGTAAGACATTGATTTCGCAATAAGATCGATTCTCATGTGCATATGTTGCATAAAGCCCCCCCCCCTAAAAAACAAACTAGCCCGTATCTTCCTAGTCCTTGTTGCTAGCAGTACTCAACTTTACTTGACTATTTAGAAAAAGCTACTACTTCAATGCGTACTTTTACTATTATTTAAAGAAAAAACAAAAACTGTTTATGGGTTTTATGTAATCGGTCTCAACGAGATTACGTTATGCCCTAACCCTAATGAAATCGGTCCCACCGAGTTGACATGTCGGTGTAACATCCCAAAATTCTAATTTTTGGAATGTTATATTAAATAGATAGATTTGATTGATTGACTGAAAGTGAGTGAATTCAAACTTTTTGAAAGTTAAATAAGAGGGAATAAAAGGACTTTCCCAAACTTCCATTTTTGTATTTATGAACTCCGTGAATTCAAATTATTTTCAAATACAAAACCCTCGAGAGAAGATGACATGACTTCTTCCATTTAAATAAATGAAAAGGGTTTTGAAAAGATTTGAATTTCATTTGGAAATATTTTTAATTCAGAAACTTCAAGCAACTCAATGATTTTCTTGAGAGAAGATAAAATGACTTCTTCAAATTATATGAAATATGAGTTGGGAGTTTAAAAGGATCAAAATTTAAAATCCTTTTGAAATTATTTTCAATTTGGAGTTATTTGGGTTTTATTCAAATTATTTTTCTCCAAAAATAAAATATATAGAAAATAGAGTAACATGATTCCCTACATCATAAAATTGGAGAGAAATAAATTTGAATTAATTTTGGTATTTTTATAATGATTTTTACTGGATTTTATTAGACCAGTAGCACTCTTTGAATTATCTAAATTTGTGTGCATTTTATTTAATGCTAGAAAAATGTTCAGCTTGTAGAAAATCTTTTTCTGAAATTTTTGATATATAATATGCCTATATAAAGTTTTATTTTTATTTTCGTTTTTCAGTTTATCACTTTCTATTAAAAAAACAAATAACAAATCTGCGCGCGCGCCTGAAACTAAATGTCGCCCATGTGCGCATCATAGTACTAGCGGGCGCCCCATCTTTTCTTTTTCTTTATCCTAAGTGGGCCAGGCCCAGCCATCCTTTTCTTTCCAAATTTTCTTTTCTTTCTTCCTTTAAAGAAAACTGCCGTGCCAGTGTACGCGCGCGGCGGGGCCAAACTTTTAGCCCATGTGATCTTTTTCAAATTTCATCTGCGTACGTATAGATTTAGTCCCACATTGCCTAGTCTTTGACCCCTAAGCCTCTTTTCCATCAGTAAATATAGATCCATAGAGGCTCCAAAAATCATCCGATTCGGGTTAAATCAATATTTTGGTTTGACTAGATTCTTCAAAGAAAAATATTTTTCTCCTCTTCGGCGCGACTTCTGGAAATTGTCTCTTCTCTCCAAAGTCGTCTTTTCTTTGCCTTATAAAGGTATCTTTCTTTGTTTTTTCTTCTTCTTATACTTCCGTAGTTTATTATTTTTTAGACTAATACGATAGAATAATTAGATTATCAATTAGTCTACGTATTTATACGTTAGACCTTAACCGTAGCTATTTTTCTTTCGTAAAACAGCTTGTCCCTGATTTTTCAAATAGCCATATCTTTTCACTCGTTTATCCAAATTAGATGAAACCAACGCCTATAGCTTCGTCTTGTTTTCACCTATCCAGTGAACCTGTCACATCAACTTTTTGAAATTTTCAAATTTCGAATTTTGTTCAGATTCATATTCAAACTTCTTTTGAACATAACTTGAGTTTCGTAACTCCGATTTAGTTGATTCTTTTTGCAAATCGAAGCTCTTGACCTAAACTTTCCGATAAGGCCAAATTCACTTAATTTTGGTACTGTTAGAAATTGTTTTATGTTGCAAGAGTTATTTGCTTAGTTTTGACGTTTTCCGACTTGTCTTCTTCGTTCTTCCCGATCTTTTGAGTGATTGCTTATGTGTGGTTACTATTGCTTGCTTACGATAGATTGACCGGAGTGTGACGAGTAGAACTATCAAGAGTTTTGAGTGCGAATCATCTTCATCAACATTGCAGGCAAGTTCACACTTTGATCATACCCCTTTATCACCCAGTTTTTATGCATTAGTTCCAATCCTCAAACATTGCATGGTTAGGATGTGATTTTAATATGTGGGTTGGGAAGTAGTTGATGAGGTAGAATCTATTACCCTGTTACATTCAAACCCTTGGGAGTTACTTCTACGCGTTACTTAATTTGCTATGCTATGCTCGTAGACGTGGTTTGGGTGAGTGAAATCCATGACAGATGTGAGATTGTTAATTAATTGTTCAACTTAAGGTGGCAACTTAAATACACATCTGGGTGGATTGAGGCACCTGGAGTACCCAGTGTTGCCTGTATTTTTGGAAATCCCGGAGTACCCGTGTGATTTTCCTATGGACCGCCACCCAGGCTCAAAGGGATCATAAGATTATTCATGCAAGAAACTTCCGTGTGCAGCCACATGATATTATGGGCTCTAGCATAGTTGAGTAAGTTACATGAAGCTCTTGAAGAGGTGGATCAGCAGGTAGAGGGTTGTAGGTTTGGTATGGTGTGCCCGGAGTAGAGAGTTAATGTTTCTGAAAGACTGTGTCTCGGTCATCCGTTTCTCAAACACCATGTAGTGCGAGAAATCCAATGGAGGCGATCGAGTCTTGTGGGGAAAAGTGCGCAAACCTCTGCAGAGTGTATAAACTAATCATGGTTAGCCATGTCCCCGGTTATGGACAATTTTGAGTCTCTGGTCTTTGGATATTCATGTTGATCTCAACACTCTATTTAATCAACTTGATTGGGTTAATGATTATTATTTTGGGATTGAGTTGGAGGAACCTTCTCAATATTTTCAACCAACTTTGTAGTTAAATAAAATATATTCCTTTGCAGTAGGGAAAAATTGGCTTTTCGCAAAAACATTATAACCATAGAGCTTTTCCACCAGCCATATATGCATGTAGTGATAGCTATTATTCATCATTATCCTCTGGTGTGAATTTGCCAGTACATTCAATGTACCGACCCTTTGTGGCTGCAACGTCTCATGTTGCAGGATTCTTACGAAAAGTAAGTGATATGTTAGGGTTACGATTTCTACACTCAACTTTGCCGTTGGTGTTGATGGGAATCCATAACCTTGTGGTTACTTCCGCTATTCAGATTGAGGTAATAGTATTTACATTACTTTATACATGTGATTTACCTCTGTTATAAATCCTCGAGTGGTGTGTGTGTCAGCATACCGATCCAGGGATGACACTTAAGCACAGAGACTTGACCGTCTGAGGTCGGGTTGCTACAAGATGGTATCAGATCACATGTTGACTATAGGACGTGACCCCTAGAAACTGGCAAGCCCATAGGAAATATTTTCTCTACAACTTTCTTTTCAAAAGGATCTTTTACCTCTCTTCTCTTCTGAGCTTATTCAAATATTCCCTTTTAGTGAGACTATACCCCTTTTCATTTTTTGACCACTCAAAGATTCGGCTGATGAGACCACTCCAAGAAGTACAAGATATCGGACAACTAAGACCACTTCGGAATGAAGAGGATTTTACTGTGTATTATAATAATGGAAACTGCAACGGTTGAAGACTCCAAAGACTAGGAGAATTTGAAGGCCCTGTACAATTTCTAGATTTGTATGACCTAGGAAGGCACCCCTTATGGAACTTGGCAGGCTATGGAAGCTGTCAATACCCGAGATCAAGGTGTATTGGAGAAAGACCGGAACATGGAGAGTTGAGAACTCAAAGTTTTGTTAAGAAAACCCTAAGGCAGGAGATATCAACTATGGAAGATAGCTCATGGCAATGACAAGTTTAGAAACACGGTTATCCTTGATGTCATCGCCACTGATACTATGGTCACCGAGCTGAGCTAAGCATGCATTTCTTTGGAAGGATTGGATGGTAGAAGGCTGATGGAGCACCTAACAGTAAGATGAAGTTTTAACCTTAGCTGGTGTATCGCCAGAATCTGGAGTAGTACATCAAGAATTTTAAGATGGAGCTCCAGGAAGCCGTATTAGACAAGGAAGCATTTCGTGAAGAACTCAGGAACCAGAAGCTGAAAGTAGCCAAGCTGGAGGAGCTACGACCTCGAGATACTGGAGATTTATCAGGAACTGAAGGACAGTAGTACCATGGCTCATGCCAAGGATGTTGAAACCCAGAAGTTTGGAACGCAACTCCAGAATATTAAAGGATGTCATGAGAGACTTCGCGTCAACAGAGTTGATCTGGCAAAAGAACTTGAGAAAGACAAGCATGATCGGAAGAAGCCATTGGAGGCATGAACAAGGCTTGAAGAGTTTGGAGACGTTGAACATTTATTGAACTTTAGAAGACCAACCCCCTGTTATATACCTACGTTAGATGCGACGTTTGTGAGCTGTCATTTGTTTGATGTTTTTGCGACAGCCACAGATAAAATCTGTCTTTTCAAAACCATTGTTTGTATTGTGCATCCCTCTCCCTCTATCTCATCTCACCCCAAAACCCTTGGACCCAATAGAGGATGAATGGAGATGAGCTTGTATTTTCTAGACCGATGAGTCAATTGGAGACAGACCGGTGGATTCAGAACATGGAGGATCACATGGAGAATAACCCTATAGTTGGAAATGATATGACCCAGCATGCTCTTCAGTGCTTTGAAAGAGGTGCTGCTACTTGGTGGAGGATATACCAAACCATGAATGGATGGCAAGGAGTAACCACTTGGAGAGAATTAAAGTTGACTCTGCAAAGATCTCACCTTGAGTCCCAGAAGTTGAAGCCTTATGGAAAGGATATGAGGAAACCTTGTGCATGCAAGATTTGTGGAGAAATAGGACACACCCATAAAGAACACAAAGATGAATGCCCTAATTGTGAAGGAAGTCACCCAGTTGAAGAATTCCCAACTAGGCAGATTACTTGTTTCTTGTGTGAAGGGATTACCCACTATCCTACTCAGTGTCACATTTACCCCATGGTACAAAGAACCGTACATCAGAAGAAAGAAGTAAAGAAAGGAGCCCTTATGGAAATTTTAGAAGAACCCGTGATGAAGGAAGATGTGGAGGACACACCTAAAGAGGACCCAAGTAAACCCTGCACTAAGTCTTGCTATTCATGTGGAGAAGAAGGACACATCTCCCAAAATTGTTTGAATGGGGATCTAGTAGAATTCCCGACGGAGGAATTAGAGTATGACCCACAAGAAATAGAATCCATGATTGGAACAGAAAAGTCCAGGAAGAGAAGTAGATTGGATACCAGAAAGGACCCGAGTCATATCACCTATTACAGGTGCAAGGAGTCAGGGCACTACCGCAGCAGTTTCCCAAAAAGGAAACCTTGAGACTTGTCAGAAGTAATATGTTTTTGTTGTAATAGAGCAGGGCACTTTGCCAGAGAATGCCCCAAGGAGAAGGAAACTTGTGCTAGATAGTTGAGTTTGCAACAAAAGAAATGGAGTAGTAGAAGTGAGAACATTTTCTTTTATATTGAGGTGTTGAGTTGAGACATGTAATGGAAAAGCGAGAGATTGTAATCAATTGAGAGTGAATAAAGTTAGCATCATTGGTACTGATATGGATTTTATGAGTTGTTACTCTATGAAGAAGGATTTTGACCATTTCTGAGGATATGAGAAATATGGTCTATGGAAGATTTGTGCATTTTAAGGGTGGTAGTACCCTGTAAGAACCCTTGACCCCTGGAAAAGATAAGGATACTCCACTGAGTGGATTTCGGACAAAATGAATACGAGTTTTATCTCGATATGTGTGATACCCCAAGACTATGTGGGATGAAGTTGGAGACCGTCAGTTGTTTGGACCAAATGTGATCAAGGAGTCAGAAGAGAATGTTAAGTTGATTCGAGATAGACCGAAGGTAGCTCAGTCCAGGCAGAAGAGTTATGCAGACTAAAAAACGCAAGGAGGTAGTCTATGAAATTGGAGACAGAGCATGTCTTCGTGTGTCCCCTCTGCGAGGATTTAAACGAATAGGAGTTAACGGAAAGTTAGCCCCGAGATTTGTAGGACCATACCGAGTTTTGGAGCGTATGGGAGAAGTGGCCAACAAATTGGAGTCACCCGAAGGACTGTCAGGAGTTCATGATGTGTTTCACATTTCCCAGTTGAAGAAGTGCCATGCAGAGATGGCCAGTATTCCCCTGTAAGGATGTTTGACCCTGGAAAGGATAATGATGTTCCACGAAGTGGAATATGGACTTCATAAGTATAAGTTTTTATCACGGTATGAGGGATATCCCACGAGGATGAAGAGATAAATTACTATTGGATATAAAGGAGGTATGATGTCGGAAATATGGATCAATGGAAACTCCATGATGAGTCTGAGTAATCATGTCCTAGTTTGGTGGCAATAGAAGGAAGGATGACAGTACAATTGGATGGATTTAAGAATACTAGGAAGTTGGAAGTTGGAATAATGATCAGTTGCCCGATGATAAGTTCAAGGACTACAAGTGATGAGATGGGCCATAACCCACATGCCCCAGGACCTACCAAGAAGCAAGCACATTCTTGCTGAAGGAAAAACCCTGGAGGAAAGATACAACGTTTACCGGCAGACAATTTTATAGGAGTAACGCAAAACCTGAGAGTTGTGAAGGAACAATAGATGTTTGTTTGGCTTGCAAAATCAATGGATTATTCTGAACGCAGTTCATGGACAAGAGAAATTCTGCAATGCTTGTGAGGATGACTGAGTGTTAGAATGCGAGATTCGCTAAACCGTATACAAGGTAATGATTTGGGTGCGGGATGGATTGATCACCATACCGACTTACTCTTATTATTCGCCTTGCTATATGGGATGGTAAATCTGAGTGACTTACCTATAGTAGAGAGACGACGATCAAAACCTTGTTTAAGCCTTAGAATGGTATAGGTATTTTTCCCTTGTACAAGGCAGTTTTTGCCAACCATAGGTTATACGGTGAGGATCAACCCAGACCCATTTCCTGCAGGAGAAACCATAAATGGTTGACCACCATGAGATATCGATAGTTGTTTAGTATTGGCGCCAGACCCGTCAGCTAAGAAGACCCAGTCACAGAAGAACCTTTCCTAGATGAAAGACACAAGAATTGAGGAAAAGGTTATGCCACCACCGAAAGAGCCCAGATAAGGAATTATCCTGAAGATCTGAGAAGACCGACACTGTTAACAATATGGATGAAGTATATGAGTTTTGATGGAACCGTAACCATGCTTCTAAGGGTGGTAGCACCCCAAACCCCCTCCTACGATAATCAATGGATTTTGAGGAGACACCAAACCTAACCTATTTCTTTCTAGCCTCTTCGAATCTCGAGGACGAGATTCATTTTAAGGGTGGTAGGTTTGTAACATCCCAAAATTCTAAATTTTGGAATGTTATATTAAATAGATAGATTTGATTGATTGACTGAAAGTGAGTGAATTCGAACTTTTTGAAAGTTAAATGAGAGGGAATAAAAGCACTTTCCCAAACTTCCATTTTTGTATTTATGATCTCCGTGAATTCAAATTCTTTTCAAATACAAAACCCTCGAGAGAAGATGACATGACTTCTTCCATTTAAATAAATGAAAAGGGTTTTGAAAAGATTTGAATTTCATTTGGAAATATTTTTAATTCAGAAACTTCAAGCAACTCAATGATTTTCATGAGAGAAGATAAAATGACTTCTTCAAATTATATGAAATATGAGTTGGGAGTTTAAAAGGATCAAAATTTAAAATCCTTTTGAAATTATTTTCAATTTGAAGTTATTTGGGTTTTATTCAAATTATTTTTCTCGAAAAATAAAATATACAGAAAATAGGGTAACATGATTCCCTACATCAGAAAATTGGAGAGAAATAAATTTGAATTAATTTTGGTATTTTTATAATGATTTTTGTTGGACTTTATTAGACCAATAGCACTCTTTGAATTATCTGAATTTGTGTGCATTTTATTTAATGCTAGGAAAATGTTTAGCTTGTAGAAAATCTTTTTCTGAAAATTTTGATATATAATATGCCTATATAAAGTTTTATTTTTATTTTCGTTTTTCAGTTTATCGCCTTCTGTTAAAAAAACAAATAACAAATCTGCGCGCGCGCCTGAAACTAAATGTCGCCCACGTGCGCATCGTAGTACTAGCTGGCGCCCCATCTTTTCTTTTTTCTTTATCCTAAGTGGGCCAGGCCCAGCCAGCCTTTTCTTTCCAGATTTTCTTTTCTTTCTTCCTTTGAAAAAAAAACTGCCGCGCTAGTGTACGCGCGGCGGGGCCGAACTTTTAGCCCATGCGATCTTTTTCAAATTTCATCTGCGTACGTATAGATTTAGTCTCACATTGCCTAGCTTTGACCCCTAAGCCTCTTTTCCATCAATAAATATAGACCCATAAAGCCTCCAAAAATCATCCGATTCGGGTTAAATCAATATTTTGGTTTGACTAGATTCTTTACAGAAAAATATTTTTCTCCTCTCCGGCGCGACTTCTGGAAATTGTCTCTTCTCTCCAAAGTCGTCTTTTCTCTGCCTTATAAAGATATCTTTCTTTGTTTTCTTCTTCTTCTTATATTTATGTAGTTTATTATTGTTTAGACTAATATGATAGAATAATTAGATTATCTATTAGTCTACGTATTTATATGTTAGACCTTAACCGTAGCTATTTTTCTTTCGTAAAACAGCTTGTCCCTGATTTTTCAAATAGCCATAACTTTTCACTCGTTTATCCAAATTAGATGAAACCAGCGCCTATAGCTTCGTCTTGTTTTCACCTATCCAGTGAACCTGTCACATCAACTTTTTGAAATTTTCAAATTTAGAATTTTGTTCAGATTCATATTCAAACTTCTTTTAAACATAACTTGAGTTTCGTAACTCCGATTTAGTTGATTCTTTTTGCAAATCGAAGCTCTTGACCTAAACTTTCTGATAAGGCCAAATTCACTTAATTTTGGTACTGTTAGAAATTGTTTTATGTTGCAAGAGTTATTTGCTTAGTTTTGACGTTTTCCGAATTGTCTTCTTCGTTCTTCCCGATCTTTTGAGTGATTGCTTATGTGTGGTTACTATTGCTTGCTTACGATAGATTGACCGGAGTGTGACGAGTAGAACTATCAAGAGTTTTGAGTGCGAATCATCTTCATCAACATTGCAGGCAAGTTCGCACTTTGATCATACCCCTTTATCACCCAGTTTTTATGCATTAGTTCCAATCCTCAAACATTGCATGGTTAGGATGTGATTTTAATATGTGGGTTGGGAAGTAGTTGATGAGGTAGAACCTATTACCCTGTTACATTCAAACCCTTGGGAGTTACTTCTACACGTTACTTAATTTGCTATGCTATGCTCGTAGACGTGGTTTGGGTGAGTGAAATCCATGACAGATGTGAGATTGTTAATTAATGGTTCAACTTAAGGTGGCAACTTAAATACACATCTGGGTGGATTGAGGCACCTGGAGTACCCAGTGTTGCCTGTATTTTTGGAAATCCCGGAGTACCCGTGTGATTTTCCTATGGACCGCCACCTAGACTCAAAGGGATCATAAGGTTATTCATGATAGAAACTTCCGTGTGCAGCCACATGATATTATGGGCTCTAGCATAGTTGAGTAAGTTACATGAAGCTCTTGAAGAGGTGGATCAGCAGGTAGAGGGTTGTAGGTTTGGTATGGTCTACCCGGAGTAGAGAGTTAATGTTTCTAAAAGACTGTGTCTCAGTCATCCGTTTCTCAAACACCATGTAGTGCGAGAAATCCAACAGAGGCGATCGAGTCTTGTGGGGAAAAGTGCGCAAACCTCTGCAGAGTGTATAAACTAATCATGGTTAGCCGTGTCCCCGGTTATGGACAATTTTGAGTCTCTGGTCTTTGGATATTCATGTTGATCTCAACACTCTATTTAATCAACTTGATTGGGTTAATGATTATTATTTTGGGATTGAGTTGGAGGAACCTTCTCAATATTTTCAACCAACTTTGTAGTTAAATAAAATATATTCCTTTGCAGTAGGGAAAAATTGGCTTTTCGCAAAAACATTATAACCATAGAGCTTTTCCACCAGCCATATATGCATGTAGTGATAGCTATTATTCATCATTATCCTCTGGTGTGAATTTGCCAGTACATTCAATGTACCGACCCTTTGTGGCTGCAACGTCTCATGTTGCAGGATTCTTACGAAAAGTAAGTGATACGTTAGGGTTACGATTTCTACACTCAACTTTGCCGTTGGTGTTGATGGGAATCCATAACCTTGTGGTTACTTCCGCTATTCAGATTGAGGTAATAGTATTTACATTACTTTATACATGTGATTTACCTCTGTTATAAATCCTCGAGTGGTGTGTGTGTCAGCATACCGATCCAGGGATGACACTTAAGCACAGAGACTTGACCGTCTGAGGTCGGGTCGCTACAGTCGGCCCCATCGAAAATTCTAAGGTTCACATTTTGAACCAAATCGGTCTGACCGAGTTTTATGATTCGGTCCCACCGAGTTTGGTGAATTGTGTGTAATGGTTAGATTTTGTGTGGAGGCTATATATACCCCTCCACCCATCCTGCATTCGTGGAGAGAGCCATCAGAATGTGCCTACACTTCTACCATTCATTTTTTGAGAGAGAACCACCTACTCATGTGTTGATACCAAGATATTCCATTCCAACCACAAGAATCTTGATCTCTAGCCTTCCTAAGTTGCTTTCCACCCAAATCATCTTTCCACCAAATCCAAATCAATGAGAGAGAGAGTTGAGTGTTGGGGAGACTTTCATTTGAAGCACAAGAGCAAGGAGTTCATCATCAACACACAATCTATTACCTTTTGGAGAGTGGTGTCTCCTAGATTGGTTAGGTGTCACTTGGGAGCCTCCGTCAAGATTGTGGAGTTGAACCAAGGAGTTTTTAAGGGCAAGGAGATCGCCTACTTCGTGAAGATCTACCCAAGTGAGGCAAGTCCTTCGTGGGTGATGGCCATTGTCGGAGTAAATAATCACGGGTAGCCTCATCTGCTCCCCTTGGTATTTCAAGACATTGGGGCCAGCTGCGCCCCTCAAGCCTCAAAGACGATGAGCTGCCTTCTTTGGGCCAGCTGGTCCAGGCAGCCGGCTGCCAGAAGGCGGCGGGGCCGAGGGGGCGGCCATGAGGTGGGACGACTCCTAGCAGGCGGCCTCAAAAGAGGCCGGCTCCTAGCAGGCGGCCCCCTCTGTTCCCTTGAAGTTAGCACCTCATTATGACGACGAGACGGGGCGTGGCCACATTGCGTCCTACCACCCCTGAATCCAAGGCAGAGCGAGGCCGCAGTGCTTCGTACTGGGCGGACATCCCTCGCCCGGCGCGGCACTGTTGCCACGCAGCCCATGATGTCATCTACGGCCTAGGGGGCGGCGCCCCCACGACGGGCTGCCGGTACGGCCCGCAGGCGGCGGGCCCTACCTGTCCGTGAGAAGCCAGCAGACGGCAGGCCCTGACCAGTCGGTGCGGGGAGGCCGACTCCTAGCAGGCGGCCCTCCCCTCCCTCAAAGTCTGTGCGCCATTAACCAGAAGAGACGGGGAATGGCTACAGTAAACTCCCGCCAGGCGGCGGCACTATAGCCATGCTCCCCCCGACAAAGCACACATCATTAATGGCACTGCCATAGTACTAAGCAGCCGGCAGGACCCGCAAGCAGCGGGCACGGTCTGTCGGCTAAGTAAGAGACAGCCGGCGGGACCCACCAGGTGGCGGGCCCCAGCGGTCGGCGGAAAAGCCGTCCACCAGAGAAACTGACGGCTGGGTCCTACACCCAGCTGGATTACCATTGTACCCCTGGGGGGTAGGCCTATATAAACCCCCTGGGGCACCCATGCAAAGGGTTCAGCTTCTTAGATAGCACACACACACATATAGAGAGGAGTAGAGCTAGCCTTACCCTTCTTCCTCCTCTGGCCAAATAGCTCAAGGAGCAAGCTTGTAGCTACTTGTTGAGATAGTGATCATGCGGAGACCCCGCAGAGCAGGAGTAGGGGTTTTATCTCCTAGGAGAGCCCCGAACCTGGGTAAGGCGTACCTATCTATGCCTTATCCCGTTTCCAGGCACCGGCGATGTATTACTCTCCCCCATCATGATAAGCCATCCTTTGTATGTCGCCCGACACCCCAACAGCCATGGTGGGATAGACAAGGTTGCTTCTTTGTGGACCCTTCGTGGGTGGAGCCCTCCGTGGACTCGCGCAACCGTTACCCTTCGTGGGTTCAAGTCTCCATCAACGTGGATGTACGATAGCACCACCTATCGGAACCATGCCAAAAATCTCCGTGTCTACATTGCGTTTGCTCCCTATAAACTCCTCCCTTTATGTTCATGTGCAATTATTTACATTCCGCTGCTATACTCTTATACTTGCATGTGTAGGTTGATTGCTTGACTGGTGCTAAGTTGCTAAAATCTGCCAAGACTTCAAATTGGGAAAAGGTTAGATTTTTATTTGGTCAAGTAGTCTAATCACCCCCCCTCTAGACATACTTTTGATCCTACACCATTTTTGGATCATCTATCTTTTTATTAAATTAAAGCTATCATCAGCCTGCTATCATTATTTTTGCATCCATCCACTGGTTGTTACCATCACTCTAGATTTCTGCATGCTCTCCTTACATAATCTCACTATATTTTTTTGTATGCATGTCAGATATTGTACACAGTCATGCGAAACACACTGGTGCGCGTCGGTCCTAAACAAACAGTTTTTAACCCCTTTCCACGATGGCATATGGAACCGTTGATACGTCTCCAACATATCTATAATTTTTGATTGCTCCATGCTATATTATCTTCTGTTTTGGACATTATTGGGCTTTATTATGCACTTTTAAATTACTTTTGGGACTAACCTATTAATCGAAGGCCCAGCCCAGAATTGCTGTTTTTTGCCTATTTTAAGGTTTCGAAGAAAAGGAATATCAAACGGAGTCCAAACGGAATGAAACCTTCGGGAACGTGATTTTTGGAATGAACAAGATCCAGGAGACTTGGACCCTACGTCAAGCAACCAACAGGGAGGCCACGAGGTAGGGGGGCGCCTACCCCCCAGGCGCGCCCTCCACCCTCGTGGGCCCCCGTGTTGCTCCACCGACGTACTCCTTCCTCCTATATATACCTACGAACCCCCAAACGATCAGATACGGAGCCAAAACCCTAATTCCACCGCCGTAACTTTCTGTATCCACGAGATCCCATCTTGGGGCCTATTCCGGAGCTCCGCCGGAGGGGGCATCGATCACGGAGGGCTTCTACATCAACACCATAGGCCTTCCGATGAAGTGTGAGTAGTTTACCTCAGACCTTCGAGTCCATAGTTATCACCTAGATGGCTTCTTCTCTCCTTTTGGATCTCAATACAAAGTTCTCCCCCTCTCCTGTGGAGATCTATTCGATGTAATGTTCTTTTGTGGTGTGTTTGTTGAGACCGATGAATTGTGGGTTTATGATCAAGTTTATCTATGAACAATATTTGAATCTTCTCTGAATTCTTTTATGTATGATTGGTTATCTTTGCAAGTCTCTTCGAATTATCAGTTTGGTTTGGCCTACTAGATTGATCTTTCTTGCAATGGGAGAAGTGCTTAGCTTTGGGTTCAATCTTGCGGTGTCATTTCCCAGTGACAGTAGGGGAAGCAAGGCACGCATTGTATTGTTGCCATCGAGGATAACAAGATGGGTTTTTCATCATATTGCATGAGTTTATCCCTCTACATCATGTCATCTTGCTTAAGGCGTTACTCTGTTCTTATGAACTTAATACTCTAGATGCATGCTGGATAGCGGTCGATGTGTGGGGTAATAGTAGTAGATGCAGGCAGGAGTCCGTCTACTTGTCTCGGACGTGATGCCTATATACATGATCATACCTAGATATTCTCATAACTATGCTCAATTCGGTCAATTGCTCAACAGTAATTTGTTCACCCACCGTAAAATACGTATGCTCTTGAGAGAAGCCACTAGTGAAACATATGGCCCCCGGGTCTATCTTCATCATATTAATATTCCAACACTTAGTTATTTCCTTTACCTTTTTACTTTGATTTTATTTTACTTTGCATCTTTATCATAAAAATACCAAAAATATTATCTTATCATATCTATCAGATCTCACTCTCGTAAGTGACCGTGTAGGGATTGACAACCCCTTATCGCGTTGGTTGCGAGGATTTATTTGTTTTGTGTAGGTGCGAGGGACTGGCGCGTAGCCTCCTACTGGATTGATACCTTGGTTCTCAAAAACTGAGGGAAATGCTTATGCTACTTTTCTCTTCAAGGGAAAACCAACGCAGTGCTCAAGAGGCAGCGAGAAGGATTTCTGGCGCCGTTGCCGGGGAGGTCTACGCAAAAGTCAACATACGAAGTACCCATCACAACCCTTATCTCCCGCATTACATTGTTTGCCATTTGCCTCTCGTTTTCCTCTCCCCCACTTCACCCTTGTTGTTTTATTTGCCCTTCTTCTGCTCGTCTTTCCATTTGCTTTGATGTCTTACTTGGCTCGTTTGGTTGGATTAGTTGTTTATTTATTACTAAACAGAGAACCTAAACATCTATGGATCCTCATCCGCTTGCTAATCTTTTTAAGTTATCAAATTATGATGAACCAATTGCTAGTGAGTTTTGTGCACTAGATTATCTTTATGAAGTTTTGCTTGAAATTCGTGAATCTGAAAATTGTGATAAAGTACTTTATGGATTGATTCACAATGAATCTTTGAATAAAAAGCATGATTGCAATGATGATAGTATAAATTCTATTAATGTCAATTGTGCTTATAATATGCAAAACCCTAAGCTTGGGGATGCTAGTTTTGCTATGTCTACTACTTGTTGCAATGATCATGATTGGGGTGATTCTTTTTGTGATCTTGAAAATTTATTTAAGCCCCATGATGACTATGAGATTGATAATAGTGTTTGCAATATTATTGAAAGTGTGTTTGGAAGAGTGTCAACTTTAGATCCCACATATTTGTAGAATGTTCAATCTTATGAATTTTTTGATAAAAGTGGGTTTGGAGAGGTCATGACTTTAGTTAATGTTAATCCCACAATTTTGGAAGAGTGTCAATTTTCGCCGGTATCATACACCCACCATATACCTTCCTCAAAACAGCCACCATACCTACCTATCATGGCATTTCCATAGCCATTCCGAGATATATTGCCATGCAACTTTCCACCGTTCCATTTACTATGACACGCTCCATCATTGTCATATTGCTTTGCATGATCATGTAGTTGACATTGTATTTGTGGCAAAGCCACCGTTCATAATTCTTTCATACATGTCACTCTTGATTCATTGCATATCCCGGTACACCGCCGGAGGCATTCACATAGAGTCATATTTTGTTCTAAGTATCGAGTTGTAATTGTTGAGTTGTAAGTAAATAAAAGTGTGATGATCATCATTTTTAGAGCATTGTCCCAAGTGAGGAAATGATGATGGAGACTATGATTCCCCCATAAGTCGGGATGAGACTCCAGACGAAAAAAAAGAGGCCAAAGAAGCCCAAATAAATAAAAAATAAAAAATATATGAGAGAAAAAGAGAGAAGGGACAATGCTACTATCATTTTACCACACTTGTGCTTCAAAGTAGCACCATGATCTTCATAATAGAGAGTCTCCTATGTTATCACTTTCATATACTAGTGGGAATTTTTCATTATTAGAACTTGGCTTGTATATTCCAATGATGGGCTTCCTCAAAATGCCCAGGTCTTCGTGAGCAAGCAAGTTGGATGCACACCCAATTAGTTTCTTTTGTTGAGCTTTCATATACTTATAGCTCTAGTGCATCCGTTCCATGGCAATCCCTACTCACTCACATTGATATCTATTGATGGGCATCTCCATAGCCCGTTGATACGCCTAGTTGATGTGAGACTATCTTCTCCCTTTTGTCTTCTCCACAACCACCATTTTGTTCCACCTATAGTGCTATGTCCATGGCTCACGCTCATGTATTGCGTGAAAATTGAAGAAGTTTGAGAATGTCAGAAGTATGAAACAATTGCTTGGCTTGTCATCGGGGTTGTGCATGATTTGAATACTTTGTGTGGTGAAGATGGAGCGTAGCCAGACTATATGATTTTGTAGGGATAACTTTCTTTGGCCATGTTATTTTGAAGAGACATAATTGCTTAGTTGGTATACTTGAAGTATTATTATTTTTATGTCAATATTAAACTTTTGTCTTGAATCTTTCGGATCTGAATATTCATGCCACAATTAAGAAGAATTACATTGAAATTATGCCAAGTAGCATTCCACATCAAAAATTCTGTTTTTATCATTTACCTACTCGAGGACGAGCAGGAATTAAGCTTGGGGATGCTTGATACGTCTCCAATGTATCTATAATTTTTGATTGCTCCATGCTATATTATCTTCTGTTTTGGACATTATTGGGCTTTATTATTCGCTTTTATATTATTTTTGGGACTAACCTATTAACCGGAGGACCAGCCCAGAATTGCTGTTTTTTTGCCTATTTTAGGGTTTTGAAGAAAAGGAATATCAAACGGAGTCCAAACGGAATGAAACCGAGGGAGTCCTGGATTAGGGGGTGTTCGGATAACTGAACTATACCTTCAGCCGGACTCCTGGACTATGAAGATACAAGATTGAAGACTCCGTCCCGTGTCCGGAAGGGACTTTCCTTGGCGTGGAAGGCAAGCTTGGCGATACGGATGTTCAGATCTCCTACCATTGTAAACCGACTTTATGTAACCCTAACCCTCCTAGGTGTCTATATAAACCGGAGGGTTTTAGTCCGTAGGACAACATACACATCAACAATCATACCATAGGCTAGCTTCTAGGGTTTAGCCTCTCTGATCTCGTGGTAGATCTACTCTTGTACTACCCATATCATCAATATTAATCAAGCAGGACGTAGGGTTTTACCTCCATCAAGAGGGCCTGAACCTAGGTAAAACTTCGTGTCCCTTGCCTCCTGTTACCATCCGGCCTAGACGCACAGTTCGGGACCCCCTACCCGAGATCCGCCGGTTTTGACACCGACATTGGTGCTTTCATTGAGAGTTCCTCTGTGCCGTCGCCGTCAGGACCGATGGCTCCTACGATCATCAATGGCGATGCAGTCCAGGGTGAGACCTTCCTCCCCGGACAGATCTTCGTCTTTGGCGGCTTCGCACTGCGGGCCAATTCACTTGGCCATCTAGAGCAGATCGAAAGCTACGCCCCTGGCCGTCAGGTCAGATTCGGAAGTTTAAACTACACGGCCGACATCCGCGGGGACTTGATCTTTGACGGATTCGAACCACTGCCGAGCACGCCGCACTTTCACGACGAGCATGATCTAGCTCTGCCGCCGAACAGTGCCCTGGAGACCGCACCCGCATCGGCTCCGACCCTTAGTTCGGAGCCAACCGCGCCGATCGAGGATGGGCGGTTGGACGCCACCTCGGGGGCTGTGATCCCAACGACGGTTGAGCCGAACACCAGCCCCGTACTCTGCAAGACTCGTGACTCCATGGAGCCGGATTCTTCTCCGGACTCTGAACCCTCCGCGCCCCTGCCGATCGAATCCGATTGGGCGCCTTTCATGGAGTTCACGGCCACGGACGTCTTTCAGCACTCGCCTTTCGGCGATATCCTGAAGTCACTGAAGTCTCTCTCTTTATCAGGAGAGCCCTGGCCGGACTACGGTCAGCAAGGTTGGGGTACGGACGATGAAGAAATTCGAAACCCACCCACCACCCACTTTGTAGCCACTATCGACGACTTAACCGACATGCTCGACTTCGACTCCGAAGACATCGACGGTATGGACAACGATGAAGGAGATGATGAAGAACCAGCGCCTACTAGGCCCTGGAAAGCCACCTCGTCATATGACATATACATGGTGGACACCCCAAAAGAGGGAGATGGCGATGGAACAACGGAGGACGACCCCTCCAAGAAACAGCAAAAGCGTGGGCGTCAGTGGCGCCGCTCAAAATCCCGCCAACACAAAAACGGTGATTCCAGCACGGGAGATAATAATACTCCGGAAAGTGCCGAAGAAAACCCCCTTCAGCAAGGTTTAGCATAGGAGGATGGAGAAACCAGCCCTCATGAGAGAGCGGCAGACAGAGAGGTCGAGGACGATAATTATATTCCTCCCTCCGAAGACGAGGCAAGCCTCGACGACGACGAATTCGTCGTGCCAGAGGATCCCGTTGAGCAAAAGCGTTTCCAACGCAGGCTTATGGCCACGGCAAGAAGCCTCAAGAAAAAACAGCAACAGCTCAAAGCTGATCAAGATTTGCTGGTTGACAGATGGACTGAAGTCCTTGCGGCCAAAGAGCATAAACTCGAACGCCCCTCCAAGAGTTACCCAAAGCGCAGGTTGCTACCCCGATTAGAGGAGGAAGCACTTGATGCGGCCGAACGGCCACCTCGTGGCCGCGATAGAGAGGCCTCCCGGCCCTCCATTCAAGCCACACCCTGTACCAAGGCACGGGAATATGCGCCGGACTTATGAGACATGTTGGAGGACAAGGCAAGGCAAACACGATCGATCTACGGATCGCGTGGGCACCCCATGGCTCGAGACGGTAACCGTCACACTGGCCACAAATTCGGCAGGGCCGAACACAATAGACAAAGCTCATTGGAGCTACGTCATGATATCGCCCAGTACAGAGGCGCCGCACACCCACTGTGCTTTACAGACGAAATAATGGACCATCAAATCCCCGAGGGTTTTAAACCCGTAAACATCGAATCATATGATGGCACAACAGACCATGCGGTATGGATCGAAGATTATCTCCTCCATATCCACATGGCCCGCGGCGACGATTTTCACGCCATCAAATACCTCCCACTCAAGCTTAAAGGACCAGCTCGGCATTGGCTCAACAGCTTGCCAACAGGATCGATCAGTTGTTGGGAGGACCTAGAAGCCGCATTCCTCGACAATTTCCAGGGCACTTATGTGCGACCCCCAGACGCCGATGACCTAAGTCACGTAATTCAGCAGCCAGAGGAATCGGCCAGGCAATTCTGGACACGGTTCCTAACAAAGAAAAATCAAATAGTCGACTGTCCGGACGCTGAGGCCCTCGCAGCCTTCAAGCACA
Source organism: Triticum urartu (assembly GCF_056163025.1). Classification (NCBI taxonomy): domain Eukaryota; kingdom Viridiplantae; phylum Streptophyta; class Magnoliopsida; order Poales; family Poaceae; genus Triticum; species Triticum urartu. The sequence continues at coordinate 232,564,630 of NC_141875.1, forward strand.
ATATCCGTGACGAGTGGCTGGCCCGGCACCTCGGACAGGAAAAGCCGAAATCTATGGCAGCACTCATGACACTCATGACCCGCTTTTGCGTGGGAGAAGACAGCTGGCTTGCTCGTAGCAACAATATGACCAAGAACCCTGGTAGTTCAGACACCAGGGACATTAGTGGCAGGTCGCGTCGCAACAAGCAGAAGCGCCGCACTAACGACGACAATGCTGAGGATACGATAGTTAATGCCGGATTCAGAGGCTCTAAACCCAGTCAGCGGAAAAAGCCATTCAAAAGGAATCCTAGGGGCCCGTCCAGCTTGGACCGAATACTCGACCGCTTGTGCCAAATACATGGCACCCCCGAAAAGCCGGCCAATCACACCAACAGGGACTGTTGGGTGTTCAAGCAGGCAGGCAAGTTAAGCGCCGACAATGAAGACAAGGGGTTGCATAGCGATGACGACGGGGAGCCCCGGCCGCCGAACAACAATGGACAGAAGGGTTTTCCCCCACAAGTGCGGATGGTGAACATGATATACGCCACCCACGTCCCCAAAAGGGAGAGGAAGCGCGCGTTAAGGGACGTATACGCGGTAGAGCCAGTCGCCCCAAAGTTCAACCCATGGTCCTCCTGCCCAATCACCTTTGATCGAAGAGACCATCCCACTAGAATCCGTCATGGCGGATTTGCCGCATTGGTTCTAGACCCAATTATTGACGGATTTCATCTCACTAGAGTCCTCATGGACGGCGGCAGCAGCCTGAACCTGCTTTACCAGGATATAGTGCGAAAAATGGGCATCGATCCCTCGAGGATTAAGCCCACCAAAACGACCTTTAAAGGCGTAATACCAGGTGTAGCAGCCAACTATACAGGCTCAGTCACACTTGAAGTGGTCTTCGGATCCCCAGATAATTTTCGAAGCGAGGAATTGATCTTCGACATAGTCCCATTCCGTAGTGGCTATCATGCACTGCTCGGACGAACCGCATTCGCCAAATTCAATGCGGTACCGCACTACGCATACCTTAAGCTCAAGATGCCAGGCCCTCGTGGAGTAATTACGGTCAATGGAAACACCGAACGCTCCCTCTGAATAGAGGAGCACACGGCGGCCCTTGCAGCGGAAGTACAAAGCAGCCTCTCCAGACAGTTCTCCAGTCTGGCCATTAAACGTCCGGACACCGTCAAGCGCGCCCAGAGTAACCTACAACAAGACCGTCTGGCACGTTCCGAGCAGGCGTAGCAATGCGGCCCCAACCCCAACCCTCGCAAAAAGGCGACGCTAGTACTTCACGTACATAACTACGCTCTAGAAATACCTTGGGCATAGGGGGAGGGGCACCATCACGGCACGCCCAAAACACGGCTTAAACCGCACCAGGGGCTGCCGATTTTTTACTTTTCTCTTACTTCCAGGACTCTACTCTTCGGAAGGCCTGTTCGGCAGTTCAATTGCCGCACAAATGATGCAAGAACCAGGGAAGCAGACAAGCCATGCCGCATTACGGAAATCCCAGGTGGTCTCTATCACGAGCAATATACCTGTTTCGCATACTATTCCGCAGCTTGCCCCTGGAGCAGACATGTTAAATAGTCCAACTTTTCGTTTATCGCATTACTTGTATCGTTCTGCTTTGATCGCAGCTATTTTTAATAAACAATGCATAGCTTTTGTCTATTTTTGCATTAACTTTTTATAAATAAATGTTCCTTAACGACATGTTGCACCCGTACAACTTGGTACGATCAAAATACGCCAGGGGCTTTTAACACCCCTCAATATGGTGTGAGAAGTCCGAACACTTTCACAAGTGTGGCACCCCGAACTTATAGCATTATATGCATCGGCTCCGAATCATGTCTTGGGTCAATAGTTGGGTTTGCCCAGCTCCTATGTTTTGGTGCCTTACGTTCCACTATATCGGCTAAGGTAGCACTAGGAGCACCACTGCGATTGTGCCCCAGTTGAGCTGGGCCGAGCACCTCAGTGGAGAAAGCTAAAACTGACTGTCATCATGAAGCGAGAACCGGTCGCTGTTCGAGAGGTTTTTTCGAGTCCCTAAAGACTTATGCCGCTTAGGGCGAGGAGTCGGCTCTGTCTGGCCAAGGCGTGGATAGCGCCCCGAACTCGGTCTTCCGAATACTAGGGGCTTTGCCAAAATTTAAAATTATAGAATTCTATGGCTCAGTGAGAGTGTTCACACCTTATAGTCTGATTGCCTCGTTCGTTGGGCTGAGCGCCTCCCTCGAAGGACCCAAATATGGGAAAAAGAGTGCCCAAATTTACCCTCGAACACCCCAGCACTAGCGGCAAGGGGGCAGAAGCTGACGACTCGCCATCTCTCAGTATTGATAAACAACCGCACAGAAGGTAATATTTTAAATTCAAGCAGCATTGCTCAGCGCATATGAACAAGTTTTCAGCGCACAGGACAAAAACGAGCGAGTTTTACTCAAAAATTACATCCCTAGTACATTCATCCGCCACAAGGCGGGCACCCTTCAAAACATCCTTATAGTAATTTTCGGGCTTGCGATGCTCTTTCCCCGCTGGTGGCCCGTCCTTCACAAGCTTCTCCGCATCCAGCCTGCCCCTGTGCACCTTAGCACGGGCAAAGGCCCTACAGGCACTTTCAATACAGACGAAGCGCTTGATGACTTCGAGCCTTGGATAGGCCTCCACCAGCCGCCGCACCAGCCCGAAATAGCTCCCAGGCAGGGCCTCTCCAGGCCACAGCCAAACTAGGAGGCCCTTCATGGCCTGTTCGGCCGCCTTGTGGAACTCGACCAGTTGCTTTAGCTGGTCGCTCAGGGGCACGGGGTGTCCAGCCTCAGCATACTGAGACCAGAACACCTTCTCCGTCGAGCTGCCCTCCTCGGCTCGATAGAATGCGGCGGCATCGGATACACTCCGGGGAAGATCTGCAAATGCCCCTGGAGAGCTCCGGATTCGGGTAAGTATCAAGTAACTCACGTTTATGTGTTTACTTTGCATAAAGAATGCCTTACCCGCCGCTATTTTCTTCACCTCACCCAACTCCTGGAGGGTCTTCTGGGATTCGGCCTTCGCAGACTTGGCATTTTCAATAGCCGTCGCGAGCTCAGACGCCCGCGTCTTCGAGTCAAGCTCCAAACTCTCATGTTTGTTCATGAGAACCTGGAGGTCTTGCCGCACCTTGCCAACCTCGGCCTCATACCTCTCCCGCTCGGTGCGCTTCGCGGCCGCACTCTTCTCGGCCTCGAGCAGCGCTTGCTTAAGGGTCGCCACCTCAGATGTGGCCCCTATAATAGCCATGTTAATCCTGTCATTTCTTGCAATTGCACTTTTTTATATACATATTCAACCAAGGTATTTCTTACCTTCTCCTCGAGCTGCTTCTTGGCACGCCTGAGCTCTTGCTCGGACTTCTCGAGGCTCTGCTTCAGCGTGTCCACTTCCGCAGTGAGTACGGCGGACGCCAGCAGAGAAGCCTGTACACACATATTGACTCCTTTTGTTAGACTCCTACGAATTTTTTGATCCTCTATTCGGCTTTTCTATCGAACGCCCAACAAAGCATCAGGGGCTACTGTCTATGCGGTAATATTATTTACACATTATTTACTTACCTCAAAGCCTGTCAAAAGGCTAGTACAAGCTTTAGTCAGTTCGCTCTTGGCGGAATGAACCTTCTGGACCACCGCACTCATAATAGCGCGGTGCTCCTCGTCGATGGAGGCGCCTTGGAGCGCCTCCAACATATTGTCCGGCGCCTCCGGGTGGACGGGGGTCGCTGGCACGGTGGACTTGCTCCTCTCGGAAGGAGGTCCCCCGCCGGACACTATCTTTGTGTTTAAAATCTTCTATAAATTACTTGGAGGAGGAACCCGCCTTGCAATGCTGAAGACAATCTGCGCGCCGGACTCGTCGTCATTGAAGCCTGGTTCAGGGGCTACTGAGGGAGTCCTGGATTAGGGGTGTTCGGATAGCCGAACTATACCTTCAGCCGGACTCCTGGACTATGAAGATACAAAATTGAAGACTCCGTCCCGTGTCCGGAAGGGACTTTCCTTGGCGTGGAAGGCAAGCTTGGCGATACGGATGTTCAGATCTCCTACCATTGTAAACTGACTTTATGTAACCCTAACCCTCCCCGGTGTCTATATAAACCGGAGGGTTTTAGTCCGTAGGACAACATACACATCAACAATCATACTATAGGCTAGCTTCTAGGGTTTAGCCTCTCTGATCTCGTGGTAGATCTACTCTTGTACTACCCATATCATCAATATTAATCAAGCAGGACGTAGGGTTTTACCTCCATCGAGAGGGCCTGAACCTGGGTAAAACTTCGTGTCCCTTGCCTCCTGTTACCATCCGGCCTAGATGCACAATTTGGGACCCCCTACCTAAGATCCGCCGGTTTTGACACCGACAGAAACCTTCGGGAACGTGGTTTTTGGAACGAACAAGATCCAGGAGACTTGGACCCTACGTCAAGCAACCAACAGGGAGGCCACGAGGTAGGGGGCGTGCCTACCCCCCCAGGCGCCCTCCACCCTCGTGGGCCCCCTGTTGCTCCACGGACGTACTCCTTCCTTCTATATATACCTACGTACCCCCAAACGATCAGATACGGAGCCAAAACCCTAATTCCACCACCGTAACTTTCTGTATCCACGAGATCCCATCTTAGGGCCTGTTCCGAAACTCCGCCGGAGGGGGCATCGATCACGGAGGGCTTCTACATCAACACCATAGCCCTTCCGATGAAGTGTGAGTAGTTTACCTCTGACCTTCGGGTCCATAGTTATTAGCTAGAAGGCTTCTTCTCTCTTTTTGGATCTCAATACAAAGTTCTCCCCCTCTCTTGTGGAGATCTATTCGATGTAATCTTCTTTTGCAGTGTGTTTGTTGAGACCGATGAATTGTGGGTTTATGATCAAGTTTATCTATGAACAATATTTGAATCTTCTCTGAATTCTTTTATGTATGGTTGGTTATCTTTGCAAGTCTCTTCTAATTATTAGTTTGGTTTGGCCTACTAGATTGATCTTTCTTGCAATGGGAGAAGTGCTTAGCTTTGGGTTCAATCTTGCGGTGTCCTTTCCTAGTGACAGTAGGGGCAGCAAGGCACGTATTGTATTGTTGCCATCGAGGATAACAAGATGGGGTTTTCATTATATTGCATGAGTTTATCCCTCTACATCACGTCATCTTGCTTAAGGCGTTACTATGTTCTTATGAACTTAATACTCTAGATGCATGCTGGATAGCGGTCGATGTGTGGAGTAATAGTAGTAGATGCAGGAAGGAGTCGGTCTACTTGTCCCGGATGTGATTCCTATATACATTATCATACCTAGATATTCTCATAACTATGCTCAATTCTGTCAATTGCTCAACAGTAATTTGTTCACCCACCGTAAAGTACTTATGCTCTTGAGAGAAGCCACTAGTGAAACCTATGGCCCCCGGGTCTATCTTCATCATATTAATCTTCCAACACTTAGTTATTTCCTTTGCCTTTTTTACTTTTCTTTTATTTTACTTTGCATCTTTATCATAAAAATACCAAAAATATTATCTTATCATATCTATCAGATCTCACTCTTGTAAGTGACCGTGTAGGGATTGACAACCCCTTATTGCGTTGGTTGCGAGGATTTATTTGTTTTGTGTAGGTGCGAGGGACTGGCGCGTAGCCTCCTATTGGATTGATACCTTGGTTCTCAAAAACTAAGGGAAATACTTACGCTACTTTGCTGCATCACCCTTTCCTCTTCAAGGGAAAACTAACGTAGTGCTCAAGAGGTAGCAACCGTCTCCAAGTGAGTGTGGGCGATAGGGTGGATCCTTCCCACACGACCCAGAAACCATCGGGGATAGGGAGCCTTGATGCATATAGTTGTCCCTGTATAACCGTTTCCAATATATCAAATATCCCAAATGCTTCATCCTTGCCACTCATTTGTGCTCGCATTGCCATCGCAGTCGGATTTTTGTGGTTCTGCCTAAAACCAGGCAGATTCCAGGCACGACAGTTTTCTAGGAAGATTCTAGGCACGGGAGATTTACGATGCATGGCACATCACAAATAGTTCATGATTATAAACCATGTACGATAGGTAGACAATCACACACATTTAGTTTTCCTGCACCGTATGTGATAGTGTCTGACATCACACACGCTTTGCAACGACAACTGTGTGCATGCTTGCACATGTTTCCTCTCTGTGAACCGTCTCCGATTATGGTGTATATAGCAAACGTTTGTGTTTTACTAACCATGTGTGCCGTAATGACCTGCACAACGTAATTTCGCCCTAATTTAATTGCTGGTATTTAAAATTGTACCTAATTTAAACTTGAAAGTAGGCTATAGCTTTATTCATATCCATCAGGTTCAAACAACCAATGCATTATTCGATTCACAGGTACATATGTTTAAGAATTACAGAAGCACCAAATAAAGAATGATGTACGAGGGTTCTATACTTGTACTATTACAGATGGTAAAGAAAGAGGCGACAGGCATTCAAGTTGCTGAACAAGGTGAAGCGGAATGGCCCTATTGTGCTCTCCTGGATGCAGAAGGCATGCAAGACTCTAGTCCTACCCCTTGTGATGGCCGGCCGCCAATCATATAGTTTGAGAGGTAATCTTGAGTAAACTGCTTCAGGATCCACTTCAAAAGAAAAAAGATTCGGATATTGTCATCTAACACAACTCATTACGGGCAGTAAAAAGAAGGCCACATGGTTCTTACTTACAATCCTGCGGTTCACTGCTGTCTTGCATAAAGTGTAAACAAATAGTTTGATTGACATCCTTTGACCCATTTTAGTAACAATCTTTATCAGTTTCCTCACTTGATGCTGGGAATATCTCATTGCCCCATACACAAAAAGGGTCAAAGTGTGGATCTTTGGCAATGATATATGTACCTAAAAGCACCAAGTTAATATTAGAAGCTAAACAACAATTGAAAAATGATGTAGTACAACACTCCATCCATCCCATTGCATGAGATTTTAATACATGTATATCTAGACATTATCAAAACATTAAGGTAACACTCTTCCTTGTTGCTATGTAGACTGGGATTGCATATTTAGTCATTCAGTACAATGCATGTTGTTAAACAACAATTGAAAACGAAAAGGCATGTTAACTGCAATATCCTTAACAGCAACCAAATATCGTAATTCATAGTGGTATTGTTGAAACTATTATTGATGAAATTGAACTGCACAGCAAATAGTTGCACATATAGAGCAAGTCATAAGGACATCTCTAGGCGATCCTTAAAAAGTTAAAGGACTAAAACCCTTAGTGGATATATATATATATACTCTAGCAATTTTTGGCCTTTTCTAGTCGATCCCCTAAACTTAAGGTTGTAAACTTCAATTTGATCAAGTTCAAAGCAGGTTCAACCAAAAGTAGCATGCATTCAAATATAAACATAGATAGTTTTGCATAAACGAACATAAAACATAAATTTAAACGAAGCTAAACTACTTACGGTCGAAGTAGAGGTCGAGCCAATCCTCCCTCGTCATGTACAGTGTGCCGCGAGCCGGGTCCGGGCCAGTACCGTCGTTGGGGTCATTGGGGAAGGCACCCCTCCACTCGTCAACGTCGATCTCCTCATCCTCGGGGCCCACCTCGATGCCCTCCGCGCCACCGTCGCCGCCGCCACCTTTGACCTCGTCATCAGAGGAGAGCGCGATAACCTCATCGCCCTTTGCGTCGCCGTCCTCGCCGCCTTCAACCTCCTCATTAGAGGAGAGCGCGATAACCTCGTCGCCCTCCGCGCCGGCAAAGATCGCCCGCTCCGCCTCCACGAGCTCCGGGTGCTGCTGGCGGAGCTCTTGCATGTAGGCCTCGTCGGCGACCTCGGCCTCGAGACGCTCCCATGCCTCGCAGTCCTCCTGCGCCATAGCCAAGCTCACCACCCCTGGCTCCGGTGGAACGAGGTGGACCGGACGTGTTCCGAAGGGGAAATTGAGCCTAGCCGCCGCGCCGTGGTAGCGGACCTGCCAGCGGTCGTACTCCATGGCCGCGAGCTCGGCCCTTTGGAAGCTACCGAGCCACCGGCGGGTGTGGGTCTCTCGATCTGTAATCTCAGCGACCCACATCCCCCACCGCCACTACCGGACCCCGAAGTAGGACTTCGTCGGCTGCCGGGTCTGGGGAAGGATGGGGAAGTCCTCGAACCGGCGTAGGGGCGTGGCGGCGGGTAGATCAGAGGACCGGTGACGGTGGATCGCGCCCGCGGAAGACGACGGGGACACCTCGACGGCCACCTCGCCGGTGTCGGGCGAAAAGGCCGGGATAAACCTCTTTTTGGCCATTGGCTACTCGAGCTCCCCGGCACACAGGCATAGGTTGAGGATGGAGGCACCGACAATGGCGGCGACCTACCAATGGTTTCGAGGGTTGTGTGTGTCTGTGTGAGCGGAGGTTGTGTTTGAGGAAATAATGTGGCAACTGAAAATTTTACTAGGCGGGAGTAACAAGGCGGGGCTACTGAAAATTTGGATCAAGGGTGAGCAGATATTTTTGAGATTGCGAGGGATGCAGAGGCGGGAGTAAAATGCCGTGGCTACTGAAAATTTGAATCAAGGGACTGAAGTAGAGCGGGAGTAACAGCAATCCACACGGTCCGCACATACTAATTGTGTTCTATCAAACATTAAAACCTTCCAGGCGGTAGATATTTTCGATATTGCGAGGGATGCAGAGGCGGGAGTTTTGGGGGAGCGAGCTAGTGTGCTTGACACGCCGGCTGTGGGCTGTAGCCGATGCACCTTCTTACGTAAGCCATAGGCGTACGATACACCAACAGTGCTCCAAGATATTTTGTACTACATCTCACACGGTTGGTGAGAATAAACTGTGTGGGATCTACTTGATTTGAATTACAAAATGGGGTCACAGCGGCAATGGACGGTGTTTGAATTACTAGACCTTTTATCTGCACTGAACATGCAACTGTATGTGTGTCGTAAAAGAATTGGAATTATTCAGTATTCGTTTGGACATTTCATACATTAAACTGGTTTTCTAGTCATTTCAGGTGCACAATTCAAAATTGAGCTACATGCACATGCTCCGGTGCATACAAATTGGTTGAAAAATCAAATCTGTGTCCTTCAGTGCATGCTTAGGTCCCATGGAAGAAATGGGAATGAATTTTTCAGGGTTCATTTGGCCTTTTTTATACATTAATTGGGTTTTCTAGGCATTTTATGTGCATAATTCAAATTTGAACTACAAGCACATGCTCCAATGCACCAAAGTTGGTTGAAAAATCACATGTGTGTCCTTGGATGAATTTCTAGGTCCCATGCAAGAGATGGGAATGAAATTAAAACACCATGGCACTGTTGATTGCTGGCAAAATGTTGAGATGCCTGGTTTTTAAATTCTAGTAAATCCAAAACTCGTCTGAAATTCATGAAACTTGGCATGCTATCATGGAGCGGCATCAACATGCCGTGGTGAACATTTTGTCCCATTTGGGGCAGGTTCGGGTATAAGCTTCTCACAAACCAGAGCTTCTCACAACAAGCATGATGGTTTCGATAGGGAACATACCACCTTTGGTGACGGGACGATATCCGTTGCCTCTTACTACTTTCAAAAATTTTCTAGTGTCAACATAGCACAACAGGAGTGTTGTGTTCAATATTGGAATTTTTCGGGGCTCGTTTGGCCTTTTTTATACATTAACTGGGGTTTCTAGGCATTTTATGTGCATAGTTCAAATTTGAACTACAAGCACTGTTGGGGAACGTAGAAGAAATTCAAAAATTTTCCTACGTGTCACCAAGATCTATCTATGGAGAGACCAGCAACGAGGGGAAGGAGAGTGCATCTACATACCCTTGTAGATCGCTAAGCGGAAGCGTTCAAGTGAACGGGGTTGATGGAGTCGTACTCGTCGTGATTCAAATCACCGATGACCAAGTGCCGAACGCACGGCACCTCCGCGTTCAACACACGTACAGCCTGACGACGTCTCCCATGCCTTGATCCAGCAAGGAGAGAGGGAGAGGTTGAGGAAGACTCCATCCAGCAGCAGCACAACGGCGTGGTGGTGATGGAGGAGAGTGGCAATCCTGCAGGGCTTCGCCAAGCACCACAGAAGAGGAGGGAGAGAGATATGCAGGGCTGCACCAACCAGAGATCAAATCACGTGTGTTCTGGGCTGCCCAATGCCTCAATATATATAGGGAAGGGGAGGGGCTGCGCCCCCTCTAGGGTTCCCACCCCTAGGGGGGCGGCAGCCCTAGATGGGGAGGCAAGGGGGCGGCCAAGAGGGGATGGGAGAGGGAGGCGCACCAATATGGGCCTTAAGGCCCATATCCCTTAGGGTTTGCCCCCTTTCCACCTATTAGGCACCATGTAGGCCAAGGAACACTCCCTACAGCCCATGTGGCCCCCCGGGGCAGGTGGCCCCACTTGGTGGACCCCCGGGACCCTCCCGGTGGTCCCGGTACATTACCGATAAACCCCGAAACTCTTTCGGTGACCAAAACAGGACTTCCCATCTATAAATCTTTACCTCCGGACCATTTCGGAACTCCTCGTGACGTCCGGGATCTCATCCGGGACTCCGAACAACATTCGGTAACCACATACAAACTTCCTTTATAACCCTAGCGTCATCGAAACCTTAAGTGTGTAGACCCTACGGGTTCGGGAGACATGCAGACATGACCGAGACGTTCTCCGGTCAATAACCAACAGCGGGATCTGGATACCCATGTTGGCTCCCACATGTTCCATGATGATCTCATCGGATGAACCACGATGTCAAGGACTTAATCAATCCCGTATTCAATTCCCTTTGTCTATCGGTACGATACTTGCCCGAGATTCGATCGTCGGTATCCCGATACCTTGTTCAATCTCATTACCGGCAAGTCTCTTTTACTCGTTCCGTAACACATCATCCCGTGATCAACTCCTTGATCACATTGTGCACATTATGATGATGTCCTACCGAGTGGGCCCAGAGATACCTCTCCGTTTACACGGAGTGACAAATCCCAGTCTCGATTCGTGCCAACCCAACAGACACTTTCGGAGATACCTGTAATGTACCTTTATAGCCACCCAGTTACGTTGTGACGTTTGGCACACCCAAAGCACTCCTACGGTATCCGGGAGTTGCACAATCTCATGGTCTAAGGAAATGATAATTGACATTAGAAAAGCTTTAGCATACGAACTACATGATCTTGTGCTAGGCTTAGGATTGGGTCTTGTCCATCACATCATTCTCCTAATGATGTGATCCCGTTATCAACGACATCCAATGTCCATGGTTAGGAAACCATAACCATCTATTGATCAACGAGCTAGTCAACTAGAGGCTCACTAGGGACATGGAGTTGTCTATGTATCCACACATGTATCTGAGTTTCCTTATCAATACAATTATAGCATGGATAATAAACGATTATCATGAACAAGGAAATATAATAATAATCAATTTATTATTGCCTCTAGGGCATATTTCCAACAGTCTCCCACTTGCACTAGAGTCAATAATCTAGTTCACATCGCCATGTGATTAACACTCACAGGTCACATCGCCATGTGACTAACACCCAAAGAGTTCTGGGTTTGATCATGTTGCTTGTGAGAGAGGTTTTAGTCAACGGGTCTGAACCTTTCAGATCCGTGTGTGCTTCACAAATCTCTATGTCATCTCCTAGATGTAGCTACCATGTTCTATTTGGAGCTATTCCAAATAACTGTTCTACTTGGAGCTATTCCAAATAACTGTTCTACTTGAATTTATTTGGCGTCAAAGAGGCTTGAGTGCACAAGGTGCTTGCAAGTTTTGGTGATCAAATGACGTACGGGGCACTCTAGAGAAAAAAAAACAAAATAGTGCATTTTTCAAAGTTTTTTTGAGCTAAAATTTGTTTTTTTTCTCCACGAGCTCCTACAATGTGCAAACACAACAAAAACGTGCACACTCTTGCGCACCTGAATATCTTTAGTCCCACGAAATTTCATATTTTGTTGATTTTTTTCTATTTTTTGAATTTACTGCTCGCATGCGTACAAAATATATGTTTTCCTTTGACACGAGCTCCCGGAGTGTCCGAACGGCATGAAAATGTGCATGCGCCTTGCAGACATGACTATCTTCGATCCCACCAAATTTCATATTTTTTTGATTTTTTTGCTATTTTTTCAGGACGGTCAAAGACCTTTGACCGGACGGTAACGACAAAGAAGGGCATTTCTATAAGTGAAACTAACGGCGGAGGGGCAAAACTGAGCATACCTAAAAATTAGGGGCAAAACTAAGTAGTGGGTTCGAGTTAAGGGCATAGATGTAAATGTCCCTTTTTAAATTCTAGTAAATCCAAAACTTGTCTGAAATTCATGAAACTTGGCATGCTATCATGGAATGGCACCCGACATGATGTGGTATTTTTCGTGTCAATTTTGAGAGAAGGCGCACTCGAATAATGACAACGAACAAAGGCATTTTGAAAAAATAACTGCCACTTTAATATCTCAAACGTTTGTATAATTCAATCCGTGTGCGTTCTGTTAGCCATTCACGTGACGCCATGTGTCTTGGTTTTAATGGCTGTAGGAGGTGCCGTGCGGACAGCTGCTTGACCTTGACTGAATGGGAGGCGTGCGAGCGCAGTCCGGTGCACAGGCTGACCGAGAGGCGTGCAAGCTGTCCTCCAATGCACAGGCTCACCAAAAGCGTGCCAGTTGTACACTGTGCAAGCTCACTGGGGAGCGAGCCCTTTGACTTCCATGGCTGCCCGCCTTCCTCTCCATTAATGGCGCCCGAGCCGCTGTTTAATACGGGCGGCCTTACTGTTCGCCTCCCATTCCCCTCCCCCCCGTAGACCTCCACCGCCATGGCGCAAAATGATCATTGATACGTCTCCAACGTATCTATAATTTTTGATTGCTCCATGCTATATTATCTACTGTTTTGGACTATATTGGGCTTTATTTTCCACTTTTATATTATTTTTGGGACTAACCTGTTAACCGGAGGCTCAGCCCAGAATTGCTGTTTTTTTGCCTATTTCAGTGTTTCGAAGAAACGGAATATCAAACGGAGTCCAAATGGAATGAAACCTTCGGGAACATGATTTTCCCACCAAACGTGATCCAGGAGACTTGGACCCTACGCCAAGGCATCAGAGAGGCGATCACGAGGGTGGGGGGCGCCCTCCCTAGGGCGCGCCCCTGCCTCGTGGGCCCCTCGGAGCTCCACCGACGTACTTCTTCCTCCTATATATACCTACGTAACCCAAAACGAACAGAACAGGAGCCAAAATCCTAATTCCACTGCCGCAACTTTGTGTATCCACGAGATCCCATCCTGGGGCCTGTTCCGGAGCTTCGCCGGAGAAGGCCGTCATCACAGAGGGCTTCTACATCATCATAGCCTCTCCGATGAAGTGTGAGTAGTTTACCGCAGACCTTCGGGTCCATAATTAGTAGCTAGATGGCTTTTTCTCTCTTTGATCTCAATACAAAGTTCCCCCCCTCTCTCGTGGAGATCTATTCGATGTAATCTTCTTTTTGCGGTGTGTTTGTTGAGACCGATGAATTGTGGGTTTATGATCAAGTCTATCTATGAATAATATTTGAATCTTCTCTGAATTCTTTTATGTATGATTGGTTATCTTTGCAAGTCTCTTCGAATTATCCGTTTGGTTTGGCCAACTAGATTGGTAGTTCTTGCCATGGGAGAAGTGCTTAGCTTTGGGTTCAATCTTGCGGTGTCCTTTCCCAGTGACAGAAGGGGCAGCAAGGCACATATTGTATCGTTGCCATCGAGGATAACAAGATGGGGTTTATTTCATATTGCATGAATTTATCTCTCTACATCATGTCATCTTGCTTAAAGCGTTACTCTGTTTTTAACTTAATACTCTGGATGCATGCTGGATAGCGGTCGATGAGTGGAGTAATAGTAGTAGATGCAGAATCGTTTCGGTGTACTTGTCAAGGACGTGATGCCTATATACATGATCATGCCTAGATATTCTCATAACTATGCTCAATTCAGTCAATTGCTCACCAGTAATTTGTTCACCCACCGTAGAATACTTATGCTCTTGAGAGAAGCCACTAGTGAAACCTATGGCCCCCGGGTCCATTCTCATCATATCAATCTCCATCACTTTAATCTTGCTTTGCTTTTTACTTTGCCTTTTACTTTTTACTTTGCATCTCTATACCAAAAATACCAAAAATATTATATCTATCAGATCTCACTCTCGTAAGTGACCGTGAAGGGATTGACAACCCCTAATCGCGTTGGTTGCGAGTAGCTATCGTTTTGTGCAGGTACGAGGGACTTGAGCATGGCCTCCTACTGGATTGATACCTTGGTTCTCAAAAACTGAGGGAAATACTTACGCTACTCTGCTGTGTCATCCTTTCCTCTTTGGGGAATCCAACGCAAGCTCAAGAGGTAGCAAGAAGAATTTCTGGCGCCGTTGCCGGGGAGTCTACGCAAAAAGTCAACATACCAAGTACCCATCACAATCCCTATCTCTCGCATTACATTAGTTGCCATTTTCCTCTCATTTTCCTCTCCCCCACTTCACCCTTGCCGTTTTATTTGCCCTCTCTTTCCCAATCTCTTTCTCTTTCTCCATTTGCCTTTTTCTCACTTGCCTTTTTGCTTGCCCGTGTGTTGGATTGCTTGTTTGTCGCGATGGCTCAAGATACTACGAAATTGTGTGACTTCACCAATACCAATAATAATGATTTCCTTAGCACTCCGTTTGCTCCTCTTGCCAATATTGAATCTTGTGAAATCAATACTGCTTTGTTGAATCTTGTTATGAAAGATCAATTCACCGGCCTTCCTAGTGAAGATGCCGCTACTCATCTGAATAGCTTCGTTGATTTATGTGATATGCAAAAGAAAAAAGATGTCGATAATGATGTCGTTAAATTGAAGCTATTTCCTTTTTCGCTTAGAGATCGTGCTAAAGCTTGGTTTTTGACTTTTCCTAAAAATAGTATTGATTCTTGGAACTAGTGCAAAGATGCTTTTATCTCTAAATATTTCCCTCCCGCTAAGATCATCTCTCTTAGAAACGATATTATGAATTTTAAGCAACTTGATCATGAACATGTTTCACAAGCTTGGGAGAGAATGAAATTAATGATACATAATTGCCCTACTCATGGTTTGAATTTGTGGATGATTATACAGAATTTTTATGCCGGATTGAATTTTGCTTCTAGAAATATTTTAGATTCGGCCGCGGGAGGTACTTTTATGGAAATTACTTTAGGAGATGCTACTAAACTCCTAGATAATATTATTGTTAATTATTCTCAATGGCATACTGGAAGATCTTCTAATAAAAAAGGGCATGCGATAGAAGAAATCAATGTTTTGAGTGGAAAGATGGATGAACTTATCAAATTATTTGCTACTAAGAGTGTTTCTTCTGATCCTAATGATATTCCTTTGTCTACTTTGATTGAGAATAAAAATGAATCTATGGGTGTGAATTTTGTTGGTAGGAATAATTTTGGTAACAACGCTTATAGAGGGAATTTTAATCCTAGGCCATATCCTAGTAATCCTTCTAATAATTATGGGAATTCCTACAATAACTCTTATGGAAATTATAATAAGATACCCTCTGAATTTGAGAATAGTGTTAAAGAGTTTATGAATTCACAAAAGAATTTTAATGCTTTGCTTGAAGAGAAATTGCTTAAAGTTGATGATTTGGCTAGGAACGTTGATAGAATTTCTCTTGAGGTTGATTCTTTAAAGCTTAGATCTATTCCTCCTAAGCATGATATCAATGAGTCTCTCAAAGCCATGAGAATTTCCATTGATGAGTGCAAGGAAAGAACCGCTAGGATGCGTGCTTCCAAAGATTCCTTTATTAAAGCGTGTTCTTCCAATTCCTATGAAAAACAAGATGAAGACCTAAAAGGTATTGATGTGTCTCCTATCAAATCTTTGTTTTGCAATATGAATCTTGATGAAACTAAATATGATCTTCCTATACCTAGAAGCCGTTCTAAAAATTCGGAGTATTTAAATCTTTATGATGAAATTAACGAAAGTGGGATTGAAAGAAATAAAAATCTAGATGTTGCTAAACCCACTATATTGGATTTCAAGGAATTTAATTATGAAAGTTGCTCTTTAATTGATTGTATTTCCTTGTTGCAATCCGTGCTAAATTCTCCACATGCATATAGTCAAAAGAAAGCCTTCACCGAACATATTGTTGATGCCTTGATGCAATCTTATGAGGAAAAACTTGAGTTGAAAGTTTCTATCCTTAGAAAACTCTATGATGAGTGGGAACCAACTATTAAAATTAAAATTAAAAATCATGAGTTTTATGCTTTGTGTGATTTGGGTGCTAGTGTCTCCACTATCCCCAAAAATTTGTGTGATTAGCTGTAACATCCCAAATTTTCAATTTGGAATGTTATACATTAGGTCATCATGCATATCATATTTTATTTTGCTTTTGGTTTTGATCCTAGAAAATCCTACGCAACTCAAGGACCCACGGAGATAGTTGGGGATTTCGTTATTTACATATTTGAGTTTTCTCAAATTATGTAAACAGGATCATTTGATTTTATTTATTTTATCATCAATTATTTCTATTACAAAAATATGAGAGAGGGAATAAAATGACTTTCCCAAAATATAGAAATATTGAGGATTTAATAAAAAAATCAAATAAGATTTATTTCGGAGTTTTTCGGTATTTTTATTTGAATATAGGAAAAATGCGAGTTTTTCAAAGTTGTAGTTTGGGCCCAGATAAATGTTCACTTTTTCGGGCTTGATTTTAGGAACCCGGCAAAATTTATTTCGTGATTTTTGGAGTCCGTTTAGTATTTCTTTGTATTTTTCTTCCGAGTGGAACTATTTAAAAAAACCGGAACCGACTACGGGCCGTATTCGGCCTGGACTCCGCCGGCCTAGGCTATATAAGCCGCAGCCCCGGCCCGAGGAGAGCCCAGCCGCCAGCGCCCGACCTAACCCTAGCCACCGCCGCCGCCCGCCGCCGCCGCCCGCCGGAGTTGCGTGCCTTTCGAGGTTCGCCGCCGCCTCATTTTCTGTGCTGTTTTAAAAAAAAATCTATTCGTCGTTTTCTTTTTCGTCGGATTTTTCGCGGTTATTTTCTGATCGCGATTTCTGATCCGATTTTCGTTTTACTATAACTTTTCGCTCGTTTATCGGAATCAGGCGACTCAAGCGCCTGGAGTTTCGTCTCGAAACCCTCTTTCTGAATAATCAACTTAAACATGTTTTTGCTACTGTAAAATTTGCCCTAGATCCAGATTAGTAGAACGAAGTTGTTTTCTTTCGCCGTTTGATTTCTTTTGCTTCGTTCGATTTGATTCTTTTGCCAACCGGAGTTCTTAAGTTGAACCTTCTGGTTAGATCTCTTATTTGAGTTTTACCTGTGCATTAGATGAGTACTTATTGTATGCTTGTTGTTTGTCTGCGATAGAATACCCGGAGTGCGCCGCCTGTTATGTTGAATCTCTAGGTTTCGCGGATCATCAGCAAGGCAAGTAACACTTTGATCATACCTTTTCTACAACCCAGTTTTATTGCATTAGATCAATCCTCACACAATGCATGATTAGGATCTAATTAAATTGTGGGATGGGAAGTAGATGAGGTAGTACCTATTACCTGTTTATTATCAAACCTTTGGGAGTTACTTCTACGTTTGCTTGTTATGCCATCCTATGCTAGTAGACGTGGATTGGGTGAGTGATATCCATGACAGATGTGAGATTGATAATTAATGGTTTATCTAAGGTGGCAACCTAACACACATCTGGGTGGATTGAGGCACCTGGGGTTACCAGGACTTGCCTGTTTTATTTTGGACCGCCACCCAGGCCCAAAGGGATCATGAGATTATTCATGATAGAAACTTCCGTGTGCAGCCACAAGCCATTATGGGCTCTGGCATAGTTGACTAAGTTGTGCGAACTCTTACAGTGGTAGACTAGCAGATGTAGGGGAAAGTAGGTGTACCGGTCTACCCGTCGTAAGGTGCTAGCGCTTCTGAAAGACTGTGTCTCGGTCATCCGTTTCTCAAACACCATGTAGTGCGAGAAACCAAACGGAGGCGATCGAGTCTTGTGGGGAAAAGTGCGCAAACCTCTGCAGAGTGTAAAAACTAATCATGGTTAGCCGTGTCCCCGGTTATGGACGATCTTGAGTATCAAGTACCTGGATTATCATGTGAATCTCAACATGTAACTCTAAATTAATTTTGATGGGTTTTAATGAGGTTACTTAATTGGGATTGAGAATGCTGTCAACCATGCTCAATGTTTAACAACCACCATGATAGTAATTAATTTTATTCCTTTGAAGTAGGGAAAAATTGGCTTTACGCAAAAACAGTAACCATAGAGCTTTCCACCAGCCAAATATGCATATAGTATAGTTGTTGCATTCCATTTCTCTCTATGTGTTATCTTGCCAGCATATTCCATGTGCTGACCCGTTTTCGGGCTGCAACGTTAATGTTGCAGACTTTTCAGACGACAATTAAGGAGTTTTTAGGTCGTGGTTCTATACTCAGTGATGCCGTTGGAGTTGATGGACTCAGTTATCTTCCAAGCCTTCCGCTGTTATCGTCACTAGATGGCCTTAAGCCATATTTATTGTAATAAGTTCTCTTTTGAGACACTTGATGTAATAAGTGTGTGATTGCTACTCTGCTATAAATCCTCCGAGTACTGTGTGGTGTCAGCATTATTGATCCAGGGATGACACCGGAGCACAGAGATCAGACTGTCTGAGGTCTGGTCGCTACAGAGATGGTATCAGAGCACACGCTGACTGTAGGACACGACCACTAAGCTGAAGACCTAGACCACCACTCACTCTCTTCTCTTCTGACTTCTCATCTTTTCTACTCTTTAGGATGGCGGATGAAAGGAACAAGTTCACCCAACCAGATGAAGATACACCCTTTGGACGCCACTTGAAGGAAGTCACTAGATACCTGAACATAGGAATACCAAGCTTCACGGGTGTAACACCCTCGATGCGACTATATCTCCCACGTGTCGAGGCACGACTTAGAGGCATAATCGCATTGAAGGCATATGTCGCAAGTGAGGTAATCTTCACACAACCCATGTAATATAATAAGGGAAAGGGATACATAGTTGGCTTACAATCGCCACTTCACACAATTACATGAATAAAACATTACATCAACCAAATTCAAACAGGGTCCGACTACGGAACCAAAATAAAAGAAGAACCCCAAATGCGACAAAAGGTCCCCGATCGACCCCAACTGGGCTCCACTACTGAATAACTAGAACGAAACACCACAAAGGACAAGATCTGCATCGAGCTCCTCCTGAGCTTGGTTGCGTCATCTGCACGGACTCATTGGCACCTGCAAGCTGGTTTGGAAGTATCTGTGAGCCACGGGGACTCAGCAATCTCGCACCCTCGCGATCAAGACTATTTAAGCTTATGGGTAAGGTAAAAGTATGAGGTGGAGCTGCAGCAAGCGACTAGCATATATAGTGGCTAACATACGCAAATGAGAGCGAGAAGAGAAGGCAAAGCACGGTCGATAAAAGTATGATCAAGAAGTGATCCTAGACTACCTACGTCAAGCATAACTCCAACAACCGTGTTCACTTCCCGGACTCCGCCGGAAAGAGACCATCATGGTTACACACGCTGTTGATTCATATTAATTAAGGTCAAGTTCAGGTTTTCTACAACCGGACGTTAACAAATTCCCATCTGCCCATAACCGCGGGCACGGCTTTCGAAAGTTCAAATCCCTGCAGGGGTGTCCCAACTTAGCCCATGACAAGCTCTCACGGTCAACGAAGGAATAGACCTCCACCCGAGACATTCCGATCAGACTCGGTATCCCGGTACAACAAGACATTTCGACAGGGTAAAACTAAACCAGCAACACCGCCTGATGCGCAGACATCCTGATGGGAGCTGCACATATCTCGTTCTCAGGGAAACACCGGATAGGTCAAGCTACGAGTAAAACCAGCCCTCAAGTTTCCCCGAGGTGGCCCCGCAGGCTGCCCATTTCGGACCAACACTTAGACAAGCACTGGCCCGGGGGGGTTAAAATAAAGATGACCCTCGAGAGAGCGACTCCCAAGGGAAAAGAGGCTAGGTGGCGAATGGTAAAACCAATGTTGGGCATTGCTGGAAGAGCTTTACTTAAGGCGAACTGTCAAGGGGTTCCCATAATAGCCCAACCGCGTAAGGGACGCAAAATCCGGGAACATAACACCGATATGACGGAAACTAGGGCGGCAAGAGTGGAACAAAACACCAGGCATAAGGCCGAGCCTTCCACCCTTTACCAAGTATATAGATGCATTAATTAAATAAGATATATTGTGATATCCCAACAAGTAAATAAATGTTCCAACAAGGAACGGCCTCCAATCTTCACCTGCAACTAGTAACGCTATAAGAGGGGCTGAGCAAGGCGGTAACATAGCTAATCAACGGTTTGCTAGGACATGGTGGGTTAGAGGTTTGGCATGGCAATTGGGAGGCTGACAAGCAAATGGTAGGCATCCTAGCATTGGCATAGCAAGAGCGAGCAAACTAGCATAGCAAAGATAGTAGTGATTTCGAGGGTATGATCATCTTGCCTGAGATCCCGCAAGGAAGAAGAACGAGTCCATGAAGGAGACAAACGGATGTAGTCGAACGGATCCTCACAAACTCGGCGTTAACGGAACCAACCCGAAGAAGCAACACCGGAAAGAAGCAAACAAACATGGTAAACAACCTTCACATAAACATGGCATGATGCACAAACAAGTATGATGCATGTCCGGTTTAATTATGCATGGCATGGCAAAGTGCACAAACAATACTACAAATTAAGTGGAGCTCAATATGCAACGAGTTGGATATTGACGGAACACCACATCAATTATTTAGTTCATCTCGGTTAGGTACTCAACAAAGTTAAATGTTGGTTAACATGGCAAGGGGTGAAGCAAATGAAAACTACCTATCTAGGCAAATTTAAATGATGCCGGAAACAACGAACAACATTTCCGGAAAATCCTCATATGCATAATTTAAGGTTTGGTACTGTTCTGCCCTAAACATTAGTTTAGAGTTGTTAAACATGCAAGATGAGTGCAACATGTTAAACTATACATTTTTCTACCCCATTTACATATAAAGTTTGTTTAAATCCAAGCTACGGTTATTTAGTTATGAATTAAATCATATTAGCATGGCATAGGAGAAAATTAATGCAAACAACATTTTAATCATTTTAAACATAGATGAAAGTTGGATATTATTAATCTACACAAAATTCTGAGCAAGTTTCATATATAATTCATTTTAATCCGATGCACGGTTAGTGAGTTATTAAATGCATGAACTAGGGGGGCTATACTGCAAAACTGCTGTCTCAGGAATAATAGCTAAATCCCAGGCGCTGAAAAAAAACACATGCGGGCCGAAACAGAGGCCGGCCCAAGAAGAACAGGGATCTGGAGGGGAAAGCTCACATCGGGCCTTGGCCCGGCTGGAGGCTGTTGGGCCTTGGGAGGCTGGGTTCAACGCGAGCGGTGGGCCGAGGCCCACGTGCGGGAGACGTGCCTGTGCTCGCATGCGCACACGCTAGCAGGCAGGAACGGCGACGACCGGTGGGGGGGGGGGGGTGGCGCATCGACGGCGGGGCATTCCGGCAGACGATGGGGATGGATGCGAGGGCGGCGGATCCAGGTAGCTCCAGCCTAGATCTAGCCGGAGGAGGCACAGCGGCGAGCTCCATCGGGCGGCCATGGCGGAGCTCCTGCAGGAGAGAGGGGTTGTGAGAGAGGAAGACGAGGGAGAATCAGACGGAGGAGGAGAGGAACAGGGCGGCGGGGTCCGGCCTGGGTGTCCTTCGGTGGCGGCTCCAGCAAGGCCGCTGATGAGGGCGGGGTCGGGCGGCTCCAAGAGCTCGATCTGGAGCTCATCTCCTCGATCCCGCTCGGGGCAGGAGGATGGCGAACGGTGGCGGCGCAACACTGGCACCTCGGGCCTAGATCGACCCAGACGGGCCGGTTGCGGGCTGCGGCGGTGTAAGCATGGGGCTGGATCATGAGGGGGGGATTTGGATCAAGGAGAAAGTGGCTGGTTGGCTCAACGCTAAAAACAAGGAGAAAGAAGATTGCGGCGGCGGCGATGGGATGGATGGGACGGATCCCTAGGATTTAGGGTTGGGGCTATATATAGCATGTCGACGAAAAGAGAGGGATGTGGATCATCGGATCGAAATCCGACAGATGAGAATAAATATGCTAAAGAGTCCAATAAATAAAACGATGATATTTTGTAGATGTTTGGGGATGATCCGGACACAGCGGTAACGACTGTCCGAGTCGGGTCCGGGACAGCTTTCGGGCTAGCGCGAGGAGGGTCGCGGGCTGGCGAGAGAGGTTAGGTAGGGCCTGACGGTGGGTAGTGAGCTGTGTAGACGGTCTCGAGCTGAGAGAAGAGAAGAGAAAGAGGTCCGGCGACTATTTCCGGAGACCGAAAACGTCCGACGTTTTGACCGGCTACTATTGCCGCTATATTTATCCGTTGGGGCGTCAAACGAACTCCGATTGCGATGAAACTTGACAGGCGGTCTGTCTACACTATAATAAGACCACACACCAAATTTCAACCCAATCCGAGAACATTTTCCGGCCACTTATAAAATAATATTTCGGACATGCCGCGGGCGCGTGCAAGTGTGTCTGGGCTCAGAACGGACAACGGACGGAACGAGGAGACCGAGACGAATGCAAGTTTTAAAAACATGATGATGTAATGCACATGATGACATGATATGCAATGCATGACACGCAAGCAATGACAAGGCAACAACAGTGAATAACTGGACGACACCTGGCACATCGGTCTCGGGGCGTTACAACACTCCACCACTACGAGAGGATCTCGTCCCGAGATCTAGAATGGCACCGGAGGGAAAACGGAAAAGGAAGAGAAATGGTAAAACTAAGTTGCTTCTTACAACAAACGGGTGAAACCAAAGAACCTTGAAAAGGTTAAGACATTTCGAGGAAAGAATACAACGGAGATGAACAAAGTTGAAAACACTCCGTTAGTAAAGATGAACAAGGGAGAACAACTTTGGGTAGCACTCCGATTGAAAAGAAAAGGAATTGAGTAAGAACTTGATAAGATGAGAAGATACTTGATGAAATCACAACACACTGCCTCCGGAACTATTGGATGAAAGGAACAAGGGGTAACAAGGATCTCGTACAGCACTCCGGTAGAAAAGAGGTGCAAGGCTTGACAAGGCGAAAAGAACTTGAGCAAAAGGGCATGACACTCGGGTTAAATGGATAGGCACAGGAAATAACATGATCTTAAATGAAACGAGATGATGGTTGAAGAAAGCAACATCACAAGGCCTCCGGAACGAAAGAATGGGAAAACTAGATGGTTGGAAAGAAAAAAAACGGAGAAGATGAATGATAACTCTCGTAAATAAAATTGAAAGAGAAAGCTCATGAAGAAAAGGTTGAACGGAGTTGTTGGATTATCAACAATGAAAGCTTAAGCTTGATGTGGACTTATGGAATACATCTCAAATTATGAGGTGACCACCTGCCACTCACGGGAAAAGGATTGGATTGATATCAACATGGAGACGAGAACTTATTTCGCCGGGAGGATAAATGAAGAACTTGGGTCATTTATAAGCACCAAAGATAGCAACAAACCATAGGGAAGGCTTTAGGTGGAATATAACCCAAGATAATTCCAACGAAGAGATTAATGGATTTAAAATACCCCATTCTTAACAACCTGTGAATCATGAAACATGAACTCAAATTATCAAGAATGGCATAATACCATCCCCAAAGATACGGTAGACAGAAATGTACTCCGGATAGCGAGATGAAGAATGCTTCAACTCCTTAGAAAAGAATCTCGATGAACATATCGAGAAGGAATATAAATCCTTGATGAACCAACATGTAGAATCTCCAAGAAGAACTCCGGTAACGAAAGGATAACGAGAAGAAAGAGAAGTTGCAAACACAAGGTGAAACCTTGTAATGATTTAGATGAACCTCCGTGGTGATATAATTACGAGAGGTAGGAACTCCGGGAAAGATAAGATGAACAATTGAGATCAAGAATTTTGATGAGCCTCTGGAATAAGAGAAGATGAAACAAATGAAACCGAGAGTTTGAAGGGCCTCCGGAATAAGAATTAATCACTTGGATGAAACAAGAGTAAGAATTACATTATGCTTATCCTTCACCAATTAAATTGATGACAATCAACGGATTTGGCACACTACTCATTCTCGTAGAAAGGATTAAGAGAGATATTGCATAAACTCGAGAAAATCTTCAACGAACCACCGGTAGGATTGAAAAGAACGAAAGAATTGATATGATAAGAAAGAAGAAAATCTTGAACGAACCATCGTAAGAAATGAAAATGAACGAAGAGAAGATAAAGAAACACCGGGAAGAATTATAAAATGAACAAAGATGCTTGAGAGGATTTAGATACATGAGAACGAAGAGCTCACGAGCCGATTAAAGATTACTTGAATGAAGCACCGGTAAAATTAGGAGAACGATAACTGAAGGCTGGGAATGAATAAATCTTATTTGACGAACTCCGGATAATCAAACTGAGAAGACTCTTGAATTACTCCAGATGGGTGAAAAGAATTCCCACAATCAGAACAATTATGAGAGGATGGCCTCGAACTAGAACCACGAATCTTGAAGAGAAAAGAGCAAGATTAAGGAGAAACTCTTCTTCGGTCTTCAAATGACAACGAGAAACACCACCGTGAATTATTGAGGCACACCGGAAGAATCAAAAGCGAAGAGGTTGAGCCCACTATGAAAAGAATTTGAAAGATCTTGGCGAAAAGTATTTGATTGGTGATAACTCATCCTTACGTCAAACTTGGAGAAGAATTTAGGATAGCTCCGGGAAAATAAGAAGAGTTAGGTAAGATCCTGGAAAAAGACCTGTGGGTTAGGGCCCACTCAAAAGAAACACCGTTGAATGATTACTTGAAAAGGAGAATGCACTGGTTGAATTTAAAAGGCTTGAATGATATAATATTTCTCGAAATAGGTTGAACGGATCTTGAATGACAAGACGAGCCCATTGAGATATCTTGAACACTCCGGAACAATAGAATAGCAAGTGGGGAATGATTAAGAATTGCACCGGCATGAGAAAACCTTGAAATGAGGAAAAGGGTATGATCCACAAAGCTTGACTTGAAACCACCGGAGAAGATAAGAGAAACGAAGAATGATGAACTAGAAGCTCCATTAGAATCTTTATGAGAATCACCGGATAAGAATATTGAAAGAAAAGAAATGGAGAGGCTTTCCATCAATAAAATGGATACTTGAATAAGAAATCTGGGTCCTCGAAGAAACAAGGGAGGGAGGGTGGGAAAAACAAAGGCAACTTGGATATGGATGAAACAGATACTGTTGAGAAGAACTGGGATTGAATCTTGCGGATGTTGCAATGATCGGATCCACTTGAAGAGAAGCACACCGGTTAAAAAGGATTGACAAAACAATCTTGATGATCAAGAAGGATTAGTATTCACATCGGAGTATGAGAACACAATTTGGGGAAGGTATGGAATCAACACTTGACATTGAAGCAACTCGAATACCACATCTCAAAACAAAACAAGGATTGGCTTTTGGAATAAGCCAGAACAAACATATGATAGAGATTTCGTCCGAAGTTTTCGTGGTGGGGCCTACACGGGCTCGATCGTACAGCACCATCATGTACAAGGCAGTGCACATGACATACGAAGCGTCCCCGAGTCGGCATAGCCAAGGACTCTTTAAGACACAACGAGACCACTGTAAAACCGACCGTGAATAGGCGGACCACTAGACGTCGAACCCCAATTTCATATCATACATCTGTCCGAAAGAAATCCTAAGAGCTACTTGAATTCCCACCTATGAAACTCCCGAAACTTTCCGGTTATGCAATCAGGTGTTGGGGATACAGGGGAAGCATAATATCTCACCCAAACTAGCAAATCCTACATCCAGCTGTATCCATCCTTCAACACATAACCAAGAAACCTTCGGAAATCATCTACCTCAACCTTCGAAAAGCATCCGTTATACAAGTTATGGCGATACTCCCGAACTCCCGCCCCAGTACTGGGTGGCGTCGAGGTTATCTCACCAACGAACTGCATAAAAGAGATTTTCGATGTCGGCGAACATATCTCAAGTATTCCAGAATTGCAATGATAAAATTATGATGACAACACCTCAGAGCTCAACTCCCCGGGACACTTCCACTAAACCCCTGACAGGAGGCACCAAGACAATGTTCTCATCATAAAACCATCGGAACGATTCCAAGATACCCGCGTGATCCTAAAAAAAATTTAGTGAAATTTGAGAAGAGAAGAGTCAAAACTCTACGTCAGGATGCCTTACCAGAGCGATGAGGAGACTGGGAAGTAAAAAGAATTCCTAAACTCTCCGATATATAATTCCTAAATGACTCAAAACATTTTTTTTCTAGACACAACTCGGCCGCTAAAAACGATCAAGCAATGGGGCTCCTAAGGTCGGGGAAGGCTCTGATACCAACTTGTAACACCCTCGATGCGACTATATCTCCCACGTGTCGAGGCACGACTTAGAGGCATAATCGCATTGAAGGCATATGTCGCAAGTGAGGTAATCTTCACACAACCCATGTAATATAATAAGGGAAAGGGATACATAGTTGGCTTACAATCGCCACTTCACACAATTACATGAATAAAGCATTACATCAACCAAATTCAAACAGGGTCCGACTACAGAACCAAAATAAAAGAAGAACCCCAAATGCGACAAAAGGTCCCCGATCGACCCCAACTGGGCTCCACTACTGAATAACTAGAACGAAACACCATAAAGGACAAGATCTGCATCGAGCTCCTCCTGAGCTTGGTTGCGTCATCTGCACGGACTCATTGGCACCTGCAAGCTGGTTTGGAAGTATCTGTGAGCCACGGGGACTCAGCAATCTCGCACCCTCGCGATCAAGACTATTTAAGCTTATGGGTAAGGTAAAAGTATGAGGTGGAGCTGCAGCAAGCGACTAGCATATATAGTGGCTAACATACGCAAATGAGAGCGAGAAGAGAAGGCAAAGCACGGTCGATAAAAGTATGATCAAGAAGTGATCCTAGACTACCTACGTCAAGCATAACTCCAACAACCGTGTTCACTTCCCGGACTCCGCCGGAAAGAGACCATCACGGTTACACACGCTATTGATTCATATTAATTAAGGTCAAGTTCAGGTTTTCTACAACCGGACGTTAACAAATTCCCATCTGCCCATAACCGCGGGCACGGCTTTCGAAAGTTCAAGTCCCTGCAGGGGTGTCCCAACTTAGCCCATGACAAGCTCTCACGGTCAACGAAGGAATAGACCTCCACCCGAGACATTCCGATCAGACTCGGTATCCCGGTACAACAAGACATTTCGACAGGGTAAAACTAAACCAGCAACACCGCCCGATGCGCCGACATCCTGATGGGAGCTGCACATATCTCGTTCTCAGGGCAATACCGGATAGGTCAAGCTACGAGTAAAACCAGCGCTCAAGTTTCCCCGAGGTGGCCCCGCAGGCTGCCCATTTCGGACCAACACTTAGACAAGCACTGGCCCGGGGGGGTTAAAATAAAGATGACCCTCGAGAGAGCGACTGCCAAGGGAAAAGAGGCTAGGTCGCGAATGGTAAAACCAATGTTGGGCATTGCTGGAAGAGCTTTACTTAAGGCGAACTGTCAAGGGGTTCCCATAATAGCCCAACCGCGTAAGGGACGCAAAATCCGGGAACATAACACCGATATGACGGAAACTAGGGCGGCAAGAGTGGAACAAAACACCAGGCATAAGGCCGAGCCTTCCACCCTTTACCAAGTATATAGATGCATTAATTAAATAAGATATATTGTGATATCCCAACAAGTAAATAAATGTTCCAACAAGGAACGGCCTCCAATCTTCACCTGCAACTAGTAACGCTATAAGAGGGGCTGAGCAAGGCGGTAACATAGCCAATCAACGGTTTGCTAGGACATGGTGGGTTAGAGGTTTGGCATGGCAATTGGGAGGCTGACAAGAAAATGGTAGGCATCGTAGCATTGGCATAGCAAGAGCGAGCAAACTAGCATAGCAAAGATAGTAGTGATTTCGAGGGTATGATCATCTTGCCTGAGATCCCGCAAGGAAGAAGAACGAGTCCATGAAGGAGACAAACGGATGTAGTCGAACGGATCCTCACAAACTCGGCGTTAACGGAACCAACCCGAAGAAGCAACACCGGAAAGAAGCAAACAAACATGGTAAACAACCTTCACATAAACATGGCATGATGCACAAACAAGTATGATGCATGTCCGGTTTAATTATGCATGGCATGGCAAAGTGCACAAACAATACTACAAATTAAGTGGAGCTCAATATGCAACGAGTTGCATATTGACGGAACACCACATCAATTATTTAGTTCATCTCGGTTAGGTACTCAACAAAGTTAAATGTTGGTTAACATGGCAAGGGGTGAAGCAAATGAAAACTACCTGTCTAGGCAAATTTAAATGAGGCCGGAAACAACGAACAACATTTCCGGAAAATCCTCATATGCATAATTTAAGGTTTGGTACTGTTCTGCCCTAAACATTATTTTAGAGTTGTTAAACATGCAAGATGAATGCAACATGTTAAACTATACATTTTCTACCCCATTTACATATAAAGTTTGTTTAAATCCGAGCTACGGTTATTTAGTTATGAATTAAATCATATTAGCATGGCATAGGAGCAAATTAATGCAAACAACATTTTAATCATTTTAAACATAGATGAAAGTTGGATATTATTAATCTACACAAAATTCTGAGCAAGTTTCATATATAATTCATTTTAATCCGATGCACGGTTAGTGAGTTATTAAATGCATGAACTAGGGGGGCTATACTGCAAAACTGCTGTCTCAGGAATAATAACTAAATCCCAGGCGCTGAAAAAAAACACATGCGGGCCGAAACAGAGGCCGGCCCAAGAAGAACAGGGATCTGGAGGGGAAAGCTCACATCGGGCCTTGGCCCGGCTGGAGGCTGTTGGGCCTTGGGAGGCTGGGTTCAACGCGAGCGGTGGGCCGAGGCCCACGCGCGGGAGACGTGCCTGTGCTCGCATGCGCACACGCTGGCAGGCAGGAACGGCGACGACCGGTGGGGGGGTGGCGCATCGACGGTGGGGCATTCCGGCAGACGATGGGGATGGATGCGAGGGCGGCGGATCCAGGTAGCTCCAGCCTAGATCTAGCCGGAGGAGGCACGACGGCGAGCTCCATCGGGCGGCCATGGCGGAGCTCTTGCAGGAGAGAGGGGTTGTGAGAGAGGAAGACGAGGGAGAATCAGAGGGAGGAGGAGAGGAACAGGGCGGCGGGGTCCGGCCTGGGTGTCCTTCGGTGGCGGCTCCAGCAAGGTCGCTGATGAGGGCGGGGTCGGGCGGCTCCAAGAGCTCGATCTGGAGCTCATCTCCTCGATCCCGCTCGGGGCAGGAGGATGGCGAACGGTGGCGGCGCAACACTTGCACCTCGGGCCTAGATCGACCCAGATGGGCCGGTTGCGGGCTGCGGCGGTGTAAGCATGGGGCTGGATCGTGAGGGGGGGGATTTGGATCAAGGAGAAAGTGGCTGGTTGGCTCAGCGCTAAAAACAAGGAGAAAGAAGATTGCGGCGGCGGCGATGGGATGGATGGGACGGATCCCTAGGATTTAGGGTTGGGGCTATATATAGCATGTCGACGAAAAGAGAGGGATGTGGATCATCGGATCGAAATCCGACAGATGAGAATAAATATGCTAAAGAGTCCAATAAATAAAACGATGATATTTTGTAGATGTTTGGGGATGATCCGGACACAGCGGTAACGACTGTCCGAGTCGGGTCTGGGACAGCTTTCGGGCTAGCGTGAGGAGGGTCACGGGCTGGCGAGAGAGGTTAGGTAGGGCCTGACGGTGGGTAGTGAGCTGTGTAGACGGTCTCGAGCTGAGAGAAGAGAAGAGAGAGAGGTCCGGCGACTATTTCCGGAGACCGAAAACGTCCAACGTTTTGACCGGCTACTATTGCCGCTATATTTATCCGTTGGGGCGTCAAACGAACTCCGATTGCGATGAAACTTGATAGGCAGTCTGTCTACACTATAATAAGACCACACACCAAATTTCAACCCAATCCGAGAACATTTTCCGGCCACTTATAAAATAATATTTCGGACATGCCGCGGGCGCGTGCAAGTGTGTCTGGGCTCAGAACGGACAACGGACGGAACGAGGAGACCGAGATGAATGCAAGTTTTAAAAACATGATGATGCAATGCACATGATGACATGATATGCAATGCATGACACGCAAGCAATGACAAGGCAACAACAGCGAATAACTGGACGACACCTGGCACATCGGTCTCGGGGCGTTACAACGGGAACCTACAACGCCACTTTACCTGAAGAAGAGCGCTGGATGATTCAAGTTCAAGTTCCAGGAAGGATGTTCATGCTAGTCACTGAGCCCATAGAGTTTTCTTTTGATGCACCAACTTGGAGTCTAGGAAAGAGTATGGCATCTCACATCGCCATGGGACGTATTAGAGAAGTCTACCGCAAGGATCTCAAGGATACTATCTACCAGATTTGTGGACGCCGAGATGAACACTGGGAGATGATCAGCACCAGGAAAGATAGATCAATTGCAGCTTTTATCCAGGAGTTAAACCAGCACATTCGACGATAGGAGAATCAGATGTGCGCCGACATGATAGATCTGAAGAAGGCTAAGACTAGAATCAAGGAACTAGAGGAAGAACTCAAGGCTACACGCGAAGATTATGAAGAAGAAATTGAAGTATTGGTGGAGAAGAATGACGATCTAATCAAGAAGATTGGAGTATTTATGGGAGGCCCGACTCCAGTAGATGAAGACGAAGAACCCAATGAGATTAGCCTGGAAGACTACATCATCATTGACGGCACCAACTCGGAACAAGATAGTAGTGATAATGATTATGTTGATGAAGCAGGAGCAGATATCATGGAGTCTACAACCGTAGAATATTTCTAGTAGACCACCTCATCAGTAGTAGTAGTCCACCATGTAAATATAGTAGTCCGAGCACTTTTGCGATAGCTAGATCGATTGTATGTCTTGTTTGATTGATTGGAGTGAATTGTGTGCTTTTGCCTCATGTGCATATGGATAGTGTTTTCCCTTTAGACCCCCTCTATTCTTATATCTCATCTTTTCTAAACCCTCAGATGCCTCCGAGACGTGACCCTGGATTTGCCTTTCCGCCGGAGCTCACCCAGTTGATCCAGCAGCAGAACACCTTGATGCAGTTGCTAGTTCAGAATCAGAATCAGAATCAAGGGAACAACAACAACAACCCACCACCACCACCACCAGTTGACCACTTAGCCCGTTTTCTTAGGCTAAATCCGCCGGTGTTTTCCAGTAGCACCGAGCCGATAGTAGCAGATGATTGGCTCCGCAAGATAGCTAGGGAGTTGACCACAGCAGGATGCACAGATGCGGAGAAGGTGAAGTTTGCCGCACATCAGTTGGAAGGACCCGCAGCATCTTGGTGGGAAAATTTCACAGCCACCTTCCCAGTCGACACTGTCACATGGGACCAGTTTCAGCAGGCTTTTCATACTGCCCATGTTTCAGCAGGAGCAATGGCCATGAAGAAGCGTGAGTTTCGTAACTTGCGCCAAGGAGGACGGACAGTTGGCCAGTATGTGGAGGAGTTCAGTAAGCTAGCACGTTATGCCCCAGATGACGTTGCTATGGATGCAGCTAAGCAGGAGAAATTCCTGGAAGGACTGAATGATGAGTTGAGTATGCAGTTGATGGTAGCCACCTTCAACAACTACCAGGAGTTGGTAGATCATGCTCTTATGATTGAAGGGAAGCAGCAGCAAATTGAGAACCGCAAGAGGAAGTATGGACAAGGAAAGTATAGTTCAGGAGCTCAGCAGAAGCCTCGTTTTACCCCTAGACTGGGAGGACATTTTCAGCATACCCATGGAGTAGGTAGCTCGCACAATCACAATGGCATCAAGAATGGTAATGGGAATGGAGGAAGCAATGGATAGAACCGCAGCACCCCATCAACCCCAGCCAAGAAGGACTTGAGCCATGTCACTTGCTATAAGTGTTCGAATCCAGGACATTATGCAAATGACTGTCCTGAAGGACAAAACGGCAATGGAAGTTCTGGGAAGAAGCCAAACCCTTTCAACAGGGGACGGGTGAACCACGTTAATGTGGAGGAGGTTGAAGCTCAGCCCGATGCAGTAATAGGTAAGTTTTTGGTTAAGTCATTTACTGCACTCGTTCTTTTTGATACTGGTGCGTCACATTCATACATATCAAGGGGATTTGTGGAAAAGTATAGCTTGCCCACTAGGATTCTTAAAACACCTATGCTAGTAAGCTCACCAGGAGCGGAGTACAAGGCCAGTCAAGGATGTTTTCAAGTGCCATTAAGTATAGGAAGGCATGTTTTCCCAACGGATTTAATTATTTTGGAATCTCAAGGTCTGGATGTGATTCTTGGTATGGATTGGCTGTCGATGTATGGAGGAAACATCGATTGCGCCAGTAAGACAATTTTTCTTACAACGCCAGAAGGAAGAAGGATCAAGTATGTATCCCGGCATGCGCCAAACAGGACACAAGTAAATTCCTTATCAGGAGTTGTGCAGGAGGAAGTACCAGTGGTAAAGGATTTTCCGGATGTATTTCCCGAAGAGTTGCCAGGCATGCCACCGGATAGAGACATTGAGTTTTTGATTGAGCTTTTGCCAGGCACTGGACCAATATCGAAGAGACCATATAAGATGCCAGCAAAGGATTTGGTGGAAATTAAGAAGCAGATTAAGGAGTTACTGGATAAAGGTTACATTCGCCCAAGTTCTTCGCCTTGGGGATCACCAGTACTTCTAGTGGAGAAGAAGGATGGATCGTTAAGGATGGTTGTTGACTATCGAGGATTAAATGAAGTAACAATCAAGAACAAGTACCCGCTACCAATGATCAATGATCTGTTTGATCAATTGCAAGGAGCTAAAGTGTTTTCCAAGATCGATTTGCGATCAGGGTACCACCAGTTGAAGATTCGGGAACAGGATATACCTAAGACAGCACTCACCACAAGATATGGACTGTATGAGTATACCGTTATGTCATTTGGACTGACTAACGCGCCTGCCTATTTTATGAACATGATGAACAAAGTGTTTATGGAGTTTTTGGATAAGTTCGTCGTAGTGTTCATTGATGATATCCTGGTATATTCGAAGAATGAAGAGGAGCATAAGGAGCATTTGCGTTTGGCACTTGGAAAGCTCAGAGAACATCAATTATATGCCAAGTTCAGCAAATGTGAGTTTTGGTTGAAGGAAGTAGGATTCCTCGGACACGTTATATCCGGAGAAGGTATAGCAGTAGATCCCGCTAAAGTTGAAACCATGACCAAGTGGGAAGCCCCAACTACCGTTGGAGAGATCCGGAGTTTTCTTGGACTCGCAGGATACTACCGGAGATTTATTGAGAATTTCTCAAAGATTGCAAAGCCTATGACGGAGTTGCTGAAGAAGGATGCTAAGTTCAAATGGATTGAGGAGTGTGAGGCTAGTTTTCAGGAGTTGAAAAACCGTTTGGTTACCTCACCAGTGTTGATTTTGCCAGACCAAACCAAGGATTATGAGGTGTATTGCGACGCTTCACGTCGAGGACTTGGAACAGTGCTTATGCAGGAAGGGAGAGTTGTTTCGTATGCTTCACGACAACTGAAGCCCCACGAGTTGAATTATGCCACGCATGATTTGGAGTTAGTAGCCATAGTGCATGCATTGAAGACATGGAGACATTTCCTCATTGGAAATCATTGTGAGGTGTACACGGATCATAAGAGTTTGAAGTACATTTTCACGTAGAAGGAGTTGAACCTCAGACAAAGGAGATGGTTGGAGCTTATCAAGGATTATGATATGAAATTACATTACCATCCCGGAAAAGCTAATGTAGTAGCTGATGCATTAAGCCGCAAGAGTCATGTCAATATGTTAATGACAGGAGAAATACCCAAGGAGTTATCAGAAAATTTTCGTGAACTATGTTTGGAAATAGTACCGAGAGGCTATGTAGCAGCATTAGAGATTCAGTCAACATTGATGGACAAAATCAGGGAAGCTCAGAAATCTGACAAAGAAATTGCCGCCATAAAGGAGAAACTGAGCAAAGGAAAAGCTAAAGGATTTCGTGAGGATGAGCACGACACCCTATGGTTTGAAGACCGTGTTTACGTGCCCAACAACCCATAAATCAGAAAGTTGATTCTGCAAGAGGCACATGATTCACCGTATTCGATTCACCCAGGAAATACCAAGATGTATTTGGATTTGAAGGATATTTTCTGGTGGACCGGAATGAAGAAGGATATTGTGGAGTATGTAGCAGTTTGTGACGCATGTCAGAGAGTAAAGGCAGAGCATCAGAAGCCAGCAGGATTGTTGCAACCATTGCCGATACCCGAATGGAAGTGGGATAAGTTAGGCATGGATTTTATCACGGGATTACCAAGGACTCGTTCAGGCTATGACTCTATTTGGGTTGTGGTTGATCGATTAACGAAGGTAGCTCATTTCATCCCAGTAAAGACCACTTACACTAGTGCTAAGTTGGCAAAGATATACATGACCAGGATCGTATGTTTGCATGGAGTTCCGAGGAGCATCGTATCAGATAGAGGAACCCAGTTTACCTCAAAGTTCTGGAAGCAGTTGCATGAGACTTTGGGTACTAGGCTAGAATTCAGTACAGCTTTTCATCCGCAGACAGATGGACAGACTGAGAGAGTCAATCAGATTTTGGAGGATATGCTGACAGCTTGTGTGCTAGATTATGGATCTAGTTGGGACGATAATTTGCCATATGTAGAGTTTTCTTACAATAATAGCTATCAGGCCAGTTTGAAGATGGCACCTTTTGAAGCTTTGTACGGAAGGAGGTGCAGGACACCGTTTTCATGGGACGAAGTTGGAGACCGCCAGTTGTTTGGACCAGATCTGATTAAGGAGTCTGAACAGAAGGTAAAGTTGATTCGCGATAGGGTCAAGGTAGCCCAGTCCAGGCAGAAGAGTTACGCAGATTCTAAACGCAAGGAGACAGTTTACGAAGTTGGAGACAGAGTTATCTTCGAGTATCCCCACTTCGAGGGATTAAGCGCTTTGGAGTTAAGGGGAAGTTAGCGCCATGATTTGTAGGACCATATCGAGTTTTGGAGCGTATGGGAGAAGTGGCTTACAAGTTGGAATTGCCAGAAGGATTGGCAGGAGTGCATGATGTGTTCCACGTTTATCAGTTGAAGAACTGTCACGCGGAGATGGCCGACATACCCTTGAGAGACACAGTGCCATTGGAAGCAATTCAGTTGGATAACAATTTGACCTATGAGGAGAAACCAGTCAAGATCCTCGAGTTTGCCAGCCGAGTTACTCGCAGCAAGGTTATCAAGTTTTGTAAAGTACAGTGGAGCCACCACACGGAGGATGAAGCCACCTGGGAGCGAGAGGAAGATTTGCTCAAAGACCACCCTCACCTATTTTCTAGCCAACCCGAATCTCGAGGGCGAGATTCATCTTAAGGGGGGTAGGTTTGTAACATCCCAAATTTTCAATTTTGAATGTTATACATTAGGTCATCATGCATATCATATTTTATTTTGCTTTTGGTTTTGATCCTAGAAAATCCTACGCAACTCAAGGACCCATGGAGAGAGTTGGGGATTTCGTTATTTACATATTTGAGTTTTCTCAAATTATGTAAACAGGATCATTTGATTTTATCTATTTTATCATCAATTATTTCTATTACAAAAATATGAGAGGGGGAATAAAATGACTTTCCCAAAATATAGAAATATTGAGGATTTAATAAAAAATCAAATAAGATTTATTTCAGAGTTTTTCGGTATTTTTATTTGAATTTAGGAAAAATGCGCGTTTTTCAAAGTTGTAGTTTGGGCCCAGATAAATGTTCACTTTTTCGGGCTTGATTTTAGGAACCCGGCAAAATTTATTTCGTGATTTTTGGAGTCCATTTAGTATTTCTTTTTATTTTTCTTCCGAGTGGAATTATTTAAAAAAAACCGGAACCGACTTCGGGCCGTATTCGGCCTGGACTCCGCCGGCCTAGGCTATATAAGCCGCCGCCCCGGCCCGAGGAGAGCCCAGCCGCCAGCGCCCGACCTAACCCTAGCCGCCGCCGCCTCTAGCCGCCGCCGCCCGCCGGAGTTGCGCGCCTTTCGAGGTTCGCCGCCACCTCGTTTTCCGTGCTGTTTTTTTTAAATAAAATTCTGTTCGTCGTTTTCTTTTTAGTCGGATTTTTCGCGGTTATTTTCTGATCGTGATTTCTGATCCGATTTTCGTTTTAGTATAACTTTTCGCAAGTTTATCGGAATTAGGCGATTCAAGCGCGTGGAGTTTCGTCTCGAAACCCTCTTTCCGAATAATCAACTTAAACATGTTTTTTCTACTGTAAAATTTGCCCTAGATCCAGATTACTAGAACGAAGTTGTTTTCTTTCGCCGTTTGATTTCTTTTGCTTCGTTCGATTTGATTCTTTTGCCAACCGGAGTTCTTAAGTTGAACCTTCTAGTTAGATCTCTTATTTGAGTTTTACCTGTGCATTAGATGAGTACTTATTGTATGCTTGTTGTTTGTCTGCGATAGAATACCCGGAGTGCGCTGCCTGTTACGTTGAATCTCTAAGTTTCGCGGATCATCAGCAAGGCAAGTAACACTTTGATCATACCATTTCTACAACCCAGTTTTATTGCATTAGATCAATCCTCACACATTGCATGATTAGGATCTAATTAAATTGTGGGATGGGAAGTAGATGAGGTAGTACCTATTACCTGTTTATTATCAAACCTTTGGGAGTTACTTCTACGTTTGCTTGTTATGCCATGCTATGCTAGTAGACGTGGATTGGGTGAGTGATATCCATGACAGATGTGAGATTGATAATTAAGGGTTTCTCTAAGGTGCCAACCTAACACACATCTGGGTGGATTGAGGCACCTGGGGTTACCAGGACTTGCCTGTTTTATTTTGGACCGCCACCCAGCCCAAAGGGATCATGAGATTATTCATGCTAGAAACTTCCGTGTGCAGCCACAAGCCATTATGGGATCTGGCATAGTTGACTAAGTTGTGCGAACTCTTACAGTGGTAGACTAGCAGATGTAGGGGAAAGTAGGTGTACCGTTCTACCCGTCGTAAGGTGCTAGCGCTTCTGAAAGACTGTGTCTCGGTCATCCGTTTCTCAAACACCATGTAGTGCGAGAAACCAAACGGAGGCAATCGAGTCTTGTGGGGAAAAGTGTGCAAACCTCTGCAGAGTGTAAAAACTAATCATGGTTAGCCGTGTCCCCGGTTATGGACGATCTTGAGTATCTAGTACCTAGATTATCATGTGAATCTCAACATGTAACTCTAAATTAATTTTGATGGGTTTTAATGATGTTACTTAATTGGGATTGAGAATGCTGTCAACCATTCTCAATGTTTAACAACCACCATGATAGTAATTAATTTTATTCCTTTGAAGTAGGGAAAAATTGGCTTTACGCAAAAACAGTAACCATAGAGCTTTCCACCAGCCAAATATGCATATAGTATAGTTGTTGCATTCCATTTCTCTCTATGTGTTATCTTGCCAGCATATTCCATGTGCTGACCCGTTTTCGGGCTGCAACGTTAATGTTGCAGACTTTTCAGACGACGATTAAGGAGTTTTTAGGTCGTGGTTCTATACTCAGTGATGCCGTTGGAGTTGATGGACTCAGTTATCTTCCAAGCCTTCCGCTGTTATCGTCACTAGATGGCCTTAAGCCATATTTATTGTAATAAGTTCTCTTTTGAGACACTTGATGTAATAAGTGTGTGACTGCTACTCTGCTATAAATCCTCCGAGTACTGTGTGGTGTCATCATTACTGATCCAGGGATGACACCGGAGCACAGAGATCAGACTATCTGAGGTCTGGTCGCTACAGAGATGGTATCAGAGCACACGCTGACTGTAGGACACGACCACTAAGCTAAAGACCTAGACCACCACTCACTCTCTTCTCTTCTGACTTCTCATCTTTTCTACTCTTTAGGACGGCGGATGCAAGGAACAAGTTCACCCAACCAGATGAAGATACACCCTTTGGACGCCACTTGAAGGAAGTCACTAGATACCTGAACATAGGAATACCAAGCTTCACGGGAACCTACAACGCCACTTTACCTGAAGAAGAGCGCTGGATGATTCAAGTTCAAGTTCCAGGAAGGACGTTCATGCCAGTCACTGAGCCCATAGAGTTTTCTTTTGATGCACCAACTTGGAGTCTAGGAAAGAGTATGGCAGCTCACATCGCCATGGGACGCATTGGAGAAGTCTACCGCAAGGATCTCAAGGATACTATCTACCAGATTTGTGGACACCGAGATGAACACTGGGAGATGATCAGCACCAGGAAAGATAGATCAATTGCAGCTTTTATCCAGGAGTTAAACCAGCACATTCGACGACAGGAGAATCAGATGTGCGCTGACATGATAGATCTGAAGAAGGCTAAGACTAGAATCAAGGAACTAGAGGAAGAACTCAAGGCTACACGCGAAGATTATGAAGAAGAAATTGAAGTATTGGTGGAGAAGAATGACGATCTAATGAAGAAGATTGGAGTATTTATGGGAGGCCCGACTCCAGTAGATGAAGACGAAGAACCCAATGAGATTATCCCGGAAGACTACATCATCATTGATGGCACCGACTCGGAACAAGATAGTAGTGATGATGATTATGTTGATGAAGCAGGAGCAGATATCATGGAGTGTACAACCGTAGAATATTTCTAGTAGACCACCTCATCAGTAGTAGTAGTCCACCATGTAAATATAGTAGTCCGAGCACTTTTGCGATAGCTAGATCGATTGTATGTCTTGTTTGATTGATTGGAGTGAATTGTGTGCTTTTGCCTCATGTGCATATGGGTAGTGTTTTCCCTTTAGACCCCCTCTATTCTTATCTCATCTTTTCTAAACCCTCAGATGCCTCCGAGACGTGACCCCGGATTTGCCTTTCCGCCGGAGCTCACCCAGTTGATCCAGCAGCAGAACACCTTGATGCAGTTGCTAGTTCAGAATCAGAATCAAGGGAACAACAACAACAACAACCCACCACCACCACCACCAGTTGACCACTTAGCCCATTTTCTTAGGCTAAATCCGCCGGTGTTTTCCAGTAGCACCAAGCCGATAGTAGCAGATGATTGGCTCCGCAAGATAGCTAGGGAGTTGACCACAGCAGGATGCACAGATGCGGAGAAGGTGAAGTTTGCCGCACATCAGTTGGAAGGACCCGCAGCATCTTGGTGGGAAAATTTCACAGCCACCTTCCTAGTCGACACTGTCACATGGGACCAGTTTCAGCAGGCTTTTTGTACTGCCCATGTTTCAGCAGGAGCAATGGCCATGAAAAGCGTGAGTTTCGTAACTTGCGCCAAGGAGGACGGACAGTTGGCCAGTATGTGGAGTTCAGTAAGCTAGCACGTTATGCCCCAGATGACATTGCTACGGATGCAGCTAAGCAGGAGAAATTCCTGGAAGGACCGAATGATGAGTTGAGTATGCAGTTGATGGTAGCCACCTTCAACAACTACCAGGAGTTGGTAGATCGTGCTCTTATGATTGAAGGGAAGCAGCAGCAAATTGAGAACCGCAAGAGGAAGTATGGACAAGGAAAGTATAGTTCAGGAGCTCAGCAGAAGCCTCGTTTTACCCCTAGACTGGGAGGACATTTTCAGCATACCCATGGAGTAGGTAGCTCGCACAATCACAATGGCATCAAGAATGGTAATGGGAATGGAGGAAGCAATGGACAGAACCGCAACACCCCATCAACCCCAGCCAAGAAGGACTTGAGCCATGTCACTTGCTATAAGTGTTCGAAGCCACGACATTATGCAAATGACTGTCCTGAAGGACAAAACGGCAATGGAAGTTCTGGGAAGAAGCCACAAGCCATTATGGGCTCTGGCATAGTTGACTAAGTTGTGCGAACTCTTACAGTGGTAGACTAGCAGATGTAGGGGAAAGTAGGTGTACCGGTCTACCCGTCGTAAGGTGCTAGCGCTTCTGAAAGACTGTGTCTTGGTCATCCTTTTCTCAAACACCATGTAGTGCGAGAAACCAAATGGAGGCGATCGAGTCTTGTGGGGAAAAGTGCGCAAACCTCTACAGAGTGTAAAAACTAATCATGGTTAGCCGTGTCCCCGGTTATGGACAATCTTGAGTATCTAGTACCTGGATTATCATGTGAATCTCAACATGTTACTCTAACTTAATTTTGATGGGTTTTAATGATGTTACTTAATTGGGATTGAGAATGATGTCAACCATTCTCAATGTTTAACAACCACCATGATAGTAATTAATTTTATTCCTTTGAAGTAGGGAAAATTTGGCTTTACGCAAAAACAGTAACCATAGAGCTTTCCACCAGCCAAATATGCATATAGTATAGTTGTTGCATTCCATTTCTCTCTATGTGTTATCTTGCCAGCATATTCCATGTGCTGACCCGTTTTCGGGCTGCAACGTTAATGTTGCAGACTTTTCAGACGACGATTAAGGAGTTTTTAGGTCGTGGTTCTATACTCAGTGATGCCGTTGGAGTTGATGGACTCACTTATCTTCCAAGCCTTCCGCTGTTATCGTCACTAGATGGCCTTAAGCCATATTTATTGTAATAAGTTCTCTTTTGAGACACTTGATGTAATAAGTGTGTGACTGCTACTCTGCTATAAATCCTCCGAGTACTGTGTGGTGTCATCATTACTGATCCAGGGATGACACCGGAGCACAGAGATCAGACTATCTGAGGTCTGGTCGCTACATTGGCTAGATTTCCGCGATTTTGATGATTGCTCTCTAAACTTGCATCTTGCGGATTCTACTATTAAGAAACCTATGGGAAGGATTAATGATGTTCTTATTGTTGCAAATAGGAATTATGTGCCCGCATATTTCATTGTTCTTGATATAGATTGCAATCCTTCTTGCCCTATTATTCTTGGTAGACCTTTCTTTAGAACGGTTGGTGCGATTATTGATATGAAGGAAGGGAATATTAGATTTCAATTTCCATTAAAAAAGGGAATGGAACACTTTCAAAGAAAGAAAATAAAATTGCCATATGAAACTATCATGAGATCCACTTATGGATTGCCTACCAAAGATGGCAATACCTAGATCTATCCTCGCTTTTATGCCTAGCTAGGGGCGTTAAACGATAGCGCTTGTTGGGAGGCAACCCAATTTTATTTTTATTCCTTGATTTTTGCTCCTGTTTAGTAATAAATAAATTATTTAGCCTCTGTTTTGGTTTAGTTTTTTTGTTTAATTAGTGTTTGTGCCAAGTAGAACCATTGGGAAGACTTGGGGAAAGTCTTGTTGAACTTGCTGTAAAAAACAGAAACTTTAGCGCTCACGAGAACTGCTGTCATTTTTATTTGGAGAGTTATATTTAGTTAATTATTTTTCAGATGATTAATAGATAAATTCCTCACGTTCAGAAATTTATTTTATAATTTTTGGAGTTCCAGATCTTGCGCTAGCTACAGATTACTACAGACTGTTCTGTTTTTGACAGATTCTGTTTTTCGTGTGTTGTTTGCTTATTTTGATGAATCTATGGCTAGTAAAATAGTTTATAATCCATAGAGAAGTTGGAATACAGTAGGTTTAACACCAATATAAATAAAGAATGAGTTCATTACAGTACCTTGAAGTGGTCTTTTGTTTTCTTTCGCTAACGGAGCTCACGAGTTTTCTACCTTAAGTTTTGTGTTGTGAAGTTTTCAAGTTTTGGGTAAGGATTTGATGGATTATGGAACAAGGAGTGGCAAGAGCCTAAGCTTGGGGATTCCCATGGCACTCCCAAGATAATCTAAGGACACCTAAAAGCCAAAGCTTGGGGATGCCCCGGAAGGCATCCCCTCTTTCGTCTACTTCTATCGGTAACTTTACTTGGAGCTATATTTTTATTCACCACATGATATGTGATTTGCTTGGAGCGTCTTGTATTATTTGTGTCTTTGTTTGTTAGTGTGCCACAATCATCCTTGCTGTACACACCTTTTGAGAGAGCCATACATGAATTAGAATTTGATAGAATACTCTATGTGCTTCACTTATATCTTTTGAGCGTTATAATTTTGCTCTATGTGCTTCACTTATATCTTTTGAGCGTTATAAATTTGCTCTATGTGCTTCACTTATATCTTTTGAGCTAAGTATTTTTTCTCTAT
Organism: Triticum urartu; assembly: GCF_056163025.1. Classification (NCBI taxonomy): domain Eukaryota; kingdom Viridiplantae; phylum Streptophyta; class Magnoliopsida; order Poales; family Poaceae; genus Triticum; species Triticum urartu. The sequence continues at coordinate 232,607,151 of NC_141875.1, forward strand.
GTGCTTCACTTATATCTTTTGAGCGCTATAATTTTGCTCTATGTGCTTCACTTAGATCTTTTAGAGCACGGTGGTGGATTTGTTTTAAAGAAACTATTGATCTCTCATGCTTCACTTAAATTATTTTGAGAATCTCTTAATAGCATGGTAATTTGCTTAATAATAATATGCTTGGTATTCAAGATTTTTGAAACTTTTTTTTGAGTGTGTTGAATACTAAGAAAAGATTGAAGCATGATAATTGTTTTGAGATATGGAGGTGATAATATTAAAGTCATGCTAGTTGAGTAGTTGTGAATTTAAAGAATACTTGTGTTGAAGCTTGTGATTCCCGTAGCATGCACGTATGGTGAACCGTTATGTGATGAAGTCGGAGCATGATTTATTTATTGATTGTCTTCCTTATGAGTGGCGGTCGGGGACGAGCGATGGTCTTTTCCTACCAATCTATCCCCCTAGGAGCATGCGCGTAATACTTTGCTTTGATAACTTGTAGATTTTTGCAATAAGTATATGAGTTCTTTATGACTAATGTTGAGTCCATGGATTATACGCACTCTCACCCTTCCACCTTTGCTAGCCTCTCTAATACCGCGCACCTTGCGCTGGTATCATACACCCACCATATACCTTCCTCAAAACAGCCACCATACCTACCTATTATGGCATTTCCATAGCCATTCCGAGATATATTGCCATGCAACTTTCCACCGTTCCGTTTATTATGACGCACTCCATCATTGTCATATTGCATATCCCGGTACACCGCCGGAGGCATTCATATATAGTCATATTTTGTTCTAAGTATCGAGTTGTAATTGTTGAGTTGTAAGAAAAATAAAAGTGTGATGATCATCATCACTAGAGCATTGTCCCAGTGAGGAAAGGATGATGGAGACTATGATTCCCCCACAAGTCGGGATGAGACTCCGGACGAAAAATAAATAAAAGAGGCCAAAGAAGCCCGAAAAAAAAGAGAGAAAGAAAAGAGGCCATAAAAAAAGAGAAAAGGCCCAAAAAAATATTAAAAAATGAGATAAAAAGAGAGAAGGGACAATGTTACTATCCTTTTACCACACTTGTGCTTCAAAGTAGCACCATGATCTTCATAGTAGAGAGTCTCTCATGTTATCACTTTCATATACTAGTGGGAATCTTTCATTATAGAACTTGGCTTGTATATTCCAATGATGGGCCTCCTCAAATTGCCCTAGGTCTTCATGAGCAAGCAAGTTGGATGCACACCCACTTAGTTTCTTTTCGAGCTTTCATATACTTATATCTCTAGTGCATCTGTTGCATGGCAATCCCTACTCACTCACATTGATATCTATTGATGGTCATCTCCATAGCCCGTTGATACGCCTAGTTGATGTGAGACTATCTTCCCCTCTTTTTGTCTTCTCCACAACCACCATTCTATTCCACATATAGTGCTATATCCATGGCTCACGCTCATGTATTGCGTGAAGATTGAATTTTTTTTGAAAAAGTTAGAGTATGAAACAATTGCTTGGCTTGTCATCGGGGTTGTGCATGATTTAAATATTTTGTGTGGTGAAGATGGAGCATAGCCAGAATATATGATTTTGTAGGGATAACTTTCTTTAGCCATGTTATTTTGAGAAGACATAATTGCTTTGTTAGTATGCTTGAAGTATTATTATTTTTTATGTCAATATAAACTTTTGTCTTGAATCTTTCTAATCTGAATATTCATATCACAATTAAGAAGATTTGCATTGAAATTATGCCAAGTAGCACTCTGCATCAAAAATTCTCTTTTTATCATTTACCTACTCGAGGACGAGCAGGAATTATGCTTGGGGATGCCTGATACGTCTCCAACGTATCTATAATTTTTGATTGCTCCATGCTATATTATCTACTGTTTTGGACTATATTGGGCTTTATTTTCCACTTTTATATTATTTTTGGGACTAACCTATTAATTGGAGGCCCAGCCTAGAATTGTTGTTTTTTGCCTATTTCAGTGTTTCGAAGAAACGGAATATCAAACGGAGTCCAAACAGAATGAAACCTTCGGGAATGTGATTTTCTCACTGAACGTGATCCAGGAGACTTGGACCCTACACCAAGGCATCAGAGAGGCGGTCACGAGGGTGGGGGGTGCGCCCCCCTAGGGCGCGCCCCCTGCCTCGTGGGCCCCTCGGAGCTCCACCGACGTACTTCTTCCTCCTATATATACCTACGCACCCCCAAACGAGCAGAACACGAGCCAAAAACCTAATTCCACCACTGCAACTTTCTGTATCCACGAGATCCCATCTTGGGGCCTATTCCGGAGCTCCACCAGAGAAGGCCGTCATCACGGAGGGCTTCTACATCATCATAGCCTCTCCGATGAAGTGTGAGTAGTTTACCTCAGACCTTCGGGTCCATAGTTAGTAGCTAGATGGCTTCTTCTCTCTTTTTGGATCTCAATACAAAGTTCTCCCCCTCTCTCGTGGAGATCTATTCGATGTAATCATCTTTTTGCGGTGTGTTTGTTGAGAACGATGAATTGTGGGTTTATGATCAAGTCTATCTATGAATAATATTTGAATCTTCTCTGAATTCTTTTATGTATGATTGGTTATCTTTGCAAGTCTCTTCGAATTATCCGTTTGGTTTGGCCAACTAGATTGGTAGTTCTTGCCATGGGAGAAGTGCTTAGCTTTGGGTTCGATCTTGCGGTGTCCTTTCCCAGTGACAGAAGGGGCAGCAAGGCACATATTGTATCGTTGCCATCGAGGATAACAAGATGGGGTTTATTTCATATTGCATGAATTTATCTCTCTACATCATGTCATCTTGCTTAAAGCGTTACTCTGTTTTTAACTTAATACTCTAGATGCATGCTGGATAGCGGTCGATGAGTGGAGTAATAGTAGTAGATGCAGAATCGTTTCGGTCTACTTGTCACGGATGTGATGCCTATATACATGATCATCCCTAGATATTCTCATAACTATGCTCAATTCTGTCAATTGCTCAACATTAATTTGTTCACCCACCATAGAATACTTATGCTCTTGAGAGAAGCCACTAGTGAAATCTATGGCCCCCGGGTCTATTCTCATCATATCAATCTCCATCACTTTAATCTTGCTTTGATTTTTTACTTTGCCTTTTACTTTTTACTTTGCATCTCTATACCAAAAATACCAAAAATATTATATCTATCAGATCTCACTCTCGTAAGTGACCGTGAATGGATTGACAACCCCTAATCGCGTTGGTTGCGAGTAGCTATCGTTTTGTGCAGGTACGAGGGACTTGAGCGTGGCCTCCTACTGGATTGATACCTTGGTTCTCAAAAACTGAGGGAAATACTTACGCTACTCTGCTGCATCATCATTTCCTCTTCGGGGAAATCCAACGCAAGCTCAAGAGGTAGCAATCATCTGCCAGTAGTCTTCAAGTTTGGTGAAGTCGACTCCGAGCCAGAGGAGATAGAAAATAAGGAGGAATGGGGCCTCATGGACATGGCCCAGAACGAGCTGGCCGCGGCGGTTGCTGCCCCCACTCCCGTCCCAGCTCCCATCCCCGTAGCATTGACAGGCTGGTCGCCGAGCACTATTGCAGAGCTGGAAGCCGCGGGTGTCGGCAAGGTCTCCACGGACCCACGCGAGCTCGTGTACATGCCAACGCCAGCGCCCGTGCGCGCCCCTCCACCCACCATGGCACCGGCCCCGTGCGTTTGGCTGCACCCGCCGCGCCCGTGCGCGCCCTCCACCCACCGTGGCGCCGGTCCCAGTTCGTTTGGCTGCACCCTCCGTGTCCGTGCCCGTGCCTGTGCGCCCCCCCAGCGGCATGGGACGCTGCCGTCGACCCCAACCTCTCAGCGGCGCCAGTTGTCGTCCTCCCGCGCCCCGCCCGTCGATCGCGTGATGACATGATCTTTGATTTACAAGTGAAGAACATTTTGTGGTGCCTTGAAGACTTCAACAACGGCGTCCCAAAGGACGACAACGACAACGACGGTGCGGCACGCCTCCTCCGCTGCCGCCAGAAATAGTTTTTTTGGGGTTTAATACTGTATCTCGAATTCTCGATCATATGAATATAAATTCGCAGTGTGACTGAATGAAAGATATGGTTTGAATGAAATTGTGTTTTTCTCTCTTAATGTACAGACTTACCAAATGATTTTCTTAAAAAACGTCAATGGTTTTTAAATATAAACCACTCATCGCAAACATTTTAGTTAGAACACTTGTATACAAACCGACAGCTTCCCAGGAAGCCAAGGGAAAATGTGTCGAGCAGGATTTCTGTAGCCCTTCAATGCAAACGGTTGTTTTGCATGACCCATGTGCAACCATGTACAAACAATTGGGTAAGATTTGCATATCTATCATTTTGGGTATGTTGCCATTTCTCAAACTGGAAAGATTGACATTTGTTTATCTAGTAACATTGCCATTTGTCAACCTTGTAACACCGCGATTTATCAAAATATGCAGCTACAAATCACTAGCACTATCTAATTTTTGAAACTAAAATCACTAGCACTGTTCATATGGACACCACTAGCAGGCGTGAGTTCATGGACGCATATGCAAATGTACTATTGATTACATACAACAAGTCATCAACCCACAACGACAACGAGGATACACGTTGGATTATAGATCATTTCCAACAAAACATTCTAGTAAAGTTTTTCTCACACAACAAATAAAGAAGAGATGAAATGAACTTCAGGTCAACCAATCGTCGGTGTTGGAAACGCTTGCTTTGAACCATAAGTGATTCTCTGGGAAGGGCCAGCTACTGTCAATCTCAAGACCAACGCAGGACTGATCATCGAGGCTGAAGCGGCCTATGTCAGGACCCATATTGGGAAGGTAGGGAAGCATAGTAATGTCCGAGGTATAGATACAGTTGCTTCTCATAAATGGTAGTAACGTTGTGTCAACAACAGCCGGATCACCTTCAACCATCATTGGACAGTTTTTTCCAAGGAAGAGCGAGTTTCCTCCAAGACTTTCAATACTGAACCAGGGAGAAGGTGTTGGCGCTAGTACACTAGTATCCATCCCGAATACCCTGCAACGGATGTTGGAATAGGTCTGAAGAGTGTGACCATACGAGACAACACCTTCTTCCTTAGTAACATCAGCAGTGCCTTGTATACAGACAAGAAGAGGTGATCCATCGGAGTAAGTTGCTAGGCGCCACTGAGTATATGGGTCTTGCTCATGAATAAAATTTTCAAGTATAGGTGGTGGAATGTTCACAGGACCTTGGAAACACAAGAAGGTTAATTAGTAAAGGGAAACTAGCTAACCCGCATGCATGTGGATGAAACAATTATAATTACGGTGGAAGACAAACGTACCGAAATCATGATGATTCCATGCAAAAACAGTGCCACGAGTGGTGGCAGCAAACACAAGACCCTCGTATTGAATTGCATCACAGTACTCATCCGTGTATAGAAACTAATTTTTGAGCAATATCCATTAAGTCAAACCATGAAGGACGGCAACAAGCTTGTCGAAGATAGCGACAACATAAGCATTCCTATAACCCGAAGAGCGGTTGGGAACTCGACAAATTGCTATCTTCCGTAGACGATAGTTAGCATGATCGTATTTGAACTCACATAGAATACCGGTGTACTCAACCTCTAGGCAGTCGTCTGAGATTTTTTGAAGTGGAACCGGTGACGAGTGTACACATTCACAAGTTCCCACTCGTAGTTGTACCCAATATAAACAACCCAATCTCCATTTGCGCCTGCCCAGGCCTTACCCTCAAGCGATGGCATCTTAACATCATACGTATCATTATCAAGCAGTATAAACTTACACAAGGTGAGGCTTCCCTCGTCCCCGTGCTAGTCAGCAGGGTCACGGCGAAGAAGATAGGGGAGATCAAACCGCTCCTGAACCCTTGGGTTCCTTGTAGTTGAGTCGAGAATGGTCTTGAATGAACCTGCCATGCTAGCCGAGGTGATGACGTCGCACCGATCAATGAGTTCCTCCACCACGTCATCATTCAGATCGGGGCAAGAATAACGAGGTTGTTTCTGGCTTGTTCTCTCCATGGAGAAGACGATCAAACAATGGCAGAAGGAAGGGTGAAGGAAAATGGAGGAGGGAGGAAGAGCTAGCGTGCGACAACAGTTCCAAATCGAGAGGGAAAGGCGGAGAGCCGGTGGACGGTTGCCACGGTACATGAAGAGGCACCTAGGGAGCAAACGGTTGCCACAGAGGTCACACACTGACGACAACGGCCGAGTGAACCGCATGCAATCCCATCGCACAACACACACTTCTTGTTAAGTTGAACCGTTTCTGTTCTCTTGTGTCAACACAAATAGTTCATCCGAGTGAATGATACGTCTCTGTCGTATCTACTTTTCCAAACACTTTTGCCCTTGTTTTGGACTCTAACTTGCATGATTTGAATGGAACTAACCCGGACTGACGCTGTTTTTAGCAGAATTGCCATGGTGTTATTTATGTGCATAAACAAAGTTCTCGGAATGACTTGAAACTTCACGGAGATTATTTTTGGAAATAATAAAAAATACTGGCAAAAGATCAAGACCAGGGGCCCCACACCCTAGCCACGAGGGTGGGGGCGCGCCCCCCTACCTAATGGTCCCCCTGGAGCTCCTTCGACCCCAACTCCAACTCTATATATTCATGTTCGGAGAGAAAAAAATCAGGGAGAAAGATTCATCGTGTTTTACGATACGGAGCCGCCGCCAAGCCCTAAACTCTCTCGGGAGGGCTGATATGGAGTCCGTTTGGGGCTCCGGAGAGGGGAATCCGTCTCCATCGTCATCATCAACCATCCTCCATCACCAATTTCATGATGCTCACCACCGTGCGTGAGTAATTCCATAGTAGGCTTGCTGGACGGTGATGGGTTGGATGAGATTTATCATGTAATCGAGTTAGTTTTGTTAGGGTTTGATCCCTAGTATCCACTATGTTATGAGATTGATGGTGCTATGACTTTGCTATGCTTAATGCTTGTCACTAGGGCCCGAGTGCCATGATTTCAGATCTGAACCAATTATGTTTTCATGAATATATGTGAGTTCTTGATCCTATCTTGCAAGTCTATAGTCACCTACTATGTGTTATGATCCGGCAACCCCAAAGTGACAATAATCGGGACCACTCCCGGTGATGACCGTAGTTTGAGGAGTTCATGTATTGACTATGTGTTAATGCTTTGGTCCGGTACTCTATTAAAAGGAGGCCTTAATATCCCTTAGTTTCCGCAAGGACCCCGCTGCCACGGGAGGGTAGGACAAAAGATGTCATGCAAGTTCTTCTCCATAAGCAGGTATGACTATATTCGGAATACATGCCTACATTACATTGATGAATTGGAGCTACTTCTGTGTCACCCTAGGTTATGACTGTTACATGATGAACCACATTCGGCATAATTCTCTATCACCAATCCATTTCCTACGAGCTTTCCATATATTATTCTTCGCTTATTTACTTTTCCGTTGCTATTGTTACAATCACTACAAAATACCAAAAACATTACTTTTGATATCGTTACCTTTTGCTACCATTACCACTACTATCATATTACTTTGCTACTAAATACCTTGCTGCAGATATTAAGTTTCCATGTGTGGTTGAATTGACAACTCAGTTGCTAATACTTGAGAATATTCTTTGGCTCCCCTTGTGCCGAATCAATAAATTTGGGTTGAATACTCTACCCTCGAAAACTTTTGCGACCCCCTATACTGGTGGGTTATCAAGACTATTTTCTGGCGCCGTTGCCTGGGACCATAGCTCTATTCTTTGAGTCACTTGGGATTTATATCTGCTTATCATTATGAAGAACTTGAAAGATCCAAGAACCAAGATTTATCCCTCAACTACGAGGGGAGGTAAGGAACTGCCATCTAGCTCTCCACTTGATTCACCTTCTGTTTTGAGTAAGCTTGCGACACCTAAACCTGCTTCTACTATAATTCTGATATGTCGCATATTATTGATGATGCCACTTCTGCTATGCATGATACTTATGATGAAACTACTTCTGTGCCTGATACTACCGTGCCACTCGGTGAATTTCTTGATGAACAACTTGCTAGGGCTAGAGAGAATAAAATTATTGAAACCGATAATACTAATGAAAGTGATTATGAAGGCTCTCCTAATAAATATGAATTACCTGTTGTGCCTGAGGGCTATGTTATGGATGAAGAAACTAAAAGAGACTTCCTTGCTTGCAATGATAGAAGTGATCTTAAGAAATTATTAGCTAAGCTTAAACAAAAAACTCTGAATGCTAGAATGAAATATGATCCTGCTTATGCTACTTCACCTATCTTTGTTACTGATAAGGATTATGAATTCTCTATTGATCCTGATATAATTACTTTGGTTGAATCTGATCCTTTTTATGGCTATGAATCTGAAACTGTTGTGGCACATCTTACTAAATTAAATGATACAGCCACCCTGTTCACTAATGATGAGAGAACTCGCTACTTTTATATTCTTAAAATATTTCCATTCTCATTAAAGGGTGATGCTAAGATATGGTTTAATTCTCTTGATCCTTGTTGTGTGCGTAGTCTCCAGGATATGATTTACTACTTCTCTGCTAAATATTTCCCCACTCGTAAGAAACAAGCTGCTTTAAGGGAAATATATAATTTTGTGCAAATTGAAGAAGAGAGTCTCCCACAAGCTTGGGGGAGGCTTCTCCAATTACTTAATTCTTTTCCTGATCATCCTCTCAAGAAAAATGAAATAGTTGATATCTTTTATAATGGACTAACCGATGTTTCCAGAGATTACCTGGATAGTTGTGCCGGTTTTTTTTCCAGGGAAAGAACACCGAAGAAAAGGGGTGTTCTATTTCTCAGTCCTGAAGATATGCAAGAGGAAAAGTAATCCATGAAAGAAAAGGGTATTAAAGCTGAAGATGTTAAGAATTTACCTCCTATTGAAGAAATACATGGTCTTAATTTACCGCCTATTGAAGAAACACATGGACTTTATAACCCGACACAGGTAGTAAAGGTAAATTCTCTCTATAGATATGATAAAGCTGAAATCCCATTCACCAAGTTTGCTAGCCCATGCTTAGATGAGTTTGATAAATTTATGGTTAAGCAAGAAGACTTCTGTGCTTATTTTGGTAGAGAATTAAAACACATTGCTGATATGCTTGAACACTTGGGTGATTATATGGCTAATGTCAAAGGTGAACTTAAACTTATTATTAAACATGCTTCTATGGTTACCACTCAAGTATAACAAGTACTTAAAGCTCAAAATGATTTGCTCAATGAATTGAATAGTAAGAATAAGGACTATGCTATTAGAGTGGCTACTAGAATTGGTAAAATGACTCAGGAACGTTTGTATCCTGAAGGCCACCCTAAGAGAATTGAGCAAGATTCTCAGCGAAATAATATAGATGCACCTAGTCCTTCTAAAAGGAAGAAAAAGAAAAATGATAGGACTTTGCATGCTTCTAGTGAACCTATTGCTGAAACACCTGATAATCCAAATGATATTTCAATTTCTGATGCTAAAACACAATCTGGTAATGAACATGAAACTAGTGATAATGTTAATGATGATGCTCATGTTGATGCTCAACCTAGCAATGATAATGATATAGAAATTGAACCTGCTGTTGATCTTGATAACCCACAATCAAAGAATCAACGTTACGATAAGAGAGACTTTGTTGCTAGGAAACATGGTAAAGAAAGAGAACCATGGGTTCAAAAACCCATGCCTTTTCCTCCCAAACCATCCAAGAAAAAGGATGATGAGGATTTTGAGCTCTTTGCTAAAATGATTAGACCTATCTTTTGCGTATGCGATTAACTCATATGCTCAAAATGAATCCTTATGCTAAGTACATGAAAGAAATTGTTACTAATAAAAGAAAGATACCGGAAGCTGAAATTTCCACCATGTTGAATTGCCATGGTGTTATTTATGTGCAGAAACAAAAGTTCTCGGAATGACCTGAAACTTCACGGAGATTATTTTTGGAAATAATAAAAAATACTAGCAAAATATCAAGACCAGGGGCCCACACCCTAGCCATGAGGGTGGGGGCGCGCCCCCTACCTCATGGGCCCCCTAGAGCTCCTCCGACCTCAACTCCAACTCTATATATTCGTTTTCGGAGAGAAAAAAATCAGGGAGAAAGATTCATTGCATTTTACGATACAGAGCCGCCGCCAAGCCCTAAACTCTCCCGGGAGGGCTGATCTGGAGTCCGTTCGGGGCTCCGGAGAGGGGAATCCATCACCATCGTCATCATCAACCATCCTCCATCACCAATTTCATGATGCTCACCGCCGTGCGTGAGTAATTCCATAATAGGCTTGCTGGACGGTGATGGGTTGGATGAGATTTATCATGTAATTGAGTTAGTTTTGTTAGGGTTTGATCCCTAGTATCCACTATATTCTGAGACTGATGTTGCTATGACTTTGCTATGCTTAATGCTTGTCACTAGGGCCCGAGTGCCATGATTTCAGATCTGGACATATTATGTTTTCATGAATATATGTGAGTTCTTGATCATATCTTGCAAGTGTATAGTCACCTACTATGTGTTATGATCCGGCAAACCCGAAGTGACAATAATCAGGACCACTCCCGGTGATGACCATAGTTTGAGGATTTCATGTACTCACTATTTGTTAATGCTTTGGTCTGGTACTCCTTAATATCCCTTAGTTTCCGCAAGGACCCCGCTGCCACGGGAGGGTAGGACAAAAGATGTCATGCAAGTTCTTCTCCATAAGCAGGTATGACTATATTCGGAATACATGCCTACATTACATTGATGAATTGGAGCTACTTATGTGTCACCCTAGGTTATGACTGTTACATGATGAACCACATCCGGCATAATTCTCTATCACCGATCCATTGCCTACGAGCTTTCCATATATTGTTCTTCACTTATTTACTTTTCCGTTGCTATTGTTACAATCACTAAAAAATACCAAAAACATTATTTTTGCTATCGTTACCTTTTGCTACCATTACCACTACTATCATATTACTTTGCTACTAAATACCTTGCTGCAAATATTAAGTTTCCAGGTGTGGTTGAATTGACAACTCAGCTGCTAATACTTGAGAATATTCTTTGGCTCCCATGTGTCGAATCAATAAATTTGAGTTGAATACTCTACCCTCGAAAACTGTTGCGATCCCCTATACTTGTGTGTTATCAGTGAACCGCATGACGTATATCGCACACACCTTGATCTGGCTGACCGTTTCTTTTGTGTTGCTTAATCACAAACAGTTCATCCGAGTGAACCGTATGCTGTATATCGCACACACCTTCATCTGGCTGCCCATTTCTTTTGTGTTGCCTAATCACAAACAGTTCATCCAAGTGAACCGTATGTTGTGTATCGCACACGCCTTCATCTGGCTGCCAGTTTCTTTTGTTCCTCCTCCTCATAAACAATTAATTGAATTGAACCATATGCCCTTCATCGCACATGCAACTAAAATCTAAACCGTGTTTGATGCATCCTCCATCGCAAACGTTTTCACCTTTTTTGATGGTTTTCATACAACACGTTTGCGATTATTGCATCACACACAGCTTCTCGAAGGGTCTCTGATCGTAGTGTCGCGTTAGCAGCATCCTGCAGTAGTGACATGTCGAGAAAAAGAGAAGAGTTTTGCGCGCCAATACAATGTCATGCAGACATCGCGCGATGGTGGGTTCAATGGCAAACCCTCCCCGCCCACCTCCAGATTGTAATCCAAAGGAAGATATCTCTTCTGAGGTGGATTCAGATGCAGCTGACCACTCCTATTTACCCCCTGAGGTGTTTGCTCTAATTTGGTATGGTGATGTTGGTTCTATCATGCATATGCTGCGTTGCAGTGCCTACTTTCCGACTTTCGACATCATATATGTCATCTGCTTAGTTTAGACATGTTCTGTAATGCGACCTGTTTAGTTTCTATATCATCTATGAGAATTATGCAATCTCATTTCTTTTAGCCAGTGATGTCTACTACACAACCTTCTTATAGTAGACGTTGTTGGGCCTCCAAGTGCAGAGGTTTGTAGGACAGTAACAAATTTCCCTCAAGTGGATGACCTAAGGTTTATCAATCTGTGGGAGGCGTAGGATGAAGATGGTCTCTCTCAAACAACCGTACAACTAAATAACAAAGAGTCTCTTGTGTCCCCAACACACCCAATACAATGGTATATTGTATAGGTGCACTAGTTCGGAGAAGGGATTGTGATACAAGTGCAATATGGATGGTAGATATAGGTTTTTGTAATCTGAAAATATAAAAACAGCAAGGTAACTAATGATAAAAGTGAGCGAAAACGGTATTGCAATGCTAGGAAACAAGGCCTAGGGTTCATACTTTCACTAGTGCAAGTTCTCTCAACAATAATAACATAATTGCTTCATATAACTATCCCTCAACGCGCAACAAAGATTCACTCCAAAGTCACTAATAGCAGAGAACAAACAAAGAGATTATTGTAGGGTACGAAACCACCTCAAAGTTATCCTTTCTGACCGATCTATTCAAGAGTCCATAGTAAAATAACATGAAGCTATTCTTTTCCGTTCGATCTATCCTAGAGTTCGTACTAGAATAACACCTTAAGACACAAATCAACCAAAACCCTAATGTCACCTAGATACTCCAATGTCACCTCAAGTATCCGTGGGTATGATTATACGATATGCATCACACAATCTCAGATTCATCTATTCAACCAACACAAATAACTTCAAAGAGTGCCCCAAAGTTTCTACCGAAGAGTCAAGACAAAAACGTGTGCCAACCCCTATGCATAAGTTCACAAGGTCACGGAAGTCGCAAGTTGATCACCAAAACATACATCAAGTGGATCACGTGAATATCCCGTTGTCACCATAGATAAGCACATGCAAGACATACATCAAGTGTTCTCAAATCCTTGAAGACTCAATCCGATAAGATAACTTCAAAGGGAAAACTCAATCCACTACAAGAGAGTAGAGGGGGAGAAACATCGTAAGATCCAACTATAATAGCAAAGCTCGTGATACATCAAGATCATGCCGAATCAAGAACATGAGAGAGAGAGAGATCAAACACATAGCTACTGGTACATACCCTCAGCCCCGAGGGTGAACTACTCCCTCCTCATCATGGGGAGCGACGGGATGATGAAGATGGCCACCGGTGAGGAATCCCCCTCCGGCAGGGTGATAGAACAGGGTCCCGATTGGTTTTTGGTGGCTATAGAGGCTTGCGGCGGCGGAACTCCCGATCTAGGTTATTTTCTGGAAGTTTGGGGATATATAAGAGGCGTTGGCGTCGGGAACAAGTCAGGGGGTCCACGAGGCGGCCACGAGGCAGGGGGTGTGCCCCCACCCTCGTGGTGGCCTCGGGACTCTTCTAGTCCATCTCCGATGCTCCGTGGGCTTCTTCTGGTCCAAAAATGATCTTCGTAAATTTTCAGGTCAATTGGACTCCGTTTGATATTCCTTTTCTATGATACTCAAAAACAACGAAAAAAACAGAAATTGGCACTGGGCTCTAGGTTAATAGGTTAGTCCCAAAAATCATATAAAATAGCCTATAAATGCATATAAAACATCCTAGATGGATAATATAATAGCATGGAACAATAAAAAATTATAGATACGTTGGAGACGTATCAAGCATCCCCAAGCTTAATTCAAGCTCGTCCTCGATTAGGTAAATGATAAAAACAGAATTTTTGATGTGGAATGCTACCTAACATATTTTCAATGTGATTTTCTTTATTGTGGCATGAATGTTCATATCAGAAAGATTCAAGACAAAAGTTTATTATTGACATAAAACAATAATACTTCAATCATACTAACAAAGTAATTATGTCATTGCAAAATAACATGGCCAAAGAAAGCTCATCCTTGCAAAATCATGCTCCATCTTCGTCACACAAAATACTCAAATCATGCACAACCCCGATGACAAGCCAAGCAATTGTTTCATGCTTTAGTAATCTCAAACTTTTTCAACTTTGACGCAATACATGAGCGTGAGCCATGAACATATCACTATAGGTGGAATAGAGTGGTTGTTGTGGAGAAGACAAAAAGGAGGAAGATGGTCTCACATAAACTAGGCGTATCAATAGGCTATGGAGATGCCCATCAATAAATATCAATGTGAGTGAGTAGGGATTGCCATGCAACGGATGCACTAGAGCTATAAATGTATGAAAGCTCAAAAATAAACTAAGTGGGTGTGCATCCAACTTGCTTGCTCATGAAGACCTAGGGCATTTGAGGAATCCCATCGTTGGAATATACAAGCCAAGTTCTATAATGAAAAATTCCCACTAGTATATGAAAGTGACAACATAGGAGACTCTCTATCATGAAGATCATGGTGCTACTTTGAAGCACAAGTGTGGTAAACGGATAGTAGCATTGCCCCTTCTCTCTTTTTCTCTCAATTTTTTGCTTTTTTATCATTCTCTCTTTTTATTTCCTCACATGGGACAATGCTCTAATAATGAAGATCATCACACTTTTATTTACTTACAACTCAAGAATTACAACTTGATACTTAGAACAAAATATGACTCTATATGAATGCCTTTGGTGGTGTACCGGGATGTGCAATGAATCAAGAGTGGCATGTATGAAAAAATTATGAATGGTGGCTTTGCCACAAATATGATGTCAACTACATGATCATGCAAGAAAATATGACAATGATGGAGCGTGTCATAATAAACAGAACGGTGGAAAGTTGCATGGAAATATATCTCGGAATGGCTATGGAAATGCCATAATAGGTAGGTGTGGTGGCTGTTTTGAGGAAGGTAAATGGTGGGTTTATGGTACCGGCGAAAGTTGCGTGGTACTAGAGAGGATAGCAATGGTGGAAGGGTGAGAGTGCGTATAATCCATGGATTCAACATTAGTCATAAAGAACTCACATACTTATTGCAAAAAAACTACAAGTCATCAAAAACCAAGCACTATGCGCATGCTCCTAGGGGAATAGATTGGTAGGAAAAGACCATCGCTCATCCCTGACCGCCACTCATAAGGGAGATAATCAAAGAAATATCTCATGCTTCAAATTTTTTACACAACGTTTACCATACGTGCATGCTACGGGACTTGCAAACCTCAACACAAGTATTTCTCAAATTCACAATTAATTTACTAGCATGACTCTAATATCACCATCTTCATATCTCAAAACAATCATCAAGTATCAAACTTCTCATAGTATTCAATGCACTCTATATGAAAGTTTTTATTATATCCCTCTTGGATGCCCATCATATTAGGACTAAATTCATAACGAAAGCATATTACCATGCTGTTCTAAAAGACTCTCAAAATAATATAAGTGAAGCATGAGATTTCATCTATTTCTTCAGAATAAAACCACCGCCGTGCTCTAAAAGGATATAAGTGAAGCACTAGAGCAAACGGCAACTACTCTGAAAGATATAAGTGAAGACCAATGAGTAGTTGAATAATTATGTAACTATGTGAAGACTCTCTAACATTTAAGAATTTCAGATCTTAGGATATTATTCAAACATAAAGCAAAATAAAATAAAATGACATCCTAAGAATAGCACACATCATGTGAAGAAGCAAAAACTTAGGCTCAACCGATACTAACCGATAATTGTTGAAGAGAAAAGGTGGGATGCCTATCGGGGCATCCTGTAACGCCCTCGATGCGGCTATATCTCCCACGTGTCGAGGCACGACTTAGAGGCATAACCGCATTGAAAGCAATGTCGCAAGTCAGGCAATCATTACAACATCCCATGTAATATGTAATAAAAGGGGGAGATACATAGTTGGCTTACACTCGCCACGTCACATCAGAGTACATAAATAACATCCATCATACAAATCACTCATGGCCCGACTACGGTGCCAAAATAGAAAAGACCCCCAACATGCAACAAGGCCCTGAATCGATAACCCCAACTAGGCACCACTACTGATCATCCGGAAAAGACACGTAGTATCGCTGAGAGTCCTCGTCGAACTCCCACTTGAGCTCGTAATCGTCAACCGGAGCAGAAACACCTGGACCTGCATCTGGAGTTGTAGTATCTGTGAGCCACAGGGACTCAGCAATCTCACACCCACGCGATCAAGACTATTTAAGCTTATAGGACAGGTACGGCAATATAAGTGGAGCTGCAGCAAGCGACTAGCATATATGGTGGCTAACTTATATGCAAATGAGAGCGAGAAGAGAAGGCGAAGCACGAGCGAGAAGCTAAAGGAACATCCTGCGCAAGCATAACTCCAACACCGTGTCCACTTCCCGGACTCCGCCGAGAAGGGGCCATCACGGTAACACACACGGTTGATTCATTTTAATTAATTTTAGTTAAAGTTATCTACAACCGGACATTAACAAATTCCCATCTGCCCATAACCGCGGGCACGGCTTTCAAAAGATCAATCCCTGCAAGGGAGTCCCAACTTAGCCCATAACAAGCTCTCACGGTCAACGAAGGAATAGACCTCCACCCAAGACACACCGATCAGACTCGGTATCTCGGTACAACAAGATGATTCGACAGGTTAAAACAAGTCCAGCAACACTGCCCGAATGTGCCGACAAATCCCGATAGGAGCTGCACATATCTCTTTATCAGGGCACACTCAGATGAGCAATCCGTACAACTAAAACCAGCCCTTGAGTTTCCCCGAGGTGGCGCTGCACAGGGCTCTAGTTCGGACCAACACTCAGAGGAGCACTGGCCCGTGGGGGGCTAAAATAAAGATGACCCTCAGGCTCCGGAAACCCAAGGGAAAAGGGGGTAGGCGGCAAATGATAAAACCAATGTTGGGCATTGCTGGAAAAGCTTTAATCAAGGCGAACTATCAAGGGGTTCCCATTATAGCCCAACCGCGTAAGGGACGCAACAATCCAGGAACATAACACCGATATGACGGAAACTAGGGCGGCAAGAGTGGAACAAAACACTAGGCGAGAGGCCGAGCCTTCCACCCTTTACCAAGTATATAGATGCATTAAGTTAACATAGCAATATAATGATATCCCAACAAGTAAATAAATGTTCCCACAAGGAGCGGCTCCAATCTTCACCTGCAACTAACAACGCTATAAGAAGGGCTGAGCAAAGCGGTAACATAGCCAATCAACGGTTTGCTAGGACAATGGTAGGGTAGAGGTTCAATCATGCAATTGGGAGGTTGACAAGCAAGTGGTAGGCATCGTAGCAGTGGCAAGGAAAAAGAGCGAGCAAACTAGCAAAGCAAAGATAGTAGTGATTTCGAGGGTATGATCATCTTGCCTGCAAAGCTGTCAGAGTTGACTGGATCCTCAAAAGCACACTCAACGGGCTCCTCGTTAGCAAACTCGTCTCCCGGCTCTACCCAACAACACAAACAAGCAACAAAAATACAATCAACCACGTGCAAGGGCAACAATAAGATGCAAAGATGATATGCGATGCGGGATGTAAAATGCAAGACGTTACAGAAAATGCATGAACCTGGCCTCAACTTGGATGACCAAGTGGGCCACTGGATAGAGGGGAAGAAATCACCTGAAAACGATATAAAGATCATAGGAATCGGAGCTACGGTTTGGAAATGGCGAGCGTTTTACGAAACGAACCGATCTGCGATATACAGCAAGTAGGCTCCTAAATGCAACGAAATGAACATGCTACAGCCACCAAACATAAAAACAAAAGACATGTCAGTGATGTACACAAGATGTTTAACAAAACACTAGCACTGAGACATAGGCAAATTCATCCATTAAGAGGTTCAAACAAGCATGGCAAAAAAGCAAACGCAAAACAGATTCCAGACTTAGTGAAATTAACACTAGCCTGAAATTTCAGATCACGAAGCCCTCTTCGGAGCAGCAAAACAACATGATAGATAACCTGAACATGACAAGTAAGAACATGGCATGGAGCTACTCAACAAGCTTAACAAAACAACCAAAGTGACCTGGGGCGAAAAGGGTTCACAAAATACTCTACCGAGCTCACGAACATAGCTCGAACACAATCAGTTTTCAGACTTAGTGAAAACTGAGACATGCTGAAATTATAACTCACGAAGGCATGTAAACGAGCTCGATGCACTCACTACGGTGCAAGTCATGGCAAGACAAGCATATATCCAGAAAGAAGACACAATATGCTAGCTACACATGGCAAGAACAAAGGCATAGAATGCATGGAACACTAACGGTAGCATCGGCAAAATCGCAAACAAGTTGACGATCTGACCAGATTAACAACGAAGCAAAAGTTGAGCTCGATTGAGTCAACCTAGAGCACTCCACACATGCAAACAAAGACATGTATGGATAGAGCATAACATAAATATCAAAACACCCTTACTGATCATCCTCAAAAGAGGCACGGATCACTAGGAAACAAGCTGGACATATGGCATCATGAACTAAAATATCCCAGACTTAGTGAAAATCACTAAGTCCCTGAAATCAGCAATCTCAGGTACCTCTCTTCGCAAGCTTGCACAAGACAACACACACATCCTAAAAATGCATGGGTGGCACCTCTGGAAAGAAGACAAAATGCTTAACAATTCATCCCAAAGGGGCACAGGCATATCATGCACGTATTAAACATGGAAAAAATGACAAAAGTGCATGATGAACTAACGGATCTGCAATTTAACTCACGAAGCCTCCTTCTAACAGAATTTTGGGCAGCAAGATGACCTCAAATGAAAATGATGCAATGGAATGAAATGATGTACATGTCGAGCTGAAGATTTTGATATATTATATGTCCAAATCGGAGTTACGGATGCGGAGATACGAGCAGTCAAAGATAGCACAAAAATCAGGGGGAGAGGGAAGAAAGTCAACCGGATCTAGGGTTTGTCCGGTTACTGTAGCTCCGGAGCGGGCACTGTAGCAGCCCGAGCTCGGGCTCACCGGGAATGGCGCGCCGGCAACCGTCCGGGAAGAGGAGGGCTGCGAGGAGAGGACCGGGCGACGGGGCGGCGGCGCCGGCTCGTGGGGACGGCGGCGGTGCCGACCGAAGCGAGGCGGCGGCCGGGCGTGGCGGCGAGGTCCCGCACGGGCGGCGGCGTGGCCCGCGGCGGCGTCCTGCGGCGGCGCCAGCCACCGGCGACGGAGAGGGCGGCGGCGGACGAGGCGAAAGGCGGCGGAGGCGCGCGGGCTCTCGGGGGCCGGCTGCGGGGGTAGGAGGCGGCGGCGACACGTGGCAAGGCGTGAGTGGCTGGCGGGGCGCGGCGGACGTGTCCGGCTAGGGTCCGGACATGTCCGTCGGCGGTGGATCTGACGGGGGATGTTTTTTTTTAAAACTAGGGTTTCGAGGTGGAAGACGAGATCCGAAATGGAGGGGGTATAAATAGACATAAGTGGAGCTAGGAGAGTCCAAATGAGGTGCGGTTTTCGCCCACGCGATCGTGATCGAACGCTCTAGGACATGGAGCAGAGTTTGGTGGGTTTTGGGCCAAATTGGAGGGGTGTTGGGCTGCAACACACACGAGGCCTTTTCGGTCCCTCGGTTAACCGTTGGAGTATCAAACGAAGTCCAAATGATACGAAACTTGACAGGCGGTCTACCGGTAGTAAACCAAGGCCGCATGACAAGTCTCGGTCCAATCCGGAAATGTTTGAACCCCACACACGAAAGAAAGCTAGAAATGGCCACCGGAGGAGAACGAAGCGCCGGAATGCAAAATGGACAACGGGGAAAACGCTCGAATGCATGAGATGAACATGTATGCAAATGCAATGCACGAGATGACATGATAAGAGATGCACGAAAAAGAAAACAACACACGGAGACAAAGACCCGAACCCGAGAAATAAATATAACTTAGCGCCGGAGACGGTAAGAGTTGGATACAATATGGAAAGTATATCTGGGGCGTTACAACACTCCACCACTATGAAAAGATCTCGTCCCGAGATCTAGGACTGAAAGAACTCCGGGTACTCAGAACGGAGGTGATCCTCGCGTTCCCAGGTAGCTTCACGATCGGAATGGTGAGACCACTTGACTTTGAGAAATTTAATTGACTTGTTGCGAGTTCTGCGTTCAGTCTCTTCAAGAATGGCAACTGGGTGCTCACGGTAAGAGAGATCTTCTTGGAGCTCAATGTCCTCGAAGTTGACGGTGCGGTCAGGCGTTTTGAAGCACTTTCGAAGCTGAGAGACGTGGAACACATCATGAACATTGGCAAAGTTTGAAGGAAGCTCGAGCTGATAGGCGAGGTCACCTCTCTTACTAGAAATCTTGAAAGGCCCGACATATCTGGGGGCAAGCTTCCCTTTGATACCGAAGCGACGAGTACCTTTCATAGGAGAGACGCGGAGGTAAATGTGATCTCCGATCTCGAAAGCCAGATCACGGTGCTTACTATCATAGTAGCTCTTCTGGCGGGATTGGGCTGCTTTGAGGTTATCACGAATGACCTTGCACATTTCTTCCGCCTCTGTGATTAGGTCATTGCCCAGCAGCTGACGTTCACCGGTTTCAGACCAGTTGAGAGGGGTACGGCACTTCCTGCCATATAGAATTTCAAAGGGGGCCTTACCCGAACTTGCTTGGAAACTGTTGTTATAGGAGAATTCAGCATAAGGAAGACAATCCTCCCACTTCATGCCGAAGGAGATCACACAAGCCCTGAGCATGTCTTCGAGAATCTGGTTGACACGCTCGACTTGACCGCTCGTTTGAGGATGGAAAGCAGTGCTGAAGCGGATGCTGGTGCCCATGGCCTTCTGAAAAGAATCCCAAAACTTGGAGGTAAAGATGCTGCCACGGTCTGAAGATATCACTTGAGGAATACCGTGCAGAGAGACGATGCGAGAGGTATAGAGTTCCGCCAATTGAGCTGCAGTGATCGACTCTTTGATAGGCAGAAAGTGAGCCACTTTGGTGAGCTTGTCGATGACGACGAGCTAAGCATCATTGCCACGCTTGGACTTTGGAAACCCAGTCACGAAGTCCATTTCGATGTGGTCAAACTTCCATTCTGGAATGGCAAGAGGTTGGAGGAGACCTGCTGGCCTTTGGTGTTCTACCTTCACTCTTCTGCAGACATCACACTCGTTCACGAATTGAGCGATCTCGCGCTTCATTCGAGTCCACCAATAAGCTTGCTTGAGATCCTGATACATCTTCGTACTACCAGGGTGGATGGAGAGGAAAGATATCCTAAGGCTACTTGAATTCCCACCTATGAAATTCCTGAAATTTTCCCGGTTATGCAATCAGGTGTTCGGGATACAGGGGAAGCATAATATCTCACCCAAGCTAGCAAATCCTACATCCAGCTGTATCCATCCTTCAACACATAACCAAGAAACCTTCGGAAACCCATCTATCTCAACCTTCAAAAAGCATCCGTTATACAAGTTATGGCGATACTCCCGAACTCCCGCCCCAGTACTGGGTGGCGTCGAGGTTATCTCACCAACAACTGCATAAAGGAGATTTTCGATGTCGCGCACAAATCTCAAGTATACCAGAATTGCAACGATAAAATTATGACGACAACACCTCGGAGCTCAACTCCCCGGGACACTGCCACAACCCCTAAAGACAGGAGGCACCAAGAACAATGTTCTCGTCACAAAACCATCGGAACAAAACCAAGATACTCGCGTGATCCTAAAAATTTTTTTAGTGAAATTTCAGAAGAGAAGAGTCAAAACTCTACGTCAGGATACCTTACCAGAGCGATGAGGAGACTGGGAAGTAAAAAGAATTCCTAAGCTCTCCGATATATAATTCCTAAGGACTCAAAACATTTTTCTAGACACAACTCGGCTGCTAAAAACGATCAAGCAATGGGGGCTCCTAAGGTCGGGGAAGGCTCTGATTACCAACTTGTAACGCCCTCGATGCGGCTATATCTCCCACGTGTCGAGGCAAGACTTAGAGGCATAACCGCATTGAAAGCAATGTCGCAAGTCAGGCAATCATTACAACATCCCATGTAATATGTAATAAAAGGGGGAGATACATAGTTGGCTTACACTCGCCACGTCACATCAGAGTACATAAATAACATCCATCATACAAATCACTCATGGCCCGACTACGGTGCCAAAATAGAAAAGACCCCCAACATGCGACAAGGCCCTGAATCGATAACCCCAACTAGGCACCACTACTGATCATCCGGAAAAGACACGTAGTATCGCTGAGAGTCCTCGTCGAACTCCCACTTGAGCTCGTAATCGTCAACCGGAGAAGAACACCTGGACCTGCATCTGGAGTTGTAGTATCTGTGAGCCACAGGGACTCAGCAATCTCACACCCACGCGATCAAGACTATTTAAGCTTATAGGACAGGTACGGCAATATAAGTGGAGCTGCAGCAAGCGACTAGCATATATGGTGGCTAACTTATACGCAAATGAGAGCGAGAAGAGAAGGCGAAGCATGAGCGAGAAGCTAAAGGAACATCCTGCGCAAGCATAACTCCAACACCGTGTCCACTTCCCGGACTCCGCCGAGAAGGGGCCATCACGGTCACACACACGGTTGATTCATTTTAATTAATTTTAGTTAAAGTTATCTACAACCGGACATTAACAAATTCCCATCTTCCCATAACCGCGGGCACGGCTTTCGAAAGATCAATCCCTGCAGGGGAGTCCCAACTTAGCCCATAACAAGCTCTCACGGTCAACGAAGGAATAGACCTCCACCCAAGACACACCGATCAGACTCGGTATCTCGGTACAACAAGATGATTCGACAGGTTAAAACAAGTCCAGCAACACCGCCTGAATGTGCCGACAAATCCCGATAGGAGCTGCACATATCTCTTTCTCAGGGCACACTCAGATG
This sequence comes from Triticum urartu, assembly GCF_056163025.1. Taxonomy (NCBI): domain Eukaryota; kingdom Viridiplantae; phylum Streptophyta; class Magnoliopsida; order Poales; family Poaceae; genus Triticum; species Triticum urartu. Next base: position 232,630,008 of record NC_141875.1, read on the forward strand.
AGCAATCCGTACAACTAAAACCAGCCCTTGAGTTTCCCCGAGGTGGCGCTGCACAGGGCTCTAGTTCGGACCAACACTCAGAGGAGCACTGGCCCGTGGGGGGCTAAAATAAAGATGACCCTCGGGCTCCGGAAACCCAAGGGAAAAGGGGGTAGGCGGCAAATGATAAAACCAATGTTGGGCATTGCTGGAAAAGCTTTAATCAAGGCGAACTATCAAGGGGTTCCCATTATAGCCCAACCGCGTAAGGGACGCAACAATCCGGGAACATAACACCGATATGACGGAAACTAGGGCGGCAAGAGTGGAACAAAACACTAGGCGAGAGGCCGAGCCTTCCACCCTTTACCAAGTATATAGATGCATTAAGTTAACATAGCAATATAATGATATCCCAACAAGTAAATAAATGTTCCCACAAGGAACGGCTCCAATCTTCACCTGCAACTAACAACGCTATAAGAAGGGCTGAGCAAAGCGGTAACATAGCCAATCAACGGTTTGCTAGGACAATGGTAGGTTAGAGGTTCAATCATGCAATTAGGAGGCTAACAAGCAAGTGGTAGGCATCGTAGCAGTGGCAAGGCAAAAGAGCGAGCAAACTAGCATAGCAAAGATAGTAGTGATTTCGAGGGTATGATCATCTTGCCTGCAAAGCTGTCAGAGTTGACTGGATCCTCAAAAGCACACTCAACGGGCTCCTCGTTAGCAAAATCGTCTCCCGGCTCTACCCAACAACACAAACAAGCAACAAGAATACAATCAACCACGTGCAAGGGCAACAATAAGATGCAAAGATGATATGCGATGCGGGATGTAAAATGCAAGACGTTACAGAAAATGCATGAACCTGGACTCAACTTGGATGACCAAGTGGGCCACTGGATAGAGGGGAAGAAATCACCTGAAAACGATATAAAGATCATAGGAATCGGAGCTACGGTTTGGAAATGGCGAGCGTTTTACGAAACGAACCGATCTGCGATATACAGCAAGTAGGCTCCTAAATGCAACGAAATGAACATGCTACAGCCACCAAACGTAAAAAAAAGACATGGCAGTGATGTACACAAGATGGTTAACAAAACACTAGCACTGAGCCATAGGCAAATTCATCCATTAAGAGGTTCAAACAAGCATGGCAAAAACGCAAACGCAAAACAGATTCCAGACTTAGTGAAATTAACACTAGCCTGAAATTTCAGATCACGAAGCCCTCTTCGGAGCAGCAAAACAACATGATAGATAACCTGAACATGACAAGTAAGAACATGGCATGGAGCTACTCAACAAGATTAACAAAACACCCAAAGTGACCTGGGGCCAAAAGGGTTCACAAAATACTCTACCGAGCTCACGAACATAGCTCGAACACTATCAGTTTTCAGACTTAGTGAAAACTGAGACATGCTGAAATTATAACTCACGAAGGCATGTAAACGAGCTCGATGCACTCACTACGGTGCAAGTCATGGCAAGGCAGGCATATATCCAGAAAGAAGACACAATATGCTAGCTACACATGGCAAGAACAAAGGCATAGCATGCATGGAACACTAACGGTAGCATCGGCAAAATCGCAAACAAGTTGACGATCTGCCCAGATTAACAACAAAGCAAAAGTTGAGCTCGATTGAGTCAACCTAGAGCACTCCACACATGCAAACAAAGACATGGCTGGATAGAGCATAACATAAATATCAAAACACCCTTACTGATCATCCTCAAAAGAGGCACAGATCACTAGGAAACAAGCTGCACATATGGCATCATGAACTAAAATATCCCAGACTTAGTGAAAATCACTAAGTCCCTGAAATCAGCAATCTCAGGTACCTCTCTTTGCAAGCTTGCACAAGACAACACACACATCCTAAAAATGCATGGGTGGCACCTCTGGAAAGAAGACAAAATGCTTAACAATTCATCCCAAAGGGGCACAGGCATATCATGCACGTATTAAACATGGCAAAAATGACAAAAGTGCATGATGAACTAACGGATCTGCAATTTAACTCACGAAGCCTCCTTCTAACAGCATTTTGGGCAGTAATATGACCTCAAATGCAAATGATTCAATGGAATGAAATGATGTACATGTCGAGATGAAGATTTTGATATATTATATGTCCAAATCGGAGTTACGGATGCGGAGATACGAGCAGTCAAAGATAGCACAAAAATCAGGGGGGAGAGGGAAGAAAGTCAACCGGATCTAGGGTTTGTCCGGTTACTGTAGCTCCGGAGCGGGCACTGTAGCAGCCCGAGCTCGGGCTCACCGGGAATGGCGCGCCGGCGACCGTCCGGGAAGAGGAGGGCGGCGAGGAGAGGACCGGGCGACGGGGCGGCGGCGCCGGCTCGTGGGGACGGCGGCGGTGCCGACCGAAGCGAGGCGGCGGCCGGGCGTGGCGGCGAGGTCCCGCACGGGCGGCGGCATGGCCCGCGGCGGTGCGGCGGCGTCCCGCGGCGGCGCCGGCCACCGGCGACGGAGAGGGCGGCGGCGGACGAGGCGAAAGGCGGCGGAGGCACGCGGGCTCTCGGGGGCCGGCTGCGGGGGTAGGAGGCGGCGGCGACACGTGGCAAGGCGTGAGTGGCTGGCGGGGCGTGGCGGACGTGTCCGGCTAGGGTCCGGACATGTCCGTCGGCGGCGGATCTGACGGGGGATGTTTTTTTTAAAACTAGGGTTTCGAGGTGGAAGACGAGATCCGAAATGGAGGGGGTATAAATAGACATAAGTGGAGCTAGGAGAGTCCAAATGAGGTGCGGTTTTCGCTCACGCGATCGTGATCGAACGCTCTAGGAAATGGAGCAGAGTTTGGTGGGTTTTGGGCCAAATTGGAGGGGTGTTGGGCTGCAACACACACGAGGCCTTTTCGGTCCCTCGGTTAACCGTTGGAGTATCAAACGAAGTCCAAATGATACGAAACTTGACAGGCGGTCTACCGGTAGTAAACCAAGGCCGCATGACAAGTCTCGGTCCAATCCGGAAATGTTTGAACCCCACACATGAAAGAAAGCTAGAAATGGCCACCGGAGGAGAACGAAGCGCCGGAATGCAAAACGGACAACGGGGAAAACGCTCGAATGCATGAGATGAACATGTATGCAAATGCAATGCACGAGATGACATGATAAGAGATGCACGAAAAAGAAAACAACACACGGGGACAAAGACCCGAACCCGAGAAATAAATATAACTTAGCGCCGGAGACGGCACGAGTTGGATACAATATGGAAAGTATATCTGAGGCGTTACACATCCCCAAGCTTAGATGCTTGAGAATTCTTGAAATATTATCTTGGGGTGCCTTGGGCATCCCCAAGCTTGAGCTTTTGTGTCTCCTTAATTCTTCTCATATCAAGGTTTTCCTAAATCTCAAAAGCTTCATCCACACAAAACTCAACAAGAACTCGTGAGATAAGTTAGTATAAACCAATGCAAAAACCTTATCATTCTCTACTGTAGCAAATCACTAAAATTATTATTCAACATTGAATACTAAATGCCTCTGCATATTTAATACTCCTATCCTCAAATAGAATCATGAAACAAGCAAACATATGCAAACAACGCAAACATAACAATTTGCCAAAACAGTACATTCTATATAGAATGCAAGAGTATCAATACTTATTCAACTCCAAACATTGTGAAAATTTACCACACTGAAGAAGATTTATCAGAGATCATTTTGCAAAATTCTTAAACATTTTATCACATTCTGACTTTTCTAAGGAATTTTTGCAACAGTGGTAAACTTTTTGTTTTCAAACAGCAACATGTATACTTGCAAAATAAGCATGGCAAAGGCTATCATTGCCACTTTTATTGAAATAAAGGATGCAAAACATTATTATAAATAACATGAAGCAAATCCTAACAAATAAATTGACGCTGCAAGTAAAACTCATATCATGTGGTGAATAAAAATATAGCTCCAAGTAAGATTACCGATGAACGAAGACGAAAAAGGGATGCCATCCGGGGCATCCCCAAGCTTAGGCTCTTGGTTGTTCTTGAATATTATCTTGGGGTGTCTTGGGCATCCCCAAGCTTAGGCTCTTTCCACTCCTTATTCCATAGTCCATCAAATCTTTACTCAAAACTTGAAAACTTCACAACACAAAACTTAACAGAAAACACATAAGCTCCGTTAGTATAAGACAATAAATCACCACTTAGGTACTATTGTAAACTCATTCTAAATTCATATTGGTGTAATATCTACTGTATTCCAACTTCTCTATGGTTCATACCCTCCGATACTACTCATAGATTCATGAAAATAAGCAAACAACACACGAAAAACAGAATCTGTCAAAAACAGAACAATCTGTAACCTTCGAATACTTCTGTAACTCCAAAAATTCTGAAAATTTAGGACAGCCAGGATAAAAAGTATATTAATCTACTGCAGTTGGAATTGGTATTTTATCGCTCCCTGGTAAAAAATGATACGTATTTTTGTGAGCGCATACTTTCTGTTTTTATCAGTAAGATCAAACAACAATCACCCAAGAAGATCCTGAAGGCTTTACTTGGCACTTTATTGAAACAAAAGCTATAAAACATGATTACTACAGTAGCTTAATCATGTGAAAACACAAAAACAGTAGGGGTAAATATTGGGTTGTCTCCCAACAAGCGCTTTTCTTTAATGCCTTTTAGCTAGGCATGATGATTTCAATGATGCTCGCATAAAAGATAAGAATTGAACATAAAGAGAGCATCATGAAGAATATGACTAGCACATTTAAGTCTAACCCACTTCCTATGCATAGGGATTTTGTGAGAAAACAACTTATGGGAACAAGAATCAACTTGCATAGGAAGGTAAAACAAGCATAGCTTCAAGATTTTCAACACATAGAGAGGCAAGTTGATATTATTGCAATTCCTGCAAGCATATATTCCTACCTCATAATAATTTTCAGTAGAATGATGAATGAATTCAACAATATAACTATCACATAAAGCATTCTTTTCATGATCTACAAACATAGAATTTTTATTACTCTCCATATAAGCAGATTTAGTCTCATGAATAGTAGTGGGAGCAAACTCAACGAAATGACTATCATGTGAGGTATAATCCAATTGAAAATTAAAATCATGATGAAAAGTTTCATGGTTATCATTATTATTTATAGCATACAAGTCATCACAATAATTATCATAAATAGGGGGCATGCTCTCATCATAATAAATTTGCTCATCAAAACTTGGGGGACAAAAAATATCATCTCCATAAAACATATCATCCCCAAGCTTGTGGCTTCGCATATCATTAGAATCATGGGTATTCAAATAATTCATACTAACAACATTGCAATCATGCTCATCATCCAAAGATTTAGTCCCAAACATTTTAATACATTCTTCTTCTAACACTTTGGCACAATTATCGGAATCCTTATTTTCACGATCTGTGGGAGGCGTAGGATGAAGATGGTCTCTCTCAAACAACCCTGCAACCAAATAACAAAGAGTCTCTTGTGTCCCCAACACACCCAATACAATGGTAAATTGTATAGGTGCACTAGTTCGGCGAAGAGATGGTGATACAAGTGCAATATGAATGGTAGATATAGGTTTTTGTAATCTGAAAATATAAAAACAGCAAGGTAACTAATGATAAAATTGAGCGAAAACGGTATTGCAATGCTAGGAAACAAGGCCTAGGGTTCATACTTTCACTAGTGCAAGTTCTCTCAACAATAATAACATAATTGCTTCATATAACTATCCCTCAACGCGCAACAAAGATTCACTCCAAAGTCACTAATAGCGGAGAACAAACAAAGATATTATTGTAGGGTACGAAACCACCTCAAAGTTATCCTTTCTGATCGATCTATTCAAGAGTCCATAGTAAAATAACATGAAGCTATTCTTTTCCGTTCGATCTATCCTAGAGTTCGTACTAGAATAACACCTTAAGACACAAATCAACCAAAACCCTAATGTCACCTAGATACTCCAATGTCACCTCAAGTATCCGTGGGTATGATTATACGATATGCATCACACAATCTCAGATTCATCTATTCAACCAACATAAAGAACTTCAAAGAGTGCCCCAAAGTTTCTACCGGAGAGTCAAGACGAAAACGTGTGCCAACCCCTAAGCATAAGTTCACAAGGTCACGGAACTCGCAAGTTGATCACCAAAACATACATCAAGTGGATCGCATGAATATCCCATTGTCACCAGAGATAAGCACATGCAAGACATACATCAAGTGTTCTCAAATCCTTAAAGACTCAATCTGATAAGATAACTTCAAAGGGAAAACTCAATCCATTACAAGAGAGTAGAGGGGGAGAAACATCATAAGATCCAACTATAATAGCAAAGCTCGCGATACATCAAGATCGTGCCGAATCAAGAACACGAGAGAGAGATCAAACACATAGCTACTGGTACATTCCCTTAGCCCCAAGGGTGAACTACTCCCTCCTTATTATGGAGAGCGCTGGGATGATGAAGATGGCCACCGGGGAGGGATTCCCCCTCCGGCAGGGTGCCGGAATAGGGCCCCGATTGGTTTTTGGTGGCTACAGATCTAGGTTATTTTCTGGAAGTTTGGGGATATATAAGAGGTGTTGGCGTCGGGAACAAGTCAGGGGGTCCACGAGGCGGCCACGAGGCAGGGGGGCACCCCCACCCTCGTCGTGGCCTCGGGACTCTTCTGGTCCATCTTCGATGCTTCGTGGGCTTGTTTTTGTCCAAAAATGATCTCCGTAAATTTTCAGGTCAATTGGACTCTGTTTGATGTTCCTTTTCTACGATACTCAAAAACCAGGAAAAAACAGAAACTGGCACTGGGCTCTAGGTTAATAGGTTAGTCCCAAAAATCATATAAATGCATATAAAACATCCTAGATGGATAATGTAATAGCATGGAACAATAAAAAAATTATAGATATGTTGGAGACGTATCAGCCAGCCATAATATATATGTTATATACACTACCATCCTGTTTATCCAGGCATCATATATTTAAATGATATATTGCCAATCCTTTTCTTCATTACATTTCCATTTGTCGACAATGTTTGTACATTCAACTACTCTTCCTGTGAATCAGCCATTTGAGTGGGTGATGGAAAAATCTGAAGTGAAAACAAGGTCTTCAGAGCAGACATTACTACCTGTTGAAGCAGATCTCTTGTTGGGTCCCAATAGCTCCTCAGAGATGGATTCAGAGACAGTTGACTAGTCCTATTCCCCCACCGAGGTGTATGTTCTAACTTGGCACAGTTATACTGCTCATATGATGCATATGGTGTCTCGCATTGCATAGTTTAGACATCATATACACAATATTCAACACCATGTTCTTAGTTTAGACATCATATATGTGAATGCCCTCTACTTAGTATATATCACATATGTGGATTAAATCATGCGATCCTAATTACTTAGATAACATGTATGTGAATTATGTCATGCGAACCTGTTTACTAAAGACATCATATAATCATCTCATGCCATCCTGTTTAGTTAGTTATTATTTCTTTGAATTATGTCATGCTATGCTATCCAGTTTAGATAGACATCATATATGTGAAATTATGCCATGCTATCCTTTTTAGTTAAACAATACACGTGAACTATTGCATGCCCTCTTTTTTCCACACTATCTATTGCATTTGTCTCTCATACAAGGTTTGTACATTCAACTTTGTTTCCTGTTTATCAACTATTTGAATTGGAGCGGGTGATGGCAGTATCTAGCACAGTAAAAACACGGTCTTCAAATAAAATAGTGCTACCTCTTGGTGGAGATAGCATCCCGGTTGTACATGCACGTGAACCAGCCCTACCACACATAACCCAGACTCTCGCAGATTGTACCCATACTGCGATGGACAGAGAACCAGCTTCACCCAATCTAACCCCAACCCCAGCAAATAGTAACTCAGTTCCTGTTGACACAACACCATCTCCACCATAGAGCTCCCAAACAAGAGCAGTTAGTAAGGCAACTCCAGTGCCCAAAGCACTAGTACTACCACGGCGAACCCCAACTCCACCACTTAGTACACCTATTCCTGTGGAGGAAGCACAACCAACCATTCGTAGTGTAGCATCTATCGCATTTGATGTTGTTAAATCCTATGTGCATATCTTCCCATCATGGAAATTTTATACTGAAGATGAAGGAAAATGCCAGTTGCAGGTGTTAGTCCAGGAATTATGTGTAAGTAATGGTATTCTTAGCAATTATTGCTTTGTCCCATACATTCTACCTCCATGATGGTTATAATACAACAAATGTTCCCATTTTTCTCTATAGAGAAGGACCGATTTGGAAACTCAGGATGAGGTAACCTGTGCTAATACCTCTGCTATCTTCAAGAATGCTTGGTGGCAGTATCAGAATTACCTGAAGAAAACGTACTTCACTGTCAAAGAAATTCATCAAATTCCCTTACGTTCTCCGGAGTCACATTTATGGGACGATGACTGGGAACGCCTAGTTCCGTACTGGTCTCGAACAAAGAATGTGGTAAGGTATATGAGCTCATTTTTTATTTTTAAGCACTATATGCCTGCGTCTTACTATACTCTGTTCGTGTAGAACAAGTGCTTAAACCTTAAGAACAACTGTTCTCATTTAAGATTCCATTGCTATCATGCATACTGCTTTGCTCTTGTATCAGTGTATTTACTCATACAAACTTATTTTTAAATTGAAGGATCCAATCGAAACTCCAATGGCACAATAGGTATGTTTAAGAATGTTTCTTTAACAGGTTTGCTCTTATAAATAGATCTATTGATTTCAATTTCAATTGTGTATACAGTTGACTTCTCATATCATGCACATTACTAGTATCACAATAGAGCCAATAGTGTTGTTGTACATGTTGACCCGTGGTACCCATCTGAAATCTTGTTCTGTCGTGTAGTTTCCCACGCTTTGTATTCTTTCAATGTTGCTTTGTCTTGAACTGATATGATTTGAACCGTGTCTCTATTTTGATTTGGCAAGACAATGCAGTGACGATAGAGGACATAGATATATGTTTTCTTGATGCTTTTATTATGTACTAGTTGGCAATAGAAGACCTGGTATTTAATCCTGTCCACCTTACTAATGAACTGGTTCACTGAAATGAGTCATATACTACATGCTAAACATGTTATGTGTCTGCTTGTTTCTTCTTTTAGAATGCTGACAGAATATTGGGGAAGAGTACCTTATTAAGCAATGGTAAAGGAAGTAACGCATATAAGGTTCAGGATAGTGAGACATCCATGTTGGTCTCTGATGACCCACAAGTATAGGGGATCTATGGTAGTCCTTTCAATAAGTAAGAGTGTCGAACCCAACGAGGAGCAGAAGGAAATGATAAGCAATTTTCAGCAAGGTATTCTCTGCAAGCACTGAAATTATCGGTGACAAATAGTTTTGTGATAAGGTAAATCATAACGGGTAACAAGTAAATAAAGTGAACAAGGTGCAGCAAGGTGGCCCCATCCTTTTTGTAGCAAAGGACAAGCCTGGACAAACTCTTATATAAAGCGAAGCGCTCCCGAGGACACATGGGAATTGTTGTCAAGTTAGTTTTCATCATGCTCATATGATTCACGTTCGTTACTTTGATAGTTTGATATGTGGCTGGACCGGTGCTTGGGTACTGTAACAACCCGAGAATCGTGCTACAGTAATCTCATGCCTAACGATGCCATGTCATCATAATTAAGTTGCTAATACTCAATGTGTTTCAAACTAAGCTCAATTTCAAATTTAAAATTAAGTCAAATAAATTATTTCTCCAAACAGTAAAACCGAAATGTTCACTGGGTTGAAAATATTCATTAACCAATTATCATGAATGATTAAACATCATTTTAGATATTTACTATCCCCAGGAAATTAAAACAATTCCAAATCAGCATTTTTAAATGCTTACCTATTTTTGGAAAAAAATCCAAATCGATTCAAACTCCTCCCAAACTTTTTGTGGCAGTGCAAAATATCGTAATGTATTTATGTGGCCAAGTTCCACATTTTACAAAGACGAATTGGCAACTCAAAGTATTGCAAACATATTCTGTAAAAGAAAAAAAGCAGAAAATAAATTAACTAAAAGAGAAAAGCCCTACTCTATTGTGCATTTAGGCCTACTGCCAACAGTGCTAGCCCAGCCCACCACCACCGTTGTCTCCTTCCTCTATTCACCAAGGGTGAGCTGGAGACAGCGCGTGCGTCCGCGCCGCGGATGGCCATGCGGCGGCCATCCGCCGCATCCCCGGCACGTATTAGGTCACCCTCGACACCCCCGGAACCCTAGCGCCCTCATTTTCTTCCTTGTCGAGCCGCTCCGCTCGATTCGCTCGATCCCAAACGCCATCGCCACCACTGTCTCACCGCTGTCATGACCAACGGCCTCCTTGTCGACCGGAAGATGCCAAGATGAGCGCTTCGTCATCTTCGTCGGCTACACCATCGGATCAGGGCGAAGGAGCTGCAGCAACGAAGCCCGCGCCCGTTTCCCCTCGCCGGAATCTACCTCGGCCTCCGTGTCGATTCGCTCGACCAGGTCCTCCCCCGGCTTCCCCGAGACTGCCTCGACCACCACTGTGAGATGACGCCTTTCCCCCCTCTCTCCCCGAGCTTAAACTCGGCTCATCGCCGTCGTTTCCGCGAGTTCGAGCACCTGTCGTCGCCGTGGATTTTGAGAACCCCCACCTCACTGTTCTCCCTAGCTTCCTCTGGTAATTCGTGCATGCTCTAGAAGCCGTGTAGGTGTCGCCTAGCCCATCATCTTGTTCGTTCCTGAGCTGCAGTGCTTCCGCGTCCACGCACTCGTCGCCACCGCCAACGGACCTCGCCGCGTCCTCCGCAACTCCCGACTGCACCGGCGAGCCACCCCGCGTGCCCCCAGCCGCCCGTGCCCCACGGCGCCGGCCACGCCCTCTGCTACTCTGCGGTGGACATGGCCTTGCCATGCCCGCGCCTCCCGCTGCCGCTGACCCGCGCCGTCCCGCGCGCCTTCCCGGTGCTGTCACCTGTTGCTGCTGTCGTTTGCTGTGTCGCTGCCTCCCTCTTTGGACACGCCCTGCGCCTTGTCGCGCCCGTGTCCCGGGCTTGCCGTCGCTTGCCCACTGCCGTCGTGGCCTGTCGGTCGAGCGTCATGGCCTTCCGCTATGCTGCTGCTTCCCTGTGCAGTCGCCGCGCCCAAAGCTCCGTCCCTATGTGTGCTGCACGCCCGCCCCTGCCTCGGGCCACTGTCAGGCCACAACCCCACGCACGCCGGCCACATCCAGTTTGCCCGGTCGCCCGTGGCTGGGCTCTGTGGCCGCCGCGCCGATGTGTGTTGTGCGTGCTCAAGCACACCGTGGCCACAACCGGGCAGCTCACTGCCTGTAGGGTAGATCCCCTTTTATTTACTTAGGCCTAACACTTTTTAGGTCTAACACCCCCCACTAATTAGTCTATGGCAATGGGTCACGCTGACTAAATTAGTTTAGGTGTTTTAAAGTTGCCCAAGAGACTATGACTTGTGGGTCCATTGACCTTGTTGACCAGTCAAACTTTGACTGGTCAACTATTTGACTAGCAAGTTGACTGGACCCCTGGGCCCCACTGTCATACACTTAGGCTAACCCACTAGTGGGTATACAAAGCAATCTGCCATATTTTAATATTTAATTTAACTAGATAAATAATTTTAGAAAATGTTATTAAAACTTTGAACATTAATAGAAAATAATCCGTAACTCCGATGAAAAAGTTTTATATATGAAAGTTGCTCATGCTCAGAAAAATCCAATGAATCCGAATACACGGTCCGTTCATCTGTCACATGCCCCTAGCATGTTGAACATGGAACTTCCCCCTCTTTTTTCCTTTGTCCGGAATCCGCCTAACACCGGGAATTCATCCTCGGATGTTTCCCCCCTTCGTCTGCAACGTGTAGTACCGCGTTAGAGCACGCCTAGCGCTACGTATCGTCATGTCATGCTTAATGATACCTCTGTTTACTATGTATTTACTGTTTCTTCCCCCTCTTCTCTCCGGTAGATCCCGAGGCCGATGATGCCCCGGTGATCGACTACGTCCACGACGACCCCCTCTCTTGCCAGAGCAACCAGGCAAGCCCCCCCCCTTGTTCACCAGATATCACCTACTCTCCTCTATACTGCTTGCATTAGAGTAGTGTAGTATGTTATTGCTTTCCGTTAATCCTATTCTCATGCATAACCTGTCATTGTTGCTACAACTGTTGATACCTTACCTGCAATCCTAAATGCTTACTATAGGATGCTAGATTATCATCAGTGGCCCTACACTCTTGTCCGTCTGCCATGCTATACTGCTGGGCCGTGATCACTTCGGGAGGTGATCATGGGCATATACTATATACTTTACACTATTACATTACCGGTGATGCTGTTGGAGATGGGGGCTGAAGGGCAGGTGGCTCCATCCAGGTAGTGGTGGGCCTGAGTTCCCTACGGCCCCTGACTGTTACTTTGAGGCGGAGCAACAGGGCAGGTTGAGACCACCTAGGAGAGAGGTGGGCCTAGCCCTGGTCGGCGTTCGCGGATACATAACACGCTTAACGAGATCTTGGTATTTGATCTGAGTCTGGCTACTGGCCTATACGCACTAACCATCTACGTGGGGACAGTTATGGGCACTCGGCGTCGTGGTATCAGCCGAAGCCTTCGTGACGTCAGCGACTGAGCGGCGCGCACCGGGTTGGACCGCGTAATGCAACTTCCTTTGTAATGGAGGTTGCTAGGTATGCTCACCGGCCGCGTACGCAACGTGCAGGTGTGCAATGGGCGATGGGCCCAGACCCATGCGCCATAGGATTTAGACCGGCGTGCTGACCTCTCTGTTGTGCCTAGGTAGGGCTGCGACGTGTTGACCTTCCGAGGCCGGGCATGACCCAAAAAAGTGTGTCCAGACAAAGGGGATCGAGTGTGTTGGGAAATGTGGTGCACCCCTGCAGGGAAGTTAAAATATTCGAATAGGCGTGATCTTCGGTAACAGGACGACTTGGAGTTGTACCTTGACCTTATGACAACTAGAACTGGATACTTAATAAAACACACCCTTCCAAGTGCCAGATATAACCCGGTGATCGCTCTCTAACAGGGCAACGAGGAGAGGATCATCGGGTAGGCTTATGCTATGTGATGCTATTTGGAGGACTTCAGTCTACTCTCTTCTACATGCTGCAAGATGGAGGTTACCAGAAGCGTAGTCTTCGATATGACTAGCTATCCCCCTCTTATTCCGGCATTCTGCAGTTTAGTCCACATATGATACCCTTATTCCATTTGATACCAATGCATACATATGTAGTGTAGCTCCTTGCTTGCGAGTACTTTGGATGAGTACTCACGGTTGCTTTGCTCCCTCTTTCCCCCTTTCTATACTCGATTGCTGCGACCAGACGGTGGAGCCCAGGAGCCAGACGCCACTGTCGATGACGACTACTACTACTCGGGAGGTGCCTACTACTACGTGCAGCCCGCTGACGACGACCAGGAGTAGTTTAGGAGGATCCCAGGTAGGAGGCATGCGCCTCTTTCAATCCGTATCCCAGTTTGTGCTAGCCTTCTTAAGGCAAACTTGTTTAACTTATGTCTGTACTCAGATATTGTTGCTTCCGCTGACTCTTCTATGATCAAGCTCTTGTATTCAAGCCCTCGAGGCCCCTGGCTTGTAATATGATGCTTGTATGACTAATTTTATTTGTAGAGTTGTGTTGTGATATCTTCCTGTGAGTCCCTGATCTTGATCATACACGTTTGCGTGTATGATTAGTGTACGATTGAATTGGGGGCATCACAGGTCTGCCCTTCCTTGGACAATCCTCCCACTTATGATTAACCCCTCTCGCAAGCATCTGCAACTACAAAAGAAGAATTAAGGTAAACCTAACCATAGCATGAAACATATGGATCCAAATCAGCCCCTTATGAAGCAACGCATAAACTAGGGTTTAAGCTTCTGTCACTCTAGCAATGTAGCGACCAGACCTCAAACGGTCCAATCTCTGTGCTCCGGTGTCATCCCTGGATCAGTAATGCTGACACCACACAGTACTTGAAGGATTTATAATAGAGTAGCAATCACACACTTATTACATTGAGTGTCTCAAGAGAGAACTTATTACAATAAATATGGCTTAAGGCCATCTAATAACGATAACAATGGAAGGCTTGGAAGATAAGTGAGTCCATCAACTCAAACAACATCACTGAGTATAGAACCATGACCTAAAAGCACCTTAATCGTCGTCTGAAAAGTCTACAACATTAACGCTGCAGCCCGAAACGGGTCAGCACATGGAATATGCTGGCAAGGTAACACATAGAGAGTAATGGAATGAAATAGGCTATACTATATGCATATTTCGCTGGTGGAAAGCTCTATGGTTACAGTTTTGCGTAAAGCCAATTTTTCCCTACTACAAAGGAATAAATTTTATTTAACTAGCATGGTAGTGTTAAACATTGAGAATGGTTGACAGCATTCTCAATCCCAATTAAGCATCATCATTAAACAAAACCCAACAAAATTAATTGTAGACTAACATGTTGAGATTCACATGATAATCCAGGTACTAGATACTCAAGATGTCCATAACCGGGGACACGGCTAACCATGATTAGTTTATACACTCTGCAGAGGTTTGCGCACTTTTCCCCACAAGACTCAATCTCCTCCGTTGGGATTCTCGCACTACATGGTGTTTGAGAAACGGATGACCGAGACATAGTCTTTCAGAAGCGCTAGCACCTTATGATCGGGTAGACCATTACACCTACTTTACCCTACATCTGCTAGTCTACCACTGTAAGAGTTCGCACAACTTAGTCAACTATGCTAGAGCCCATAGTAGCTTGTGGCTGCACACGGAAGTTTCTAGCATGAATAATCTCATGATCCCTTTGAGCCTAGGTGGCGGTCCAAAAGAAAACAGGCAGTCGCTGGAATACCCAGGTGCCTCAATCCACCCAGATGTGTATTTAAGTTTCCACCTTAGATAAACCTTTAATTTAACAATCTCACATCTGTCATGGATTTCACTCACCCAATCCACGTCTACTAGCATAGCATGTCATAATAAGCAAACGTAGAAGTAACTCCCAAAGGTTTGATAATAACAGGTAATAGGTACTACCTCAACTACTTCCCAAACCCACAATTTAATTAGAACCTAATCGTGCAATGTGTGAGGATTGATCTAATGCAATAAAACTGGGTAATTGGAAGTATGATCAAAGTGTTACTTGCCTTTCTGATGATCCGCAAAACCTAGCGATTCGAAGTAGTAAGCAGCGCACTCTGGGTACTCTATCGCAAACAAACAAGCATACAATAAGTACTCAACTAATGCACATGTAAATCTCTAATAACAGATCTAACCAGAAAGTTCAACTTAAGAACTACGGCTGGCAAAAAGAATCAAATCGAACGAAACAACGAAAGACAAACGGCAAAAGAAACAAGCTTCGTTTACTATTCTGGATCTATGGCAATTTTTACAGTGGCAAAAACTTGTTTGAGTTGGTTAAACGGAAAGAGGGTTTCGAGACAAAACTCCAGGCGCTTGAATCGCCTGATTCCGATAAACGAGCGAAAAGTTAGACTAGAACGAAAAATGGATCAGGAATCGCGATCAGAAAAATCACGGATTTAATCCGAGAAAAAAAAACGACAAACAGATTAATGAACGAACGTTCGTTATTTGGACCTAAACGATGAACGCATTCGTTAAAACGAACGAACGGACGAACGCTCGCTAATTAAATAAACCAGAAAAACCGATCTATTAAAAAATGAAACTAAAAAAACTGAACAAACCGATGGAAAACTGATCGGTTTTCTAAAAAAACCCGGTAGCGAGATCTACCTCCGGCGGCGGCGGATCCGGCGGTCCAGCGAGGCGGCGCAGTGGCGGTCCGGCGGGGCGGTGGGGCGGCGGTGCGGGCGGCGGCGACGCTAGGGTTAGGGTTTGTGGCGGGGCGGGGCGGCTTGGGCTGGCTCGGCCTCGGGCGACACTATTTGAAGGCCCGGCCAGGCGGAGTCCCGGCAGGTTATGGCCCAAAGTCGGTTCGGACTTTTTTTAAATAATTATGGTCAGAAAAAAAACAAAAGGAATACTAAACGGACTCCAAAAATCCCGAAATAAATTTTCCCCGGCTTCTAAAATCAGGCCGCACATGATGAACATTTATTTGGGGCCTAAATGCAAATTTGAAAAACGCGCATTTTTCCTAAATTCAAATAAAATAGCAAGTAAAACCAAAATAAAATCCTATTTGATTTTTTATTAAATCCTCAATATTTTCTTTATTTTGGGAAAGTCATTTTATTCCCTCTCTCATATTTTTGTAATAGAAATAATTGAAGATAAAATAAATAAAATCAAATGATCCTATTTTCAAATTTTGAGAAAAACTCAAATATGAAAATAACGAAATCCCCAACTCTCTCCGAGGGTCCTTGAGTTGCGTAGAACTTTCTAGGATCAACCAAAATGCAATAAAATATGATATGCAATGATGATCTAGTGTATAACATTCCAAATTGAAAATTTGGGATGTTACAAACCTACCCCCCTTAAGATGAATCTCGCCCTCGAGATTCGGGTTGGCTAGAAAATAGGTGAGGGTGGTCCTTCAGCAAATCTTCATCTCGTTCCCAGGTGGCTTCATCCTCCGTGTGTTGGCTCCACTAAACTTTGCAAAACTTGATAACCTTGCTGCGGGTGACTCGACTGGCATACTCTAAAATCTTAACTGGTTTCTCCTCATAGGTCAAATCACTGTCCAACTGAATTTCTTCCAGCGGCACTGTATCTCTCAGCGGTATATCAGCCATCTCTACGTGGCACTTCTTCAAATGGGAAACATGGAATACGTCGTGAACTCCTGACAATCCTTTGGGCAACTCCAACTTGTAGGCTACTTCTCCCGTACGCTCCAAAACTTTGTATGGGCCTACAAAACGTGGCGCTAACTTTCCTTTAACTCCAAAGTGCTTAACTCCTCGAAGTGGTGATACTCGAAGATAAACTCGGTCTCCGACTTCGTAAACTTTCTCCTTGCGTTTAGAATCTGCATAACTTTTCTGCCTGGACTGAGCTACCTTGAGCCTATCGCGAATCAATTTCACTTTCGGTTCAGACTCCTTTATCAGATCCGGTCCAAACAACTGGCGGTCTCCAACTTCATCCCAAGACAATGGGGTCCTGCACCTCCTTCCATACAAGGCTTCTAAAGGGGCCATCTTCAAACTGGATTGATAACCGTTGTTGTAAGAGAACTCTGCATATGGCAAATTCTCGTCCCAACTAGATCCGTAATCTAGCGCACAAGCTCTCAGCATATCCTCCAAAATCTGATTGACTCTCTCGGTCTGTCCATCTGTCTGCGGATGGAAAGCTGTACTAAACTCCAGTCTGGTACCCAAAGTTTCATGCAACTGATTCCAGAACTTTGAGGTAAATTGGGTTCCTCTATCTGATACAATGATCCTTGGAACTCCATGCAGACATACGATTCTGGTCATGTATATCTTTGCCAACTTTGCACTGGTATAGGTAGTCTTCACTGGAATGAAATGAGCTACCTTTGTCAAATGATCGACTACAACCCATATTGAGTCATAGCCTGAACGAGTTCTGGGTAAACCCGTAACAAAATCCATGCCTAACTTATCCCACTTCCATTTGGGTATCGGCAATGGCTGTAGCAATCCTGCTGGCTTCTGATGCTCAGCTTTTATTCTCTGGCATACATCACAAACTGCTACATACTCCACAATATCCTTCTTCATTCCGGTCCACCAGAAGGTATCCTTCAAATCCAAGTATATCTTGGTATTTCCTGGGTGAATCGAATATGGTGAATCATGGGCCTCTTGCAGAATTAACTTCCTGATCTCCGAATCATTAGGCACATAAACACGGTCTTCAAACCATAAGGTACCGTGCTCATCTTCATGAAATCGCTTAGCTTTTCCTTTGCTCATTTTCTCTTTTATAGAGGCAATCTCCTTGTCAGTCTTCTGGGCTTCTCTGATCTTATCCATCAAGGTAGACTGAATCTCCAATGCTGCTACATAGCCTCTTGGAACTATCTCCAAACATAGCTCACGAAGATTCTCGACTAACTCCCTTGGTAAATCTCCCGTCATTAAGGTGTTGACATAACTTTTACGGCTCAGCGCATCGGCTACTACGTTAGCCTTTCCGGGGTGATAATGCAATCTCATATCATAATCCTTGATGAGCTCCAACCATCTCCTTTGCCTGAGGTTCAACTCCTTCTGCGTGAAAATATACTTCAAACTCTTGTGATTCATGTACACCTCACAATGGTTTCCAATGAGGAAGTGTCTCCGGGTTTTCAATGCATGCACTACGGCTGCTAACTCCAAATCATGCGTAGCATAATTTAACTCATGGGGCTTAAGCTGTCGTGAGGCATAGGAAACAACTCTTCCTTCCTGCATAAGCACTGCTCCAAGTCCTCGACATGAAGCGTCGCAATACACCTCATAATCCTTGGTCTGATCTGGCAAAATCAACACAGGTGATGTAACCAAACGTTTCTTTAACTGCTGGAAACTAGCCTCACATTCCTCAGTCCATATGAACTTGGTATCCTTTTTCAACAACTCTGTCATAGGCTTCGCAATCTTTGAGAAATTCTCAATGAACCTCCGGTAGTATCCTGCGAGTCCAAGAAAACTCCGGATCTCTCCAACAGTTGTTGGGGCTTCCCAATTTGTCACGGTATCAACCTTAGTGGGATCTACTGCTATACCTTCTCTAGATATAACATGTCTGAGAAATCCAACTTCCTTCAACCAAAACTCACATTTTCTAAACTTGGCATATAATTGATGTTCTCTGAGCTTTCCAAGAACCAAACGCAAATGCTCCTTATGCTCCTCTTCATTCTTCGAGTAAACCAGGATATCATCAATGAACACTACGACGAACTTATCCAAAAACTCCATAAACACCTTGTTCATCATGTTCATAAAATATGCAGGTGCGTTAGTCAGACCAAATGACATAACGGTATACTCGTACAGCCCATACCTGGTGGTAAAAGCCGTCTTAGGTATATCCTGTTCTCGAATCTTCAACTGATGGTATCCTGATCATAGATCGATCTTGGAAAATACCTTAGCTCCTTGCAATAGATCAAACAGATCGTTGATCATTGGTAGTGGGTACTTGTTCTTGATGGTTACTTCATTCAATCCTCGATAATCAACAACCATCCTTAACGATCCATCCTTCTTCTCCACTAGAAGTACTGGCGATCCCCAAGGCGAAGAACTTGGGCGAATATATCCTTTATCCAGTAACTCCTTAATCTGCTTCTTAATCTCCACCAAATCCTTTGCGGGCATCCTATATGGTCTCTTTGATATTGGCCCTGTTCCTGGCAAACGCTCAATCAAAAACTCAATATCTCTATCCGGTGGCATGCCTGGCAACTCTTCTAGAAATACATCAGAGAAATCCTTCACCACTGGTACTTCCTCCTGCACAACTCCTGTTAAACAATTTACTTGAGTTCTCTTTGGCACATGCCGGGATACATACTTGATCCTTCTTCCTTCTGGGGTGGTAAGCAAGATCAACTTACTGGCGCAATCGATGTTTCCTCCATACATCGACAGCCAATCCGTAACCAGAATTACATCCAATCCTTGTGATTCCAAAATGATTAAATCCAAGGGAAACACATGCCTACCTATACTCAATGGCACTTGAAAACATCCTTGGCTAGCCATATACTCCGCTCCTGGTGAGCTTACTAACATAGGTGTTCTAAGAACTTTGGTGGGCAGGTTATACTTATCCACAAATTCCCTTGATATGTATGAATGCGATGCACCATTATCAAAAAGAACGAGTGCAGTAAATGACTTAACCAAAAACTTACCGATTACTGCATCCGACTGCTCTTCAAGCTCCTCCACGTTAACGTGGTTCACCTGTCCCCTGTTGAAAGGGTTCGGCTTCTTCCCAGAGCTTCCATTGCCATTTCCATTCTGAGATTCAGGACATTCATTAGCATAATGTCCGGTCTTCTGGCACTTGAAACAAGTGACTTGGCTTAGGTCTCTCTTGGCTGGGGTTGATGGGTTGGTGCGGTTCTGGCCGTTGCTTCCTCCATTCCCATTACCATTCTTGGTGCCATTGTGATTGTGCGAGCTACCTCCTCCATGGGTATGTTGAAAATGTCCTCCCGGTCTAGGGGTAAAACATGGCTTCTGCTGAGCTCCTGAATTGTACTTCCCTTGTCCATAATTCCTCTTGCGATTCTCAATCTGCTGCTGCTTCCCTTCAATCATAAGAGCATGATCTACCAACTCCTGGTAGTTGTTGAAGGTTGCTACCATCAACTGCATGCTCAACTCATCATTCAGTCCTTCCAGAAACTTCTCCTGCTTAGCTACATCCATAGCTACGTCATCTAGGGCATAACGTGCTAACTTACTAAAGTCCTCCACATACTGGCCAACTGTCCGTCCTCCTTGGCGCAAGTTGCGAAACTCTCGCTTCTTCATGGCCATAGCTCCTACTGAAACATGGGAAGTACGAAAATCCTGCTGAAACTGGTCCCACATGACAGTGTCGACAGGGAAAGTGGCTGTGAAATTCTCCCACCATGATGTTGCGGGTCCTTCAAGCTGATGTGCGACAAACTTCACCTTTTTCGCATCCGTGCATCCTGCTGTGGTCAACTCCCTTGCTGTCTTGCGGAGCCAATCATCTGCTACTATCGGCTCGGTGCTACTAGAAAACACCAGCGGATTCAGCCTAAGAAAACGGGCTAAGTGATCAACAGGTGGTGGTGGTGGTGGGTTGTTGTTGTTCCCCTGATTCTGATTCTGGACTAGCAACTATATCAATGTGTTCTGCTGCTGGATCAACTGAGTGAGCTCCGGTGGGAAGGTAAATCCGGGGTCACGTCTTGGAGGCATATGAGGGTTTAGAAAAGATGAGATTTAAGAATAGAGGGGGTCTAAAGAGAAAACACTACCCATATGCACATGAAGCAAAAACAAACAATTCAGTTCATTCAATCAATCAAACAAGGGCATACAATCGATCTAACTATCGCAAAAGTGCTCGGACTACTATATTTACATGGTGGACTACTACTACTGTTGGGGTGGTCTACTAGAAATATTCTTCGGTTACAGACTCCATGATATCTGCTCCAGCTTCATCAACATAGTCATCATTGCTATCATCTGGATCCAAGTCGGTGTCGTCGATGATGATGTAGTCTTCCGGGCGAATCTCCTTGGGTTCTTCATCTTCTTCTACTGGTGTAGGGCCTCCCATGAATATTCCAATCTTCTCGATTATATCGTCATTCTTCTCCACTAATACTTCGATTTCCTCTTCATAATCTTCACGTGTAGCCTTGAGTTCTTCCTCCAGTTCCTTGATTCTTGTCCTCGCCTTCTTTAGATCTATCATGTCGATGCACATCTGGTTCTCCTGATGTCGAATGTGCTGGTTTAACTCCTGGATAAAAGCTGCAACTGATCTATCCTTCCTGGTGCTGATTATCTCCCAGTGCTCATCTCGGCGCCCACAAATCTGGTAGATAGTATCCTTGAGATCATTGCGGTAAACTTCTCCAATGCGTCCCATGGCGATGTGAGCTGCCATGCTCTTTCCTAGATTCCAAGTTGGTGCATCAAAAGAAAACTCTACGGGCTCAGTGACTGGCATGAACGTCCTTCCTAGAACTTGAACTTGAATCATCCAGCGCTCTTCTTCAGGTAGAGTGGCGTTGTAGGTTCTGGTGAATCTTGGTACTCCTATGTTCAGGTATCTAGTGACTTCCTTCAAGTGACGTCCAAAGGGTGTATCTTCATCCGGTTGCGTGGACTTGTTCCTTGCATCCGCCATCCTAAAAGAGTAGAAATGATGAGAAGTCAGAATGAGAAGAGTGAGTAGTGATCTAGGTCCTTTGCTTAGTGGTCGTGTCGTACAGTCAGCGTGTGCTCTGATACCATCTTGTAGCGACCAGACCTCAGACGGTCCAATCTCTGTGCTCCGGTGTCATCCCTGGATCAGTAATGCTGACACCACATAGTACTTGAAGGATTTATAACAGAGTAGCAATCACACACTTATTACATCGAGTGTCTCAAGAGAGAACTTATTACAATAAATATGGCTTAAGGCCATCTAATAACGATAACAACGGAAGGCTTGGAAGATAAGTGAGTCCATCAACTCCAACGACATCACTGAGTATAGAACCACGACCTAAAAGCACCTTAATCATCGTCTGAAAAGTCTGCAACATTAACGCTGCAGCCCGAAACGGGTCAGCACATGGAATATGCTGGCAAGGTAACACATAGAGAGTAATGGAATGAAATAGGCTATACTATATGCATATTTCGCTGGTGGAAAGCTCTATGGTTACAGTTTTGCGTAAAGCCAATTTTTCCCTACTGCAAAGGAATAAATTTTATTTAACTAGCATGGTAGTTGTTAAACATTGATAATGGTTGACAGCATTCTCAATCCCAATTAAGCATCATCATTAAACAAAACCCAACAAAATTAATTGTAGAATAACATGTTGAGATTCACATGATAATCCAGGTACTAGATACTCAAGATGTCCATAACCGGGGACACGGCTAACCATGATTAGTTTATACACTCTGCAGAGGTTTGCGCACTTTTCCCCACAAGACTCGATCTCCTTCGTTGGGATTCTCGCACTACATGGTGTTTGAGAAACGGATGACCGAGCCATAGTCTTTCAGAAGCGCTAGCACCTTATGATCGGGTAGACCGTTACACCTACTTTCCCCTACATCTGCTAGTCTACCACTGTAAGAGTTCGCACAACTTAGTCAACTATGCTAGAGCCCATAGTAGCTTGTGGCTGCACACGGAAGTTTCTAGCATGAATAATCTCATGATCCCTTTGAGCCTGGGTGGCGGTCCAAAAGAAAACAGGCAATCGCTGGAATACCCAGGTGCCTCAATCCACCCAGATGTGTATTTAAGTTGCCACCTTAGATAAACCTTTAATTTAACAATCTCACATCTATCATGGATTTCACTCACCCAATCCACGTCTACTAGCATAGCATGGCATAATAAGCAAACGTAGAAGTAACTCCCAAAGGTTTGATAATAACAGGTAATAGGTACTACCTCAACTACTTCCCAAACCCACAATTTTATTAGATCCTAATCATGAAATGTGTGAGGATTGATCTAATGCAATAAAACTGGGTAATTGGAAGTATGATCAAAGTGTTACTTGCCTTGCTGATGATCCACAAAACCTAGCGATTCGAAGTAGCAAGCGGCGCACTCCGGGTACTCTATCGCAAACGAACAAGCATACAATAAGTACTCAACTAATGCACAGGTAAATCTCTAATAAGAGATCTAACCAGAAAGTTCAACTTAAGAACTCCGGCTGGCAAAAAGAATCAAATCGAACGAAACAACGAAAGACAAACGACAAAAGAAACAAGCTTCATTTACTATTCTGGATCTAGGGAAATTTTTACAGTGGCAAAAACTTGTTTGAGTTGGTTAAACGGAAAGAGGGTTTCGAGACGAAACTCCAGGCGCTTGAATCGCCTGATTCCGATAAATGAGCGAAAAGTTAGACTAGAACGAAAAACGGATCAGGAATCGCGATCAGAAAAATCGCGGATTTAATCCGAGAAAAAGAAAAATGACGAACAGATTAATGAACGAACGTTCGTTATCTGGACCTAAACGATGAACGCGTTCGTTAAAACGAACAAACAGACGAACACTCGCTAATTAAATAAACCGGAAAAACCGATCTATTTAAAAAAACGAAACTAAAAAAACCGAACAAACCGACGGAAAACCGATCGGTTTTCTAAAAAAAACCGGTGGCGAGATCTACCTCCGGCGGCGGCGGATCCGGCGGTCCGGCGAGGCGGCGCGGCGGCGGTCCGGCGGGCGGCGGCGTGGGCGGCAGCGGCGCTAGGGTTAGGGTTTGGGGCGGGGCGGCTTGGGCTAGCTCGGCCTCGGGCGGCATTATTTGAAGGCCCGGCCAGGCGGAGTCCCAGCTGGGTATGGCCCAAAGTCGGTTTGGACTTTTTTTTAAATAATTACGCTCATAAAAAACAAAAGGAATACTAAATGGACTCCAAAAATCCCGAAATAAATTTCCCTGGCTTCTAAAATCAAGCCGCACAGGATGAACATTTATTTGGGGCCTAAATGCAATTTTGAAAAACACGCATTTTTCCGAAGTTCAAATAAAATAGCAAATAAAACCAAAATAAAATCCTATTTGATTTTTTATTAAATCCTCAGTATTTTCTTTATTTTGGGAAAGTCATTTTATTCCCTCTCTCATATTTTTGTAATAGAGTTAATTGAAGATAAAATAAATAAAATCAAATGATCCTATTTTCAAAATTTGAGAAAAACTCAAATATGAAAATAACGAAATCCCCAACTCTCTCCGAGGGTCCTTGAGTTGCGTAGAACTTTCTAGGATCAACCAAAATGCAATAAAATATGATATGCAATGATGATCTAGTGTATAACATTCGAAATTGAAAATTTGGGATGTTACAAGCAACCCATCGTCTGCTTATTACTTCCCAGTGCCTTCCCCTAGGCCCAAATAATGGTGAAGTGTCATGTAGTCGACACATAACACCACTAGAGGAGACAACATACATCTCATCAAAATATCGAACAAATACCAAATTAACATGATTACTTATAACAAGACTTCTGCCATGTTCTCAGGAACAAACGTAACTACTCACAAAACATATTTATGATCAAGATCAGAGGAGTATTAATTATCATTAAGGATCTGAAAATATAATCTTCCACCGAATAAACCAACTAGCATCAACTACGAGTAATCAACACTACTAGCAGCCCACAGGTACCAATCTGAGGTTTTGGGACCAAGATCGAATATAAGAGATGGACTAGGGTTTAGAGAGGAGATGGTGCTGGTGAAGATGTTGATTGAGATTGACCCCCTCCCAATGAGAGGATCTATGGTGATGACGATGGCAACAATTTCCCCCGCCCGGAGGGATGTTTCCCCGGCAGAACAGCTCCGCCGGAGCCCTAGATTGGTTCTGCCCAAGTTCCGCCTCGAGACGGCGGCGCTTCATCCCGAAAGCTTCCTTCTGATTTTTTCCAGGTCAAAACACACCAAATAGCCAAAGATGGGCACCGGAGGCCTGCCAGGGCCCCCACAAGGTCTGGGGGCACGCCCGGGGGGGGGGGGGGTAGGGCACACCTCCACCGTCGTGGCTGGCTAGTGGCCCCCCTCTGGTACTTTCGTCACCCAATATTTTTTATATATTCCAAAAACATTCTCCATGAAGTTTTAGGACTTTTGGACTTGCCCAGAATAGGTCTCTAATATTTGCTCCTTTTCCAGTCCAGAATTCCAGCTGCCGGCATTCTCCCTCCTCATGTAAACCTTATAAAATAAGAGAGAACATGCATAAGTATTGTGATATAATGTGTAATAACAGCCCATAATGCAATAAATATCGATATAAAAGCATGATGCAAAATGGACGTATCAGTCTCCAACACAGCTGATAAACACATCTAAGGAAAACTATCTTGAAGACAGCGAGACAACCCCAAAGTCCTGTATTGGTTTAGTGGTCGAGTTATTGGCCACTACCGCTGGCACAAGCTGTTCGAACTCACTGTCTGAATCGGTTCGGTTTCTTGAGTCTCAACTACAAGCTAAACGACATCGATCAACTGCGCTGTGACAAGAAGCTGAAGGACTGCGGAAGTCCCTGGAGAATTTAGATGCATACTTTCTGGTGCAATAGCAAGCGTTGGATGATTTTAGCGCCAAACACGATAAAGCTAATATGCTTGCTAAGCTTATTACCAACATGGTGGATACCCAGGATAACATTTCTTGAGCTCTTCTGAAGGTTTTTCAGCTATGGACTTGTTTTGCTGCCGCGTTTATTTGCACTGGTGGCCAATTTAGACGGCCAGTGTATGTAATATGCTACTTTGTTCTCTATATTTGCACTGGTGGCGAACTTTGATGCCCAATGGATGTAATATGTGTAATAGCTGTAATAGCCTAGCGTTAGTTGCTTGATTATTTATTTCCTTATTGTCTTGTTTAGTTGTTTGCTTATAGTCACTGCAGTTCTTTTTCCGCGTTTTTCTAGTGGCCACAATAACCTATTTTTATAACTAGGCCACAATAACCATGGCAACATATAGACCATTGTAACCATGGTTCTGCTACCTGGTGTAGTGACCATGGGCCTCCTACGGGCCATAAGATCCATTGGCCTTCTAAGGGTTGTAGGATCCATGGGCCTTCTATGGGTCGTATAATGAATGGGCCTTCTATGGGCCGTATAATCGTTTGGCCAAACATGGGACATACTATTCATGGACCAATGATACGTCCATTTTGCATCATGCTTTTATATCGATATTTATTGCATTATGGGCTGACATTACAGATTATGTCACAATACTTATGACTATTCTCTCTTATTTTACAAGGTTTACATGAAGAGGGAGAATACCGGCAGCTGGAATTCTAGGCTAGAAAAGGAGCAAATATTAGAGACCTATTCTGCACAGCTCCAAAAGTCCTGAAACTCCACGGGAGTCATTTTCAGAACATATAAAAAATATTGGACGAAGGAAGCACCAGAGGGGGGCCACCCACCATCCACGAGGGTGGGGGCGCACCCCCTGCCTCGTGGGACCCCTGGCAGGCCTCTGGTGCCCATCTTCTGCTATATGAAGTCTTCCGCCCGAGAGAAAAATCATAAGCAAGCTTACGGGATGAAACTCCGCCGCCACGAGGAGGAACCTTGGCGGAACCAATCTAGGGCTTCGGCGGACCTGTTCTTCCGGGGAAACATCCCTCCGGGAGGGGGAAATCATCACCATCATCACCACCATCGATCCTCTCATCGGGAGGGGGTCAATCTCCATCAACATCTTCACCAGCACCATCTCATCTCAAACCCTAGTTCATCTCTTGTATCCAATCTTTGTCTCAAAACCTCAGATTGGTACCTGTGGGTTGCTAGTAGTGTTGATTACTCATTGTAGTCGATGCTAGTTGTTTTATTTGGTGGAAGATCATATGTTCAGATCCTTTATGCATATTAATACCCCTCTGATTATGAACATGAATATGATTTGTGAGTAGTTACGTTTGTTCCTGAGGACATTGGAGAAGTCTTGCTGTAAGTAGTCATGTGAATTTGGTATTCGTTCGATTTTTTGATGAGATGTATGTTGTCTTTCCTCTAGTGGTGCCATGTGAACGTCGACTACATGACACTTCACCATTGTTTGGGCCTAGGGGAAGGCATTGGGATGTAATAAGTAGATGATGGGTTTCTAGAGTGACAAAAGCTTAGACCCTAGTTTATGAGTTGCTTCGTAAGGGGCTGATTTGGATCCATATGTTTCATGCTATGGTTAGGTTTACCTTAATACTTCTTTTGTAGTTGCAGATGCTTGCAAGAGGGTTAATCATAAGTGGGATGCTTGTCCAAGGAAGGGCAGTACCCAAGCACGGGTCCACCCACATATCAAATTATCAAAGTACCGAACGCGAATCATATGAACGTGATGAAAACTAGCTTGGCGATAATTCCCATGTGTCCTCAGGAGCGCCTTCTTTTATATAAGAGTTTGCCCAGGCTTGTCCTTTGCTACAAAAAGGATTGGGCCACCTTGCTGCACCTTATTTACTTTTATTGCTTGTTACCCCGTTACAAATTACCTTATCACAAAACTATCTGTTACCGATAATTTTAGTGCTTGCAGAGAATACCTTACTGAAAACTGCTTATCATTTCCTTCTGCCCCTCGTTGGGTTAGACACTCTTACTTATCGAAAGGACTATGATAGATCCCCTACACTTGTGGGTCATCAAGACTCTTTTCTGGCGCCGTTGCCGGGGAGTGAAGCGCCTTTGGTAGGTGAAATTTGGTAAGGAAAATTTTATATAGTGTGCTGAAATTTGCTGTCACTTGTTACTATGGAACATAATCCTTTGAGGGGCTTGTTCGGGGTATCTTCACCCCGACCAGTAGAGCAAAGAGTTGCTCCTCAACCTACTGAGCCTACTGAAAATGTTTACTTTGAAATTCCTTCGGGTATGATAGAGAAACTGCTAGCTAATCCTTTCATACGTGATGGAACATTACATCCCGATTTGCACCTAATCTATGTGGATGAAGTTTGTGGATTATTTAAGCTTGCAGGTATGCCCGAGGATGCTATCAAGAAGAAGGTCTTCCCTTTATCTTTGAAGGGAAAGGCATTGACATGGTTTAGGCTATGTGATGATATGGGATCATGGAACTACAACCGATTGAAATTGGAATTTCATCAGAAGTTTTATCCTATGCATCTTGTTCATCGTGATCGTAATTATATATATAATTTTTGGCCTCGTGAAGGAGAAAGCATTGCTCAAGCTTGGGGAGGCTTAAGTCAATGTTAGATTCATGCCCCAATCATGATCTCTCAAGAGAAATTATTATTCAAAACTTTTATGCTCGAGTTTCTCTCAATAATCGCTCCATGCTCGATACTTCTTGTACTGGTTCTTTTATGATGAAGTCTATTGAATTCAAATGGGATTTATTGGAGAGAATTAAACGCAACTCTGAAGATTGGGATCCGGCGAAGGTAAGGGGTCAGGTATAACCCCAAAGTTTGATTGTGTTAAATCTTTTATGGATATCGATGCCTTTCATGAATTTAGCACTAAATATGGACTTGACTCTGAGATAGTAGCTTCTTTCTGTGAATCATTGCTACTCATGTTGATCTCCCTAAGGAGAAGTGGTTTAAATATGATCCTCCCATTGAAGTAAAAGTAGTTGAACCTATTAAAGTTGAAGAAAAGACTATCACTTATAATGTAGATCCTGTTGTTCCTACTGCTTATATTGAGAAACCACCTTTCCTTGTTAGAATAAGGGATCATGCTAAAGCTTCAAATGTGGTTCGTAAGAGTAATACTAGAACACCTACACCCCCTGATCAAATTAAAGTTGAACCTAGTATTGCTATGGTTAAAGATATCTTGGCCGATAATATTGATGGGCATGTTATTTACTTCTGTGATGAAGCTGCTAGAATTGCTAGACCTGATACTAAAAATAAACATAGACCTATTGTAGGCATGTCTATTATTTCTGTTAAAATAGGAGATCATTGCTATCATGGCTTATGTGATATGGGTGCTAGTGCAAGTGCAATACCTCATTCCTTATACAAAGAGAATTATGCATGATATTGCATCTGCTGAGATAGAGGAAATTGATGTTACAATTAAGCTTGCCAATAGAGACACTATTTAACCAGTTGGGATTGTTAGAGATGTTGAAGTCTTGTGTGGGAAAGTTAAATATCCTGCTGATTTTCTTGTTCTTGGTTCCCCACAAGATAACTTTTGTCCCATTATATTTGGTAGACCCTTCTTGAATACTGTTAATGCTAAGATAGACTGCAAAAAGGATGTAGTTACTATTGGTTTGGGGGATATGTCTCATGAGTTTAATTTTGCTAAATTTCGTAGA
Source organism: Triticum urartu (assembly GCF_056163025.1). Lineage (NCBI taxonomy): Eukaryota > Viridiplantae > Streptophyta > Magnoliopsida > Poales > Poaceae > Triticum > Triticum urartu. The sequence goes on from NC_141875.1 coordinate 232,659,642, forward strand.
CAACCTCATGATAAAGAATTGCCTAGTAAAGATGAAATTATTGGTCTTGCTTCTATTGCCGTGACTCCTAATGATCCTTCAGAACAATATTTGCCCGACCATGAAAATGATTTGTTTATGAATGAAAGAAGGGAAATAGATGAAGTATTCTTTAAACAGGGACCTATTTTGAAACACAACTTCCCTGTTGAAATTCTAGGGGATCCTCCTCCACCCAAGGGTGATCCCGTGTTTGAGCTTAAACCTTTGCCTGATACTCTTAAATATGCTTATCTTGATGAGAAAGAGATATATCCTGTTATTATTAGTGCTAACCTTTCAGAGCATGAAGAAAAGAAATTATTGAAAACTCTGAAGAAGCACCGTGCTGCTATTGGATATACTCTTGATGATCTTAAGGTCATTAGTCCCACTCTATGCCAGCACAAAATAAAATGTGAGAAAGGCGCGAACCGGTTGTTGATCACCAACAACGGTTAAATCCTAAGATGAAAGAAGTGGTAAGAAAAGAAATACTAAAACATCTGGAGGCAGGTATAATTTATCCTGTTGCTGATAGTCAGTGGGTAAGTCCAGTGCATTATGTCCCTAAGAATGGAGGTATTACTATTGTTCCTAATGATAAAGATGAATTGATCCCATAAAGAATTGTTACAGGTTATAGAATGGTAATTTATTTCCGCAAATTAAATAAAGCTACTAAAAAGGATCATTACCCTCTACCTTTTATTGATCAAATGCTAGAAAGATTATCCAAACATACACATTTTTGCTTTCTAGATGGTTATTCTGGTTTCTCTCAAATACCTGTGTCAAAAGAGGATCAAGAAAAGACAACTTTCACTTGCCCTTTCGGTACCTTTGCTTATAGATGTATGCCTTTTGGTTTATGCAATGCACCTACTACCTTTCAAAGATGTATGACTGCTATATTCTCTGACTTTTGTAAAAAGATTGTTGAGGTGTTCATGGATATTTTTTCTGTATATGGAACTTCTTTTGATGATTTCTTAAGCAACCTTGATCAAGTTTTGCAGAGATGTGAAGAAACTAATCTTGTCTTAAATTGGGAGAAGTTCCACTTTATGGTTAATGAAGGTATTGTCTTGGGGCATAAAATTTCCGAAAGAGGTATTGGAGTTGATAAAGCTAAAGTTGATGCTATTGAAAAGATGCCGTGTCCTAAGGACATTAAAGGTATAAGAAGTTTCCTTGGTCATGCCGGTTTTTATAGGAGGTTCATTAAGGACTTCTCTAAAATTTCTAGGCCTCTGACTAATCTCTTACAAAAAGATGTTCCTTTTGTCTTTGATGATGATTGTGTAGAAGCATTTGAAATACATAAGAAAGCTTTGATTTCTGCACCTATTGTTCAGCCTCCTGATTGAAATTTACCCTTTGAAATTATGTGTGATGCTAGTGATTATGGTGTAGGTGCTGTTCTAGGACAAAGAGTTGATAAGAAATTAAATTTTATCCAATATGCTAGTAAAACTCTAGACAGTGCCCAAAAAATTATGCTACTACTGAAAAAGAATTTTTAGCAGTTGTATTTGCTTGTGATAAGTTCAGACCTTATATTGTTGATTCTAAAATAACTGTTCACACTGATCATGCTGCTATTAAATATCTTATGGAAAAGAAAGATGCTAAACCTAGACTTATTAGATGGGTTCTCTTGCTATAACAATTTGATTTGCATATTATTGATAGAAAGGGAGCTGAGTACCCCGTTGCAGACAACTTGTCTAGGTTAGAGAATGTTCTTGATGACCCACTACCTATTGATGATAGCTTTCCTAATGAATAACTAGCTATCATAAATGCTTCTCGTACTGCTCCATGGTATGCTGATTATGTTAATTACATAGTTGCTAAATTTATACCACCTAGTTTCACATACCAGCAAAAGAAAAAGTTTTTCTATGATTTAAGACATTACTTTTGGGATGACCCACACCTTTATAAAGAAGGAGAAGATGGTGTTATTAGATGTTGTGTACCTGAGCATGAACAGGAACAGATCCTACGAGAGTGTCACTCTGAGGCTTATAGAGGACACCATGCTGGAGATAGAACTGCACATAAGGTACTGCAATCCGATTTTTATTGGCCTACTCTCTTCAAGGATGCCCGTAAGTTTGTCTTGTCTTGTGATGAATTATTCACTTGTTATTGAACCATTTGATGTTTGGGGCTTTGATTATATGGGACCGTTTCCTTCCTCTAATTGGTCTACACATATTTTAGTTACTGTTGATTATGTTACTAAGTTGGTAGAAGCTATTCCAACTAGTAGTGCTGATCATAACACCTATATTAAGATGCTTAAAGAAGTTATTTTTCCGAGGTTTGGAGTCCCTAGATACTTAATGAATGATGGTGGTTCACACTTTATTCATGGTGCTTTTCGTAAAATGCTTGCTAAGTACAATGTTAATCATAGAATTGCATCTCCATATCATCCACAGTCTAGTGGTCAAGTATAACTTAGTAATAGAGAGCTTAAGTTAATTTTGCAAAAGACTGTTAATAGATCTAGAAAGAATTGGTCAAAGAAACTTGATGATGCATTATGGGCTTATAGAACTGCATATAAAAATCCTATGGGTATGTCTCCGTATAAAATGGTTTATGGTAAAGCTTGTCACTTACCTCTCGAACTAGAACATAAGGTATATTGGGCCATTAAAGAGCTCAATTATGATTTCAAACTTGCTGGTGAGAAGAGGTTTTTTGACATTAGCTCACTTGATGAATGGAGAACCCAGGCCTATGAGAATGCCAAACTGTTTAAAGAAAAAGTTAAAAGATGGCATGACAAAAGGATACAAAACATGAGTTTAATGTAGGTGATTATGTATTGTTATACAACTCTCGTTTAAGATTTTTTGCAGGAAAACTCCTCTCTAAATGGGAAGGTCCTTACATCATTGAGGAGGTCTATCGTTCCGGTGCCATAAAAATCAACAACTTTGAAGGCACGAATCCAAGGGTGGTGAACGGCCAAAGAATCAAACATTATATCTCAGGTAATCCCATAAATGTTGAAACTAATGTTATTGAAACCGTAACCCCGGAGGAATACATAAGGGACACTTTTCAGAACGTTTCGGACTCTAAAAAGGAATAGGTATGTGGTATGGTAAGTAAACCGACTCCAAATCAGTTCTAATAGCAATTTTTCTCCATTTTGGAATACTTAAGAAAATAGGAAAATAAGAAGCAGTCCGGAAAGGACACGAGGCATCCACGAGGGTGGAGGGCGCGCCCTACCCCCCTGGGCGCACCCCCTGCCTCGTGGGCACCTCGTGTGCTCTCCGAACTCCGTTTTCTTGCACGATACTTCTTTTGGTCGGTAAAAATTCATTATATAATCTCCCGAAGGTTTTGACCACCGTACCACGCAAATATCCTCTGTTTTTGTTTCGAGCTATTTTCTACCAGGGTTGTCAAGGCCAGGGATCATGTCGTCTCCCTCCTCCAACAATGACGGAAAAGATGCTTGGCTAATGAAGATAGAGCTGAAGAGAGAAGAACCCACGGAGATTGACGGTGTCCTGGACTAGGGGGTACTCACCACGTCATCTCCCGGTCTATTAGGTTGGGCCGAGGACCCCCATGGCCGTATACTCATGGGCCAGTTCGGACAGTTGCCGCATACAAGGAATATTCCACAAGACTTGGCGATCAAGACAAGGACTTCTCCCCACCGGCGTATTCGGCTAGGACTCTTGTTATCCTAGGCCTCCGGTGCATTATATAAACCGAGGCCAGGCTACTCGATAGATATACAATATATACAACAATCATATCATAGGCTAGCTTCTAGGGTTTAGCCTCCTTGATCTTGTGGTGGATCTACTCTTGTACTACCCATATCATCAATATTAATCGAGCAGGACGTAGGGTTTTTCCTCCATCAAGAGGGCCCGAACCTGGGTAAAACATCGTGTCCCCTGCCTCCTGTTACCATCCGCCTTAGACGCACAGTCCGGGACCCCCTAGCCGAGATCCGCCGGTTTTGACACCGACATTGGTGCTTTCATTGAGAGTTTCGCTGTGTGATCGACAAAAGGATCGATGGCTCGCCTGCAGATCAACTGCGACTTCGGCATCGTCGTCACCAGCTCGACTGGTCACCTTGGTTCGACCAAGAATTGCACCCCGTGTTCGAATCACCATGTCCGGACGAGGGCCTTCATCAAACATCAACTCCGATCTCTATCAAGATCACGGAGGAATCATCTATGGAGCTCGGGGGCTCAACGTCAACATTGCCCTCAAGCGACCGTGCTGTTTTTCTGGACAGCGAACTCGTATCTGCCACCACCACCTCCTCGAGTATCGCTTTGACGATCGCTTCCACGATATACCGGAGCCCTGTCAAATCTGGACGGGAATTTGGATGAGTTTAGGGCGTGGTGTCCAGCTTCTAGCTCGGACGTCCTTTGGAAGATCCAACCATTGATCGGCTGCGGAATTCCTATATCTACCACCTCTCAAAATTTTGGCTCGATCCGACCGTCCAAACTCCGGGAACCTTCCGATTAGTGCATCACTTTTTGGATCTGTTTTCTGCGCGAAAACAAATCCGACCCGAGTTCATCTTTTTTATGAACATGATTTCAGACATCCCTTTTGAAGGAAGTTTTGTATGGGGTATTGTGTTTTGTTCCCGAACACGTCCCACTAACTGTAAGATCTTTTGAACATGATCTTCAACATCATGCTGGTGTCAAACCAGTCCGGCAATATTACTCCACGGCTGCCGACCTGCGCTAGACACGGCGTCACTTTGTTGAGCCGAGCTCAACTTCTTCGGATCATCATCTTGGCAAGCCGAACAAGAGCCCGGCATCGCGAAGGATAAATCATCACCAACATCGCCGCCCCACGGATTACACGGAGCGGGCATACCGGCATCGCCGCACGGTCGCTTCATCAAGCCGGCATCGACCACGTCACGACCTGCATCGACAGGGCCGCACCACTGCTTCTTCAAGCTAGTGTCCATCACGCCGACCTACTTCGACTCATCGGCTGACATCGAGGCTTCGACATCTCGGCTGGACCGGGGGCTTCGCCATCTCTTCATCAACCTACTCCGGACACTTCGGCGTCACTAGCCGACCAGCTCCGTCATGTTAGCTGGGCCGAGGGCTTTGCCTCGGCGAATCAACCTTTACCAGCATTGCCATGCCGTTGTTTTATCGCCCATCAGGCAATGGGTGTGCGGAGCGGGTCCCAATTTTAGGAATCACCTTCCTTCGGATTGCTACAACAAATAAACCAGGTGCTATTAATCCCAGTATTTTTTGCTTGTTTGGGTTCATTTTTCCCAAGGAATTATTACTCTGGTTTGTCCGTCATATGTACACAGGTCTATCAAATGGTGGCCGCATTAACGACAGTTGCATGGTGGTTCGGTCAGTTTCCGTACATAGTCCGGCGAACGCCGCACTCGGAGCTCGGACCGACCTGCGAATTCAGGCTTTGCCACGCCTTTACCGCATCACGCCGACGCCCTGCATTGACATTGACTTCGGCGCCAGGCCATATTTCTTTTATTACTCACTTTGCATAAATTATTTATTATGCAACGATTTTTTTAATTATCATTATTACTATTATCTCCGGTTTGCACTATTTTTTGTGCACAGGAAAATGATCCGGGGACTTCGGCGTCACTCTGCCGGTCTGCATTGATCGTGCTATGTCACCACTTCGGCGTGTTAAGCTCTCCGCTCCGCCACCTCGGGACCGGCTTGAGGGATGGAACCTTTCCCCGCATCAAGCTCGGACCGCGTCATCAATACCGAACACATTAACCAGCTAAGTCGCTTTCATGCTCAAAGCTTTAATTTCTAACTTGTGCTCGGTTCGACCAAGCATTATACTTTTTTGGAAAAAAGTTGCTTGTAAAAAATTTCCTTGTCCAAACTTTGTTTGTGACGCATAAATTCAAATACCCCATTTACTTGGGGGCTTCCTTTATGAAGCTTTTCCTGTTGCATATGATTATACTTGTACGGCTTCGTTCCTTGTTCGTGTATTATGCCACAATATGCACCATATTGACTTAAGCGATTTGCAAGCTGGGTTGCCTCGCTCCTGTGTTTACCCCTACGTTCCCGATTGTTCGGCTAGGGAGTAAAGGGAGCACCTCTGCGATTGTCACGATCGGGTCACCCGAGCCGGACCTCAGACTGGGTGAAGCCGAAAGCTAGCGCTCTTATAGTTATTCAATGATGGTCGGCACACAACGGAACTCATGAGTACAAAAAATCTATTGCACAAGTCTCATAATCACAATGAGCACCGAAGAAAGGTATCGGTGGGGGTACTATTTTCTTCGAAGATGCTTCTTACTCTTCGCAGTAATATAGCATAAGTTCCCTGAGCGCGCTTTGTCTGTTACAGCCTTATGGCCTGATTGCCTGGTTATTGGAAACACGATAGATATTCTCGACCGATGGAGTACATAACACTTTTCGGTCCTTAACCGAAGAGGGAGAAGCCGACGGTCGGTTAAGACGCGTTTAAAGTTCGGTTGAACATAGATATGATATAAGTACTTCGGTACATACAATCATTCTTCTACCCAAGTCACTTGGGGGCTCTTAAGTTTATTTGATCCATTTTATAATAAGTGTTCTTCTTCTTAGTCGTTGCAAAGTTTTATTATTATTATTTATCACTCCTTTTTTCGACGTGAGTGTGCAGTCATTAGCCGGGGAGCCTAATTTCTCTCTCAAAGCCGCTAGAGTTTAGTTTGCTAAACTGGCCTAATGAGAAGTACTCCGCCCTCGGGATAGGAGGTTGAAGCCATAGGCTGACCCGCTCGAAGTCTTGAGATAGGATGTGTCATGTTAAAGGACGACAGAAGCACTTATTTTTTTCTAAGACCAATTTTCGGATTGGCACCGAACACTTGATCTTGTTCGGACGTCATGTTTTTACTGACGTTTCTTGGTTTTCCAAGCTTTTTGGCACTTTTAAACTATTTGTGCTTTTCCAGCATTAGTCTCGCAGTGCAACGCCGGACACCTTTAGGAATTCGGCAAAAACATTCTCAGATATTGCTATATATGCATCGGTTTCGAATTGTGTCTTCGGTCAATAGTTGGGTTGCCCGGCTCCTGCACTTGCTTCCTACGTTCTGTTTTGTTCGGCTAGGCATGCAAAGGGAGAACCACTGTGATTGTGCTTCTAGTTCACATGGTTAAGCACCTTAGTGGAGAAAGCCGAAAACTGACTGTCACAATAAGGGTAAACTGGTCAGCGATCCGATGACTATGACGAGCCATTCATAACATTAGCCGAAGTGTTTACGGCTTGACCTCGACTTTCGCCGAACACTACCGGGGGCTATTAACTGGCCTCCCAAACTAAATCCTCGATATTTTGCTCTTACATTCGAGCTGAGGTTTCATGATCATGCTTAGCATGACAACCCAAAGAAAGGAACCGATAGCTGGACTATTTTCTTTGGAATACATTTCTTCTGTTAAACAGTAATATAACATATCTCTCTGCGTACCTTTGTTTATAAAACCGTGTGGCCAAATTGCCTTGTTTGTCGTAAATCTTTGCCCTCATAAAGGCTTTATAAAGTAGGACAAACACTCCTCGGCTACTGGCCAAGGAGGTGGAAGCCGATGGTCGGTCAACAAAGTTTTGTACAATGCGGATCTGAGCATTAATGATGTAAAGTACTTGGATACATAGAGTCATTACACATAATTTGTGATTTTACTATGGATATTGATCCTTAATTCGGCCACCCGTGCCTGCATTAAGGCTCGGGGACTACCGGGCTTCGGGCTTATTATTTACAAATATTAAAGGGGCACATCGATCCCCTGATCTGGTGTTGCCACCCGACCAGTGTCTCGGGGGCTACTGCATTGCTTGTCCAATGCAGAAAATTTTATGTGCAATATAGTTTCCGAGGAGATTTTGATCCTCAGGTTGGTCGGCCGCACCCAACCTGAGTCTTGAGGACTGAGCACGCCACTTTTGTGTCCTGAAGTATTCTGCCGAGCTAGGACTTGATCCTCGGGCCGATTTTGCAAATCAACCTGAGTCTCAGCGGCTACTGGGATCAGCGGTCTTATGTCATCCTTCATGTGCATCTCGGGTTTTAGACCAATACACACCTTGAGGGCTACTGGCTATATATCTCGGCAGAGAATAAATTGCACCAATAAAAAATATTGACAAAAAATCGGCCCATAGTCGGGGTGGTGCACCACCTCGGAAGCAGTCCAGCATAAAGCTCGGGCGCTAGTGGCTGGCTCCATAGAGGGCATTTCTGGCATTAAGCTCGGCTAAACTCCTTCAACTTTTTTGAACCAAGGTGATATGACACCTCGGATATACAGTCCGGCGTTGGAGCTCGGATACATAGTCCAGCATTGGAGCTCGGATACATTCCGGCGCTAGAGCGGGGAAGCGGTCCGGCGTTGGTGCTCGACTGCAAAAGATACCTCGAATGCAGTCCGGCGTTGGAGCTCGGACGCAAGAGGACCCTGCCTCCCGGGAACAACTTCAAACCTGAGGTGTGGCATAAAAATAAACAAGGCATTGATAAAGGCCGGAAACTTAAAGGGGCTCCTCGGATACCCGACGTGTAAACTCGTCGAATGCATTTCGGCGATCCTCAAGATCGAAGATAAAGAAGATTTGTTGAACCAGTTTTCAAGACCGGCAACCGAAGATGAAGAATAGTTCGGAAGAATCGAGGAGCGTCCCTAACTTGAAGACCGGTTCAGGGGGCTACTGACGGTGTCCTGGACTAGGGGGTACTCACCACGTCATCTCCCGGTCTATTAGATTGGGCCGAGGACCCCCATGGCCGTATACTCATGGGCCAGTTCGGACAGCTACCGCATACAAGGAATATTCCACAAGACTTGGCGATCAAGACAAGGACTTCTCCCCACCGGCGTATTCGGCTAGGACTCTTGTTATCCTAGGCCTCCGGTGCATTATATAAACCGAGGCCAGGCTAGTCGATAGATATACAATATATACAACAATCATTCCATAGGCTAGCTTCTAGGGTTTAGCCTCCTTGATCTCGTGGTAGATCTACTCTTGTACTACGCATATCATCAATGTTAATCGAGCAGGACGTAGGGTTTTACCTCCATCAAGAGGGCCCGAACCTGGGTAAAACATCGTGTCCCCTGCCTCCTGTTACCATCCGCCTTAGACGCACAGTTCGGGACCCCCTACCCGAGATCCGCCGGTTTTGACACCGACAGAGATCAAAAAGGATGATGGGTCAAGAAGGCCATGGGAGATCAAGTTCCAGCAGAAGAAGACGAAAACATCCTTCAACATCATCACAATCTCCTTACCCCAACGGAGATTGAATCTTTCAAGATGATTGAGTTAGCTCGCATTCAAAACAAGTATCTCACAAGTGAAAATATTTTGTTGAAGGAGCATATCATCGCACTCAAGGGCATTATCCGCAAATTGGAGGATCTCCTACGTTCAATGTGCGACTATCCATCATCACCATCATCTTCTTCACCAACAAAGAAGAACTGAGTATCGGGTATGGGCACTCCCCTTGGCAACTGCCAAGCTTGGGGGAGGTGCCCCAGTATTGTATCACCATCACACTTTTATCTTTACCGTTTTTCTTAGATCGATCCTTTTGGTAATATCTTGATCTAGTAGAATAAAGTTTTAGTATGATCTAGTTCTGAGTTTTGCTTTATGATACTTCTATGTAATCAAGTCCGTGTGCTATATATAATAAAGATTAGTGTTGAGTCAAGGGCCTGGTTATTTTGCCATGATCTGGAGGGAATAAAAATAAAAGAGAAGAGAAAGAATAAAAAGAAATAAAGAGATCATATGGCTCTTATGGAGAGTAATGACTTCACATATAGAGAGTATGTTGAATAAAAGTTGTTGAGAGTTGACAAACATAGTTTTGGTCATCGTTGCAATTAATAGGAAGTAATAAAGAAAGAGAGGTTTCCACATATAAATATACTATCTTGGACATATTTTATGATTGTGAGCACTCATTAAAATGTGACATGCTAAAAAGTTGATGTTGGACAAGGAAGACAACATAATGGGTTATGTTTTCTTACATCTGAAATAAATTATATTGTCATGGATCATCCAACATGTTGAGCTTGCATTTCCCTCTCATGCTAGCCAAATTCTTTGCACCAACTAGAGATACTACTTGTGCTTCCAAATATCCTTAAACCCAGTTTTGCCATGAGAGTCCACCATATCTACCTATGGATTGAGTAAGATCCTTCAAGTAAGATGTCATTGTTGCAAGAAAATAAAATTGCTCTCTAAATATGTATGATTTATTAGTGCGGAGAGAATAAGCTTTATACGATCTTGTGATGTGGAAGAAATAAAAGCGACAGACTGCATAATAAAGGTCCATATCACAAGTGGCAATATATAGTGACGTTCTTTTGCATTAAGATTTTGTGCATCCAATCATAAAAGCACATGACAACCTCTACTTCCCTCTGCTAAGGGCCTATCTTTTATTCTTGTCTTATACTTCATACAAGATTCATGGTGATCTTCACCTTTCCTTTTTACATTTTATCCTTTGGCAAACACTGCATGTTGGAAAGATCCTGATATATATAGCTAATTGGATGTGAGTTTTCATGAACTATTATTGTTGACATTACCCTTGAGGTAAACGGTTGGGAGGCAAAACTATAAGCCCCTATCTTTCTCTGTGTCCGATTAAAACTTCATACCCATGAATATTGCGTGAGTCTTAGCAATTGTGAAAGACTAAATGATAGTTGAGTATGTGGACTTGCTGAAAAGCTCTTATATTGACTCTTTACGATGTTATGATAAATTGCAATTGCTTCAATGACCGAGATTATAGTTTGTTAGTTTTCAATGAAGTTTCTGATTCACACTTGAAATCGTGAATGAATTGTTACTTTAGCATAAGAAATCATATGACAATATATATCCATGCTGCTGTTCTAAGAATGATCATGATGCCCTCATGTCCGTATTTTATTTTATCGACACCTCTATCTCTAAATATGTGGACATATTTTTTGATATCGACTTCCACTTGAGGACAAGCGAGGTCTAAGCTTGGGGGAGTTGATACATCCATTTTGCATCATGCTTTTTGATACGTATCCAACGTATGTATAATTTTTGATTGCTCCATGCTATATTATCTACTGTTTTGAATGTTTATGGGCTTTATTATACACTTCTATATCATTTTTGGGACTAACCTTTTAACCCAGAGCCCAGTGCCAGTTTATGTTTTTACCCTGTTTTAGGGTTTCGAAGAAAAGGAAAATCAAACGGAGTCCAATTGACCTGAAACTTCACGGAACTCAATTTTGGAAGGAAAGAAGCCCAGAAGACTTGGAGTGCACGTCGGGGGACCTGCGAGGAGGCCACGAGGCAGGGGGCGTGCCCACCCCCCTGGGCGCGCCCTCCACCCTCGTGGGCCCCTCGTGCCCCCCTGACGTACTTCTTCCGCCTATATATCTCCATATACCCTAAAAACATCCGAGAACACAATAGATCGGGAGTTTCGCCACTAGAAGCCTCCGTAGCCACCGAAAGCCAATCTAGACCGGTTCCGGCACCCTGCCGGAGGGGGCAATCCTTCTCCGGTGACCATCTTCATCATCCCGGTGCTGTCCATTACGAGAAGGGAGTAGTTCTCCCTCGGGGCTGAGGGTATGTACCAGTAGCTATGTGTTTGATCTCTCTCTCTCTCTCGTGTTCTTGAGGTGATACGATCTTGATGTATCGCGAGCTTTGCTATTATATTTGGATCCTATGATGTTTCTTCCCCCCTCTACTCTCTTGTAATGAATTGAGTTTCCCCTTTGAAGTTATCTTATTGGATTGAGTGTTTAAAGATTTGAGAACACTTGATGTATGTCTTGTCGTGCGTATCTATGGTGACCATGGGATACCACGTGATTCACTTCATGTATGTTTTGGTGATCAATTTGCGGGTTCCGCCCATGAACCTATGCATAGGGATTGGCACACGTTTTCGTCCTGATTCTCCGGTAGAAACTTTGGGGCACTCTTTGAGGTTCTATGTGTTGGTTGAATAGATGAATCTGAGATTGTGTGACGCATATCATATAATCATACCCACGGATACTTGAGGTGACATTGGAGTATCTAGGTGACATTAGGGTTTTGGTTGATTTGTGTCTTAAAGTGTTATTCTAGTACGAACTCTAGGGCTGTTTGTGACACTTATAGGAATAGCCCAACGGATTGATTGGAAAGAATAACTTTGACGTGGTTTCGTACCCTACCATAATCTCTTCATTCGTTCTCCGCTATTAGTGACTTTGGAGTGACTCTTTGTTGCATGTTGAGGGATAGTTATGTTATCCTATTATGTTAGTATTGTTGAGGGAACTTACACTAGCGAAAGTATGAACCCTAGGCCTTGTTTCAACGCATTGCAATACCGTTTACAATCACTTTTATCATTAGTTACCTTGCTGTTTTTATAATTTCAGATTACAAATACCTTTATCTACCATCCATATACCACTTGTATCACCATCTCTTCGCCGAACTAGTGCACCTATACAATTTAGCATTGTATTGGGTGTGTTGGGGACACAAGAGACTCTTTGTTATTTGGTTGCAGGGTTGCTTGAGAGAGACCATCCTCATCCTACGCCTCCTACGGATTGATAAACCTTAGGTCATCCACTTGAGGGAAATTTGCTACTGTTCTATAAACCTCTGCACTTGGAGGCCCAACAACGTCTACAAGAAGAAGGTTGTGTAGTAGACATCAAGCTCTTTTCTGGCGCCGTTGCCGGGGAGGTTAGCGCTTGAAGGTATATCTTTAGATCTTGCAATCGAGTCTTTTAGTTTCTTGTTTTAGCACTAGTTTAGTTTATAAAAGAAAACTACAAAAATATGGAATTGAGTTTGCCTCATACGCTTCATCTTTTTTATATCTTTCGTGAGTATGATGGAAAGGAAAATTGTGCCAAAGTGTTAGAAGAAGAATGCATTAAAATGTTTGGCACTAAATCTTTGAATGATGAGCATGATTGCAATGTTGTTAGTATGAATTCTTTGAATATCCATGATGCTAATGATATGCAAAGCCACAAGCTTGGGGATGCTACGTTTGATGAACATGATATTTTTTGCCCCCCCCCCAAGTTTTGATGAGAAAATTTATTATGATGAAAGCATGCCTCCTATTTATGATGATTATATTGATGAAAGTGGATTTGGAGAGGTCATGACTTTATTTTGTGATGAATCCACTATTCCGGAAGAGGTTCCAATTGATTATGAGAACAAAGTTGCTATCTATGATTATTATTGTGATGACTTCTATGCTATAAAGAATACTGATATCCATGAAACTTGTCATCATGATTTTAGTTTTCAATTGGATTATGCCTCACATGATAATTATTTTGTTGAGTTTGCTCCCACTATTATTCATGAGAAGAATTTTGCTTGTGTGGAGAGTAATAAAATTTCTATGCTTGTAGATCATGAAAAGAATGCTTTAGGTGCTGGTTATATTGTTGAATTCATTCATGATGCTACTGAAAATTATTATGAGGGAGGAACATATGCTTGTAGGAATTGCAATAATATCAAGTTTCCTCTCTATGTGGTTAAAATTTTGAAGTTATGCTTGTTTTACCTTCCTATGCAAGTTGATTCTTGTTCCCACAAGTTGTTTGCTCACAAAATCCCTATGCATAGGAAGTAGGTTAGACTTAAATGTGATAGTCATATTCTTCATGATGCTCTCTTTATGTTTCAATTCTTACCCTTTATGTGAGCATCATTGAAATCATCATGCCTAGCTAGGGGCGTTAAACGATAGCGCTTGTCGGGAGGCAACCCAATTTTATTTTAGTTCCTTGCTTTTTGTTCCTGTTTAGTAATAAATAATTCATCTAGCCTCTGTTTAGATGTGGTTTTATGCTTTTAATTAGTGTTTGTTCCAAGTAGAACCTTTGGGGAGACTTGGGGAAAGACTTGTTGATCATGATGTAAAAAACAGAAACTTTAGCGCTCACGAGAATCGCTGCCATTTTTTATTGGAGAGTGCTATTTAGTTAATTCTTTTTTTCAGATGATTAATAGATAAATTCCTCAGGTCCAGCAATTTATTAGAGAATTTTATGAGTTCCAGAAGTATACGTTTCATCCAGATTACTACAGACTATTCTGTTTTTGACAGATTCTGTTTTCATTGTGTTGTTTGCTTATTTTGATGAATCTATGGCTAGTAAAATAGTTTATAAACCATAGAGAAGTTGTAATACAGTAGGTTTAACACCAATATAAATAAATAATGAGTTCATTACAGTACCTTGAAGTGGTGTTTTGTTTTCTTTCGCTAACGGAGCTTACGAGTTTTCTGTTAAGTTTTGTGTTGTGAAGTTTTCAAGTTTTGGGTAAAGATTTGCTGGACTATGGAATAAGGAGTGGCAAGAGCCTAAGATTGGTGATTCCCAAGGCACCCCAAGATAATATTCAAGGATAACCAAGAGCCTAAGCTTAGGGATGCTCCGGAAGGCATCCCCTCTTTCGTCTTCATTCATCGGTAACTTTACTTGGAGCTATATTTTTATTCACCACATGATATGTGTTTTGCTTGGAGCGTCGTTTTATTTTATTTAGCTTTGCTTGCTGTTTGAATAAAATATCAAGATCTTAAATTATTAAATGGGAGAGTCTTCACATAGTTACATAATTATTCGACTACTCATTGATCTTCACTTATATCTTTCGGAGTAGTTTGTCATTTGCTGTAGTACTTCACTCATATCTTTTAGAGCACGGTGGTGGTTTTATTTTGAAGAAATAGATGAACTCTCATGCTTCACTTATATTATTTTGAGAGTCTTAAAAGCATGGTAATTTGCTTAAATAATCCTAATACGCTAAGCATACAAGATTTGTAAGAATTCTTATGAGTGTGTTGAATACGAAGAAAAGTTTGATGCTTGATGATTGTTTTGAGATATGGAGGTGATAATATTAAGAGTCATGCTAGTTGAGTAGTTTTGAATTTGAGAAATGCTTGTGTTGAAGCTTGCAAGTCCTGTTGCATGCACGTATGGTAAACTTTATGTAACAAATTTGAAACATGAGGTGTTATTTGATTGTCCTCCTTATGAGTGGCGGTCGGGGACGAGCGATGGTTTTTTCCTACCAATCTATCCCCCTAGGAGCATGCGCGTAGTGCTTTGGTTTTTGATGGCTTGTAGATTTTTGCAATAAGTATGTGAGTTCTTTATGACTAATGTTGAGTCCATGGATTATACGCACTCTCACCCTTCCATCATTGCTAGCCTCTTCGGTGCCGTGCATTGCCCTTTCTCACATTGAGAGTTGGTGCAAACTTCGCCGGTGCATCCAAACCCCGTGATATGATACGCTCTTTCACACATAAACCTCCTTATATCTTCCTCAAAACAGCCACCATACCTACCTATTATGGCATTTCCATAGCCATTCCGAGATATATTGCCATGCAACTTCCATCATCATCATATACATGACACATTCATCATTGACATATTGCTTAGCATGATCATGTAGTTGACATAGTATTCGTGGCAAAGCCACCGTTCATAATTCTTTCATACATGTCACTCTTGATTCATTGCATATCCCGGTACACCGCCGGAGGCATTCATATAGAGTCATACTTTGTTCCAGTATCGAGTTGTAATCATTGAGTTGTAAATAAATAGAAGTGTGATGATCATCATTCAATAGAGCATTGTCCAAAAAAGGAAAGAAAGGCCAAAGAAAAAAAAGAAGGCCCAAAAAAAAGAAAATAAAAAGGGGCAATGCTACTATCCTTTTACCACACTTGTGCTTCAAAGTAGCAGCATGTTCTTCATATAGAGAGTCTCTTGAGTTATCACTTTCATATACTAGTGGGAATTTTCATTATAGGACTTGGCTTGTATATTCCAACAATGGGCCTCCTCAAGTGCCCTAGGTCTTCGTGAGCAAGCAAGTTGGATGCACACCCACTAGTTTCTTTTGTTGAGCTTTCATACATTTATAGCTCTAGTGCGTTCGTTGCATGGCAATCCCTACTCCTTGCATTAACATCAATCGATGGGCATCTCCATAGCCTATTGATTAGCCTCGTTGATGTGAGACTTTCTCCTTTTTGTCTTCTCCACATAACCCCCCTCATTATATTCTATTCCATCCATAGTGCTATATCCATGGCTCGCGCTCACGTACTGCGTGAAAGTTTATAGGTTTGAGATTACTAAAGTATGAAACAATTGCTTGGCTTGTCATCGGGGTTGTGCATGATGAGAGCATTCTTGTGTGACAAAAATGAAACATGACTAAACTATATGATTTTGTAGGGATGAACTTTCTTTGGCCATGTTATTTTGATAAGACATAATTGCTTAGTTAGTATGCTTGAAGTATTATCATTTTTATGTCAATATGAACTTTTGTCTTGAATCTTCCGGATCTGAATATTGATACCACAATTAAGAAGAATTACATTGAAATTATGCCAACTAGCATTCCACAATAAAAATTATTTCTTTTATCATTTACCTACTCGAGGGTGAGCAGGAATTAAGCTTGGGGATGCTGATACGTCTCCAACGTATCTATAATTTTTGATTGCTCCATGCTATATTATCTACTGTTTTGAATGTTTATGGGCTTTATTATACACTTTTATATCATTTTTGGGACTAACCTATTAATACAGAGCCCAGTGCCAGTTTCTGTTTTTACCCTGTTTTACGGTTTCGAAGAAAAGGAAAATCAAACAGAGTCCATTTGACCTGAAACTTCATGGAACTCCTTTTTGGAAGGAAAGAAGCCCAGAAGACTTGGAGTGCACGTCGGGGGACCTGCGAGGAGGCCACGAGGCAGGGGGCGCCCACCCCCTGGGCGCGCCCTCCACCCTCGTGGGCCCCTCGTGGCCCCCTGACGTACTTCTTCCGCCTATATATCTCCATATACCCTAAAACATCCGAGAACACAATAGATCGGCAGTTCCGCCGCCAGAAGCCTCCGTAGCCACCGAAAGCCAATCTAGACCCGTTCCGGCACCCTGCCGGAGGGGGCAATCCTTCTCCGGTGGCCATCTTCATCATCCCGGTGCCCTCCATGACGAGGAGGGAGTAGTTCTCCCTCGGGGCTGAGGGTATGTAGCAGTAGCTATGTGTTTGATCTCTCTCTCTCTCGTGTTCTTGAGGTGATACAATCTTGATGTATCACGAGCTTTGCTATTATATTTGGATCCTATGATGTTTCTTCCCCCTCTACTCTCTTGTAATGAATTGAGTTTCCCCTTTGAAGTTATCTTATCGGATTGAGTCTTTACAGATTTGAGAACACTTGATGTATGTCTTGCCGTGCGTATCTGTGGTGACAATGGGATACCACATGATTCACTTGATGTATGTTTTGGTGATCAACTTGCGGGTTCCGCCCATGAACCTATGCATAGGGGTTGGCACATGTTTTCGTTGTGATTCTCCAGGAGAAACTTTGGGGCACTCTTTGAGGTTCTATGTGTTGGTTGAATAGATGAATCTGAGATTGTGTGACGCATATCGTATAATCATACCCACGGATACTTGAGGTGACATTGGAGTATCTAGGTGACATTAGGGTTTTGGTTGATTTGTGTCTTAAGGTGTTATTCTAGTACGAACTCTAGGGCTGTTTGTGACACTTATAGGTATAGCCCAACGGATTGATTGGAAAGAATAACTTTGAGGTGGTTTCGTACCCTACCATAATCTCTTCGTTCGTTCTCCGCTATTAGTGACTTTGGAGTGACTCTTTGTTGCATGTTGAGGGATAGTTATGTTATCCAGTTATGTTAGTATTGTTGAGGGAACTTACACTAGCGAAAGTATGAACCCTAGGCCTTGTTTCAATGCATTGCAATACCGTTGACGCTCACTTTTATCATTAGTTACCTTGCTGTTTTTATAATTTCAGATTACAAATACCTTTATCTACCATCCATATACCACTTGTATCACCATCTCTTCGCCGAACTAGTGCACCTATACAATTTACCATTGTATTGGGTGTGTTGGGGACACAAGAGACTCTTTGTTATTTGGTTGCAGGGTTGATTGAGAGAGACCATCTTCATGCTACGCCTCCTACGGATTGATAAACCTTAGGTCATCCACTTGAGGGAAATTTGCTATTGTCCTACAAACCTCTACACTTGGAGGCCCAACAACGTCTACAAGAAGAAGGTTGTGTAGTAGACATCAAGCTCTTTTCTCTTTTATATTGATATTTATTGCATTATGGGCGGTTATTACACATTATGTCATAATACTTATGCCTATTCTCTCTTATTTTACAAGGTTTACATGAAGAGGGAGAATGCCGGCAGCTGGAATTCTGGGCTGGAAAATGAGCAAATATTAGAGACCTATTCTGCATAGCTCCAAATGTCTTGAAACTCCACGGGAGTCATTTTCAGAATATATAAAAAATATTGGGCGAAGGAAGCACTAGAGGGGGGCCACCCACCATCCACGAGGGTGGGGGGCGTGCCCCTGCCTCATGGGCCCCTCGGCAGGCCTCTGGTGCCCATCTTCTGCTATATGAAGTCATTCGTCCGAGAAAAAATCATAAGCAAACTTACGGGACGAAACTCTGCCGCCACGAGGCGGAACCTTGGCGGAACCAATCTAGGGCTCCGGCGGAGCTGTTCTGCCGGGGAAACATCCCTCTGGCAGGGGGAAATCATCACCATCGTCATCACCATCGATCCTCTCATCGGGAGGGGGTCAATATCCATCAACATCTTCACCAGCACCATCTCATCTCAAACCCTAGTTCATCTCTTGTATCCAATCTTTGTCCCAAAGCCTCAGATTGGTACCTGGGGGTTGCTAGTAGTTTTGATTACTCCTTGTAGTTGATGCTAGTTGGTTTATTCGGTGGAAGATCATATGTTCAGATCCTTTATGCATATTAATACCCCTCTGATTATGAACATGAATATGATTTGTGAGTAGTTATGTTTGTTCCTGAGGACATGGGAGAAGTCTTGCTATAAGTAGTCATGTGAATTTGGTATTTGTTCGATATTTTGATGAGATGTATGTTGTCTTTCCTCTAGTGGTGTCATGTGAACGTCGACTACATGACACTTCACCATTGTTTGGTCCTAGGGGAAGGCATTGGGAAGTAATAAGTAGATGATGGGTTGCTAGAGTGACAGAAGCTTAAACCCTAGTTTATGAGTTGCTTTGTAAGGGGCTGATTTGGATCCATATGTTCCATGCTATGGTTAGGTTTACCTTAATACTTCTTTTGTAGTTGTGGATGCTTGCAAGAGGGGTTCATCATAAGTGGGATGCTTTTCCAAGGAAGGGAAGTACCCAAGCACCGGTCCGCCCACATATCAAATTATCAAAGTACCAAACGCGAATCATATGAACGTGATGAAAACTAGCTTGACGATAATTCCCATGTGTCCTCGGGAGCGCTTTCCTTTATATAAGAGTTTTTCCAGGCTTGCCCTTTGCTACAAAAAGGATTGGGCCACCTTGCTGCACCTTATTTACTTTTATTACTTGTTACCCGTTACAAATTACCTTATCACAAAACTATCTGTTACCAATAATTTCAGTGCTTGCAGAGAATACCGTACTGCAAACTGCTTATCATTTCCTTCTGCTCCTCATTGGGTTCGACACTCTTACTTATCGAAAGGACTACGATAGATCCCCTACACTTGTGGGTCATCAACCAATAATGGTCCGCAAAATGGTTCGTAAACGGGCCAGAGAGGAAATCGTTTGTTTATGGTCCGACCATAATGGGCCGTTAATAGGCTGTATTTGATGACGCTATGAAAACAGCCCAACAGGTTAACGGGCCACAAACCGGCCGACTGTAACCACGGGCTGTATTTGGCCCACAAGCGGAATAGGTCTGTAATGGACCGTAAGTAACTAAATTCTAGAAATGAGCCCAAGAATAAATGGGCCCTTAGAAGGCCGAAAGTTAACACGGGCTGGAAATGGCCGACGAAATAATAGGCCGTTAATGGGTATAAAGCGGTACACTATTCATTATGGGCCAGTTTCACCTCGGGCATTTAATGGGCCCAGAGTTACAAAGGGCCTCGTATGGGCTGAAATACGCCATGGGCCATGATACGTCTCCGTCGTATCTATAACTTTTGATTGTTCCATGCCAATATTCTACAACTTTTACATACTTTTGGAAACAATTTATATGATTTTCTTGGACTAACATATTGATCCAGTGCCTAGTGCTAGTTCTTGTTTGTTGCATGTTTTTTGTTTCACAGAAAATCCATATCGAATAGAGTCCAAACGCAATAAAAAATTATAGAGATTTTTTTTGGAATATATGTGATTTTGGGAAGTGGAATCAATGCGAGACGATGCCTGAGGGGGCCACAAGGTAGGGGAGCGCGCCCCAGGGGGTAGGGCGCGCCCTGGGCCCATGTGGCCACCCCGTAAGGTGGTTGGTTCCCTTCTTTGGCCGCAAGAAAGCTAATATCCGGATAAAAATCGTGTTAAAATTTCAGCCCGGTCGGAGTTACAGATCTCTGGGAATTTAAGAAACGGTGAAAGGCCAGAATCTCGAAGCGCAGAAATAGAAGGAGACAGAGAGAGAGATCCAATATCGGAGGGGCTCTCGCCCCTCTACCGCCATGGAGGCCATAGACCAGAGGGGAAACCCTTCTCCCATCTAGGGGGAAGATCAAGGAAGAAGAACAAGGAGGGGGGCTATCTCCCCCTTCTCCCAGTGGCGCCGGAACGCCGCCGGGGCCATCATCATGACGACGATCTACACCAACAACTTCGCCACCGTCATCACCAACTCTCTCCCCCTCTATGCAGCTGTCTAACACCTCTTCTCTCAGCTGTAATCTCTACTTAAACATGGTGCTCAATGCTATATATTATTTCCCAATGATGTATGGCTATCCTATGATGTGTGAGTAGATCTGTTTTGTCCTATGGGTTGATTGATGATCGTGATTGGTTTGAGTTGCATGTTTTATTATTGGTGCTGTCCTATGCTTCTCTCCATGTCGCGCAAGCGTGAGGGATCCCTACTGTAGGGTGTTGCAATATGTTCATGGTTTGCTTATTGTCTATGTTGCGGGGGTGAAAGCAGCCTAAATACGGATAAGTGGGTTATGGCGTATGGGAATAAAGAGGACTTGATACTTTAATGCTATGGTTGGGTTTTACCTTAATGATCTATAGTAGTTATGGATGTTTGCTAGAGTTCCAATCATAAGTGCATATGATCCAAGAAGAGAAAGTATGTTAGCTTATGCCTCTCCCTCATATAAAATTGCAATAATGATTACCGATCTGGTTATCGATTGCCTAGGGACAAATAACTTTCTTGTGAAAAAAGCTATCTACTAAAACTAACTTAGTTATTTATTTATCTAAACAGCCCTAGCTTTTATTTACATGCTCTTTATTATCTTGTGGACCTATCCTATCACACCTACAAAGTACTTCTACTTTCATACTTGTTCTAGGTAAAGCGAACGTTAAGCGTGCGTAGAGTTGTATCGGTGGTCGATAAAACTTGAGGGAGTATTTGTTCTACCTTTAGCTCCTCGTTGGGTTCGACACTCTTATTTATTGAAAGAGGCTACAACTGATCCCCTATACTTGTGGGTTATCAAGACCTTTTTCTGGTGCCGTTGTCGGGGAGCAATAGCATGGGGTGAATATTCTCGTGTGTGCTTGTTTGCTTTATCACTAAGTAGATTTTATTTTCTATTCTAAGTTGTTCTCTACCTTTAGTTATGGACATGGAACACGAAATACCAAAAAATAGGTTTGCTTGCTACTCATGGAGATGGGGAACCTCCTAAAACCCTCGATGCTCATTATGTGAAAGATATTATGCACTACTTTAATAATCATGAGAAAACCCCATTCAATTATATAATGAGAGACATGTTGGATCGGCGTGAATACTTTAGGGATTATCGCTTGACTCAAAAAGGGAAACTATTATGGGATCAAATTCATATGTTGCATTGGTATGCTCGGCAACTATGCTTGAGATATGATTATACTTGTTTCTCTAGGATGAAGGCTCCACACCTTCCCTTTTCATGTAAATTTAATGATAATGAAACCTTGGCTTCTTATTCTAATGGTATAAATGATTACTATGATGTGGAACAAATAGAAGAATTCATTGTCAGCGTTCTGGGAACAGGGGTCCCCAGACTTGCCTACCTGCGTCCCATGGCGTGGCTTTGCTAGCAGGCCTGTACGGCCCATCTTCATCAACAAGGAATCAAGACCCTCGCGAGGGGCCAAGCCTCGCGAGGTAGACGACACAAGCCCTCCCCAGGCTGGCTCGTGAGGGGCTGAGAGTTCAAGGCCAGGCAAACCTCGCGAGGTTCTCGTGACGTAAGCCATGATGATCGAGACCAGACGGGCGCCAGCGCGCGCAGTGTCCTTATTTCCTCTTTGGTGCTAAGGGGGCAAGCACATGCGTGGAGTACCGAGGCATCAAGCAAAGGTTTCCATATTGGTGCAACAGTACCAAGACCTGAAGGACGGCAGGACGGAGGTCATCGTGGAGCCCAAGACAGCGTCACCACCAGAGCCTTTGGCAGGCGAAGACTGCTTTTGTCAGGATAGCTTGTACTAGCTGTCCCCTTTAAAATTGGCCATTGTTGGCTCCCTTCCCGCTCAATATTTGGGGAGAGGACCAAAGCCACTATAAATATAACTAGCCACCACCGTAGCTAGGGGAGGAGAGATCGGAGATTGGAGCCACCACATCCTTGGCGGCACACCCACCAAGCACAAGAACACCTCAACCTCAGGAGGCTGTTCTTTCCCTTGTACTGTTCATCCTCAGCCCAAGAGGCAATCCACCACCACCACACTAGAGTAGGGTATTACACCACAACGGTGGCCAGAACCAGTATAAATCTTGTGTCCTTTGTGTTTTGAGTTCATCGAGTTAGCTTGTGAGATCATAGCTAAGTTAGGACGTGGATTGATAGGGGGAAATCTTCACGCGCACCGCAATGTTTGAACCTTAAGGGTTTTGCCGGAAGCCGTGATCTGACATTTGACGCGCCAGGTAGGGGTGCACCGGAGCTTCTTCCCCACCAGACGATCCGCCGACGCTCCACGGTTCCGATGTCCGACAACCCGAGGGCTGACGACAACCGCTTGGCAGCCTGGCCCGCCCGGGCGGCGCCGCCTGCCCAGGAAGACCTCAACCACGCGCCTTAGGCGGCGCGCGCACCAAACACCGCGGGGCGTGGGCGGCATGGTCACTCACCCTCTTCTCTTACTCCCCGACAGACGCGAGCTGCTGCAAGGGCCACAAGCCACTCCGCGGCGATGGTGCCGCACACCAGGAGGGAGTAGGCGAACATGCGGGCCGCGCTCACAGTGGCATGGGAGCTGCTGCGGTGCCAAATGATGGAGCGCGACCGGGATGAACTGCTGGAACGCGTCGCCGAGCTCCTGGACGCGGCGGCCACGGGAGCACTGCCCTTCTACTACCAACTCACGCCCCAGGCAGCGGCAGGATCCCACGGCGGGCCTCGCCGCGCCCGTGTACCCCCAAGTGCAACCGGGGGCTTCGTCGACATCAGCACAATCCACGGCGGAGGGCGCCCCCTCGCATCAGAGCCACCTCGGATGGGCACGGGCATGAGCGTCATCGCACACGGCCCCACCGGAGCACCGCCCCGCCATCCTAAGGACAGCGTGATGAGCCGAGCGACGTGGAGTGTGGTGCACTTCGGCGAGGTCTTCAGGGCAGCGGCCTCGGAGGCCTACGTGCCCCGAATGATGGACCAGGAGTAGACGCCGAAGGATGACCCCGGCTCATTCCTCGGTCTAGGATGGGAGGAGGAGGCATTAGGAGATGAAGCCTTCCAGGAGCCGCCAGAGAGCCCCGCCGGCCGCACCGTCGACAATAGATACATGGTACCACTAATCCCTCAGGGATAAGCTTACACTAACCATGAGTCACAGATGAACCAGGTCATGGCGTCGAGCGATGGTTCCGACATGGCGATGCCCGCCCCATCAGGAGAGACTCACTAGGGGCTGCGTGGAAGGGGCCAGGAGCAAGGCCCCTCCCCGCGTCGCACGAAGCAAGGCAACACCCGGAGGTAGGCCCTCTGCCTGGGTGGCGCCGGTGACATTTCCCCCGACAGAGGACCCGTGGTCGCTGAGGGCGCCGCTGGCATCCCCCTGCCCTCGTTCGGCCGTCCTGGTTTCCGATCGTCCCAGCAGTGGTAGGGGGTGGCGCAAGGCGGGGCCCTCGTCAGGCAATATGAAGTAAGGATCACGCTTGTGAAGATCGCCGCCCGTGACACACTCACATAATAATGAGTGGGGCTGTACACGCCTCGGAGCCTCAAGAGAGCCGCCCTCGGGCCTCGAGGGCTCCCTCCCATGCCCAGTGGTAGCACTTAGCTCCGTGCTGGTGAGAAGACGTCGAAGACTAGACTAGGCGCCGGACGCGGACATTTTCTTTGGATCTCTTTTCTGTAACCCCGCCTTCTGGATTTGGATTTAAGTTGAAGTTGAATTTTCATTTGATGCACGCGGGGGGATGCCTTTTCTTGTTCGAGCTAGTTCTCGCAGTCTGGTTCTTGCCTTATTTCGGAGTTCCCACCTGTCTCTCCCCCCTCGTGGGCCCCTCACGAGCCGGGCTGGGCATGAAGCACACGAGCCACGCACGTGTCGAGCCGCGGCTGGCGCTCGCTTATCACGCCCCCCCCCTCGGGAGTGTCGACGAATTCCTCAGGAGCTTCTCACAAACCCACGATCTCTTGAGTCGGTTTTGGGCTCGTCCAGGCTAAGGTAAACCGCAACAACAACCTTGCCCCAGCATACGTAAGCTTGTGAAGACGCGCACTCAATTTGACACAGAAGGATAAAAGCTACGATTTGTTTACATGAGGGGATCCCCCTCTCAAAATGCTCTTACAATCTTCTGGGGCCACGCCCAAGTTTTTACAGGGTAAACAACAGGGAAACGTGGGATCAGCCGGATATGTCACTCGCCGCGTCCCCCATGTCGTCTTCGGACGCATCACTGGCGTCGTTGTCGCCATCGTTGGCGTCACCTCCACCTTCACCGGCACCGACGTCGCCGTTGTCAACCACGTCGCCTTCGTCCGCCGCAACTACTACCCCGTCGTCGTCAGTAGCGAAGGCCCTGACCAGCGCATCCACATTGTCTTCAACCCATCGCGTCAAGTCGCCCCGGATGGCTTCCGGTACGGGAGCAATGGCGGTGTCAAAATTGAAGTTGGGATCGACATTCCGAAGGTGGCTAAAGACGCGGGAGAACGCGCGCCCAAGCAGGCTGCGACTCCTCTCTTCAACAAGTTGGCGAGCCCTCTCGGAACAGTACTGCAGGCGCGTCACCACATCGCCAAAGAAGCGGAGGTGGCTGATGTAGTCGTTCGCATGGGGATGAGGAGCATTCTCATCGCAGATATGGCCCAGGGCAGTGTTGGCCCTATTCCTGAGGTCCTCGAGCATGGGGGCGTGCACACGCTCCAACGTCTGCCGCTCAAGCACTTCATCCTTGTTCTGCCGCGTGACGGACTCGGCGTCGGCGACCCGCTACCGAAGAGAGAGCAGCTCGGCGTGGGCGGAAGCCAGCTCAGCCTGTGCCGAGGCCAGGGCAGATGCGGCGCCCTCCTTGCGCCGCTCCACCTCGATCAACCTGGACTTGAGGGCCACAGTCCTACCAGCGGCCCCGGCTTCCACGAGCTTTAGCTTCAGGTCGTGCCTTCTCTCGAGATCCGCACGAGCCTCATCCACCCGGTGGATGACCTCCTCCCGGGCCCTAACCTCGCGCACTCCGACGTCGTCCTCTGCGTGAGCAACCTGGCGCTTCCTCGTCTCCAGCCATTTGAGTTCTAGGCTGCGCTCCACAGCTTCCAGCGCCAGCACCTCCTCGCGCTTCCGGATCTCATCCTCCTCGGTGGGCGTCCCCCTCAACAACGCAAGGGCAGCCCTGCGCGCCTCCACCTACTGATCCAAGATGGCACTCCAGGCTTGGAGCTCCCACGCGCGTTTCTTCGCGGCCTCGCGACGGCGGTCGCCTTCCCGAGCCTCTTCCAGAGCTCGGGAGTAGGCCTCACGGGAGGTTGCGAGGGAAGCCTCAGCCTTCACATTATCCAGCTCGCGCTGGTGGCGCCCGAGGTTGATGGCCACCTTCAGCTTGTGCAACCCTGCCAACCGAAGACCCTCGGCCTCAAGGCGTGCGTCCACACCCACAAGTTCTTCACCGAGTCGGTTCATCGCGCCCATCGCCTCTTGGAAGAGCTCATGACGAACAACGCTCCGTCCATGCTCGAACTCAAGCACACGACCCATATCTCCCTCCACCACGGGGGTAGTGGGCGACGCCTGACACGGTGCGCCCCCTCTCAGCAGGGGGCTGGCGCTGCCCCAGGCGCCAGCTGGGCCTCACGAGGGGCCCGAGCTAAACAGGGCCCGTTGCTTGAAGAATACCCCAGGATCGAAGCCAGCCAGCCGCCGACCGCGACCATGGGAGGAGCCCTTCGCATGCTTGCTGTGCTCCAAGCAAGGCCGCGAAGAGAAGACGGCGAAGGCGCAGGCTCAAGGCACCTTGATGACGGGCCAACTCCCATGGTTGACCCCACGCTGTGGGCAGCGCACGAGCCTGCAACGCTCGAGCTTGGCGGGTGCAACGGGGTGAGAGGGAGCTGCTTCTCAGGAGATTTCGCGGCCTTGGCAGAAGGGGTCCTGAGGAGACAATCGTCAGGAAGGAAAGCAACACGCAGAAGATCACCAAGATAAGGTACTTACTCATCAACAACGATATACTTCCTCCGTTTTAACGGCCTAAAGGTGCCGCTGCCGCAGCTCGGGGACCCCTTTCTCTTGCGGAGTTCTTCGAAGTCAATGCAAAGCCGGCCGAAGCGCTGGACATGGAGGCCGACAGGAGGCGCGGCTGGAGAAGTGCTAGGAGGGGCAGCCTCAGAAGCGCCAAGCTGAGGAGAGCTAGCCGGCTCTGCCTCGCAGTGACTTGCCGAGGCCTCAGGAGCCCCGGCCGCGGAAGACGTGGGCTGCATCACCCCATCAACCGCCGCCCCAGGGCAAGAGTCACGAGACCCCGAGGTCGACGCCTCGGGAGCCCTGGGCGGCATCAGCATCTCGGCACCTTCACTATCGGCCCCCAGCGATGCACGCCCCCCTGCACCAATACTTGGGGCGAGCTCGACGCCAGCGTCAAGGAGAGGTGCCACGACGATGGGGTTCTCACGAGGCCTCACGAGGCCAATTGGGCGCAGCCCGCACTCGTCGAAGGAGGGCATCCACTCCGCGAAGGTCATCTTGTTCGAGCAGCGGTACAAAACACAACTCTTCCTCGGCAAGTCGTCTGGCAACGGGACGCCCGTCAGGCCCTCAAGCACCGTTTGTCGCGCCTCATGGGGGAGCTTAGACTCCTGAAGTCTCATGTGGTCCTAGCTACTGAGCAAGGCCCACATCGGCCGGGAGTGGCGCTGAAGCGGAGTGATTCGGCGCCGGACGAACCCCCTCACCACCATAGGCACAATCATGCCAAGGTCTTTGTGCCACCTCAACCTGAGCTAGACGGGGACAAGGCGCGGATCGGCGAGCCTCCGGTGGCACCAACCGGAGTTAGGAATGACGGGCCCTGACAGAGAGGAGAGCAGGGGGTTGAGCACTCCAGCGTCAACAAACACCCACCATGTCCGACACCCGCTCGTGGATGGTGGAAGCTCGAAGTCGATTCCATAGCCGGCCGTCGCGGCCATGGCTTGAAAGCTCAGGCATCCGGAGCTCTACCGAGGATCAATCAGGTGCAGCGAGAAGAAGTGGCGGAGAAGAGCCACGGAAGGAGCAATGCCTACCATGGCCTCGCAAAAGAAGGTGAAGACGGCAAGAAGGGTCACGGATTGGGGATCAAGGTGCAGCATGTGGATCTGATAATGGGAAAGCACTGCGTTGAGGAAGGCGGAGAAAGGAGGGACCAAGCCGGCCCAGAGGGCGTCGATGAAGAAGGGGACCTCGGTGGCCGTCCGGTCAATGCGAGCACGGGATGCAGGCCGAGCCACCGTCTCTCCCCACTCATTGAAGCTGGATGCGAGCATGGGACGCACCTTCCCCATGGCCTCATCGTTGAGCACCAGTGATCGGCCTACTGCGGGCTCGGCGGCCGGGGGCGCATTAGCCGAAGACAGAGGCTTCTTTCCCTTATCCGCTTGCGTCGGCGCCATGGCGATGGGGCAAGCAGAGCTAAGGTCAGATTGGAAAGAGGAGCAGGGTCTGGGGGAAGCAGAAGAATTGGAGGAGAATGGAGCAAGCGATGGAAGAATAACCGTGTAGACCGCGGTGGCCATTTAGCCAGGCGGGTATCAAGGCAGCGTGGGGAAGCGGAGACGCCCACGTCCAATCAACCGCCATGCGTCGACCGAGGCCGCAGGCTATTGGGGCCCGCGGCGCTCCGCACTTGACCTTTGGCTTTGCGTCGAAGCCAAGCCCGAGCACGCCTTGGGCCCGGGGGCTACTATCGGCATTCTGGGAACAGGGGTCCCCAGACTTGCCTGCATGCGGCCCATAGAGTGGCTTTGCTAGCAGGCCTGTCCGGCCCATCTTCATCAACAAGGAATCAAGACCCTCATGAGGGGCCAAGCCTCGCGAGGTGGATGACACAAGACCTCCTTAGGAGAGGCCTCACCAGGCTGGCTCGTGAGGGGCAGAGAGTTCAAGGCCAGGCAAACCTCGCGAGGTTCTTGTGACGTAAGCCATGACGATCGAGACCAGGCGGGCGCCAGGCGGGCGCCAGCGCACGCAGCGTCCTTGTTTCCTCTTTGGTGCTAAGGGGGCAAGCACATGCGCGGAGTACCGAGGCATCAAGCAAAGGTTTCCATATTGGTGCAACGAGACCAAGACCATAAGGACGGCAGGACGGAGGTCACCATGGAGCCCAAGACGGCGTCACCACCAGAGCCTTTGGCAGGTGAAGACTGCTTTTGTCAGGATAGCTTGTACTAGTTGTCCCCTTTTAAATTGGCCGTTGTTGGCTCCCTTCCCACTCAATATTTGAGGAGAGGACCAAGGCCACTATAAATAGAACTAGCCACCATCGTAGCTAGGGGAGGAGAGATCTGATATTGGAGCCACCACATCCTTGGCGGCACACCAACCAAGCACAAGAATACCTCGACCTCAGGAGGTTGTTCTTCCCCTTGTACTGTTCATCCTCAGCCCAAGAGGCAATCCACCACCACCACCACAATGGAGTAGGGTATTACACCACAACGGTGGCCCGAACCAGTATAAATCTTGTGTCCTTTGTGTTGCGAGTACGTCAAGTTAGTTCGTGAGATCTTAGCTAAGTTAGGACGTGGATCGATAGGGGGGAAATCTTCGCGCGCACCCCAGTGTTCGAACCTTAAGGGTTTTGCCTAAACCCGTGATCCGACATTTGTTGCTTTTAAGGGTGCTTCTGAAATTGAATCTTTGCTTGAAAAGTGTCAAAATCTTGATGATGTTGTTTACAGACCTGGAAATTTTGCTATATTGAAATATTGCTATGAGAATTATGAATACAATGCCGATATTGATGCATTTATTGAGAAAGTCTCCACTGTCCAAGAAGAGACTAATATTTTGCTGGAAACTATGGAAGAAGAAATTGCTGAAACTGTGAGCTCATTGGATGAAAAAGATGAGGAGGAGAGCGAAGAACAAAATCAGGAAGAGCGGATTAGCTACCCATGCCCACCTTCTAATGAGAGTAACTCTTCAAATCATACATTGTTTAATTTCCCTTCATGCTTACTGAAGGAAGAATGCTATGATGATTACTATGATCCCTTGGATTCGTTTAAAATATCCCTTTTTCATGAAATTGATGCTTGCTATGCTTGTGTCCATGATGCCAATATGAGTGATGCTTATGGAGATGAACTTGCTATAGTTCCTTATGTTATGAAAGGAATTGTTGCTATTGCACCCATGCATGATAGTCCTATTATCTTTTTGAATTCTCCCTACTGCACTTTATCGAAGAAGTTTGCGCTTATTAAGGATTATATTGATGGGTTGCGTTTTACTACTACACATGATGATTTTGATAGATATAATATGCATGTGCTTGATGCTCCTACTTGCAATTATTATGAGAGAGGAACTACATCTCCGCCACTCTATGTTTCCAATACAATAAAATTGCAAGAAACTGTTTATGCTATGTATTGGCCTTTACTTTGTGTGCATGAATTGTTCTTTTATGACATGTCGATGCATATGAAGAGAGTTAGACTTCGATGTTGCATGATATATGTTACTTTGTGCTCACTACTAAATCAAAAATCATTGTTAATTAAAATTTGCATTGATATACCTTGGGATCCGGGTGGATCCATTACTCAAGCACTATATGCCAAGCTTAATGGCTTTAAAGAAAGCGCTGCCAGGGAGACAACTCGGAAGTTTAGAGAGTCATTTTATTCTGTTGTGTGCTTTTATAAAGTTTAAAAACAAAAAAATAGAGGGGGATCTAAAAAATTTCAAAAAGAGAAGTGAAAGTGAGAAAGACGAACATCGTTGCAGTGGGGGACGCCCTTGAATTTTGTTCATGCCCATGGAAACTTTGTGAATCTCGATTACAGAAAATTTTCAACAAGAATAATTATCACCTTGTATAAATCCATTGTATTATAAAAATAATGTGCCAACATTTTCCTTTAGGATGATTGGATTGTTTGATTTGTGAAGTGCAAAAATAGAAACTTTGGCTGTAGTGCCTGAATTCTCAGTTTTTGCTAGAACGACGAATGTTTCTGAAACCTTTTGCACAGTACTTCTATACAATTTTTTTATCTTGTCCTAATTTTTCAGAATTTTTGGAGTTACAGAAGTATGGTAGATGTTCAGATTGCTACAGACTGTCCTGTTTAAGACAAATTCTGTTTTTTGATGCATTATTTTGCTAGTTTTGATGAAACTATCGATTTTATCGGTGGTATATGGCATGGAGAAGTTATAATACAATAGCTACAATGCAAATATAAAACATGAATGGGTTTGCAACAGTACTTGAAGTGATGATTTGTTTTATTATACTAATGGATCTCACAAGGGTTTGTTATGCTTTGTGTGATTGAAGTTTTCAACTTCTGGGTGAGATCACAATGGATGAAGGAATAAGGAGTGACAAGAGCCTAAGCTTGGGGATGCCCGAGGCACCCCAAGGTAATATTCAAGGACTCCCAAGCAACTAAGATTGGGGATGCCCCGGAAGGCATCCCCTCTTTCTTCTAACGACTATCGGTAATTTTACTTGGAGCTATATTTTTATCCGTCACATGATATGCGTAAATCTTGGAGTGTCGTGTGCTTTTTATTTCCCCTTTTTCGTTTATTCTCCATGCTGGTATGAGATAGTCCTTGGTTGATTTATAGAATGATCTTTGCACTTCACTTATATCTTTTGAGTATGGCTTTATAGAATGCTTCATGTGCTTCACTTATATCATTTGAAGTTTGGATTGCCTATTTCTCCTCACATAGAAAACCGCCATTTGTAGAATTCTCTTTTGCTTAAATTATATTTGTTAGAGCGTGGGCATATCTTTTGTAGAAATAATTAAACTCTCTTGCTTCACTTATATCTATTTAGAGAGTCAACAGGAATTGGTCATTCACATGGTTAGTCATAAAATCCTACATAACATGTAGATCACTGATACGTCTCCGTCGTATCTATAATTTTTTATTGTTCCATGCCAATATTATACAACTTTCATATACTTTTGGCAACTTTTTATACTATTTTTGGGACTAACATATTGATCCAGTGCCTAGTGCCAGTTCCTGTTTGATGCATTTTTTTGTTTTGCAGAAAATCCATATCAAACGGAGTCCAAACAGGATAAAAACTGACGGAGATTTTTTGGAATATATGTGATTTTTGGGAAGAAGAATCAATGCGAGAGATGCCCGAGGGGGCCACGAGGCAGGGGGCGTGCCCCAGGGGGTAAGGCGTGCATTGGGCCCTCGTGGCCACAACGTAAGGCGGTTGGTGCCCTTCTTTCGCCGCAACAAATCCAATATCCGGATAAAAATCGTATCCAAAATTCAGCCCAATCGGAGTTATGGATCCCCTGGAATTTAAGAAACGGTGAACGGGCAGAAACAGAGAGAGACAGAGAGACAGATCCTATCTCAAAGGGGCTCTCGCCCCTCCACCGCCATGGAGGCCATGGACCAGAGGGTAAACCATTCTCCCATCTAGGGAGAAGGTCAAGGAAGAAGAAGAAGAAGGGGGGCCCTATCCCCCTCTCTCCCGGTGGCGCCGGAACGCCGCCGGGGCCATCATCATCACCGCAATCTACACCAACACCTCCGTCATCTTCACCAACATCTCCATCACCTTCCCCCATCTATCTACACCGGTCCACTCTCCCGTAACACGTTGTACCCTCTACTTGAACATGGTGCTTTATGCTTCATATTATTATCCAATGGCGTGTTGCCATCCTATGATGTCTGAGTAGATTTTCATTGTCCTATCGGTAATTGGTGAATTGCTATGATTGGTTTAATTTTCTTGTGGTTATGTTGTTGTCCTTTGGTTCCCATCATATGAGTGTGCACGTGGATCACACCATAGGGTTAGTTGTATGTTGATAGGACTATGTATTGGAGGGCAAGAGTGACAGAAGCTTCAACCTAGCATAGAAATTGATGCATGCGGGATTGAAGGGGGACCAATATATTTTAATGCTATGGTTGAGTTTTACCTTAATGAATGTTAGTAGTTGCGAATGCTTGCTAATAGTTCCAATCATAAGTGCATAGAATTCCAAGTCAGGGATGGCATGCTAGCAGTGGCCTCTCCCACATAAAACTTGCCATCGGTCTAGTAAAGTAGTCAATTGCTTAGGGACAATTTCGCAACTCCTACCACCACTTTTCCACACTCGCTATACTAACTTTATTGCTTCTTTACCTAAAACAGCCCCTATTTTTTATTTACGTGCTCTGTATATTCTTGCAAACCTATCTCGTTACACCTACAAAGTACTTCTAGTTTTATACTTGTTCTACATAAGGCGAACGTCAAGCGTGCGTAGAGTTGTATCGGCAGTCGATAAAACTTGAGGGAATATTTGTTCCACCTTTAGCTCCTCGTTGGGTTCGACACTCTTACTTATCAAAAGAGGCTAATTGATCCCCTATACTTGTGGGTTATCAATCACTGAATATGATATGTTTGATTCCGTGAAATAGTTTTGCGATATAAAGATAGTGATTCTAGAGTCATGCTTGTGAGTAATTGTGGATTGGTAAGAATACTTGTGTTAAAGTTTGTGATTCCTGTAGCATGCATGTATGGTGAACGGTTATGTAATGAAGTCGGAGCATGATTTGTTTTTTTATTGTCTTCCTTATAAGTGGCGGTCGGGGACGAGTGATGGCTTTTCCTACCAATCTATCCCCCTAGGAGCATGTGTGTAGTACTTTGTTTCGGTAGCTAATAAATTTTTGCAATAAGTACGACAGTTGTTTTTGACTAATGTTGAGTCCAGGGATTATACACACTCTCACCCTTCCATCATTGCTAGCCTCTTCGTGCCGGTGGTTTCTGATCCACGGGCACCTATGGGACCGGCGGACCGGGTCCCTTTTGGTTCGGCGGGGGGCGGAGGTTGCGCAAAGAGCAGATCGAGGCGAAGCAAGCGGGCGGTTGGTCGTGCGAGGAGTAAATCGAGGCGAAGCACGCGAGCGATTTACCCAGGTTCGGGCCGCACGGATG
This sequence comes from Triticum urartu, assembly GCF_056163025.1. Lineage (NCBI taxonomy): Eukaryota > Viridiplantae > Streptophyta > Magnoliopsida > Poales > Poaceae > Triticum > Triticum urartu. The sequence goes on from NC_141875.1 coordinate 232,693,518, forward strand.
CGTAAAACCCTACTCCTGCTTTGTGGATTGGTATTGATTTCTAGCTCGGGAGCGAGCGTGGGTGTGTGGAATTGCTGAACCTCGCGAGAGCTCTTGAAATGGCCGACCCCCTCTACGTTGCACACGGGCCTCCTTTTATACTCAAGGGGTTATCGACATAGAGCAACGAGGGCCAAGGGCAAAAATGGAAAGGGTGCCGTGGGTAGGCACAGCTACTGTAGTAGGCACAGCTAGCTGCTACAGTGTTATCATACCTAACCCTGACGGCAGGGGACAAGGGCATTAAATGCCCGTCTATGTCGCCTAGACAGCACCGAAAGGGACCGCTAGGGACGCCACCATCTTGCCACGATGGTTGTCTTGTCAGCGCCTGCGTGCCACCGCACGCCCCTAGCTGCACAGCCTCCTGCCACGTGCGCTCGGGAGGGGCCCCGGAGTGACACGTGGGTGGATGTGCTGGAGCGCGGGCGTGGAGTGGGGGCTTGCCGCGGCAAGTGCCTTGCCGCGGCCGTCGACTTGTCGCTTCCGGGAGCTTGTCGCTCACCGGGCCTTGTCGGGGCGCGTAGCGCGCCGCGGCAAGTTCCTTGGAATGCCTAGGACGGCCTTCCCGGCAAGCGCCTCTTACCGGGGCCTTGGGACGCTTCTGATGGCCTTCCCGGCAAGCTCCTCTTGCCGGGGTCTTGCCTTCTTCCCGGCAAGCTCCTCTTGCCGGGGTCTTGTCTTGAGTACTTTGTTCTTGAATGGTCTTCAGAGGGACCACGGGGAATCTTGGCGGTGACCTGGCAGGCCTTGCCGCGGGACGCTGCGACTGCCCGTGCACAAGTTCGGGGTACAAGGGTACCCCTACTCTAGTACACCGACACGGTACCATGCATTGCCCTTTCTCACCTCGTGAGTCGGTGCAATCTTTGCCGATTCATCCAAACCCCGTGATACGATACACTCTACCACACATAAGCCTCCTTATATCTTTTGCAAAACAGCCACCATACCTACCTATCATGGCATTTCCATAGGCATTCTGAGATATATTGCCATGCAACTTCATCATCATCATAAAAATGACTTGAGCATTCATTTTCATATTGCTTTGCATGATAGTAAGATAGCTAGCATGATATTCCATGACTTGTCCATTTTATGATATCTTTGCTATGCAAGATCACTGCACATCCTGGTACACCGTCAGAGGCATTCATATAGTCATATTTGGTTCTAGTATCGAGTTGTAATATTGAGTCGTAAGTAAATAAAAGAGTGATGATCATAATTATTAGAGCATTGTCCCAGTGGGGAAAGGATGATGGAGACTATGATTCCCCACAAGTCGGGATGAGACACCAGACGAAAAATAAAAATAAAAATGAAAGGCCAAAAAAGGAAGCCAAAAAAAGAGAAAAAGAGAGAAGGGGCAATGCTACTATCCTTTTACCACACTTGTGCTTTAGAGTAGCACCATGTTCTTCATATAGAGAGTCTCTTGAGTTATCACTTTCATATACTAGTGGGGATTTTCATTATAGAACTTGGCTTGTATATTCCGATGATGGGATTCCTCAAACACCCACCTACTTCTTAGTTTGAGCTTTCATACACTTATAGCTCTAGTGCATCCGTTGCATGGCAATCCCTACTCCTCGCATTGACATCAATTGATGGGCATCTCCATAGCCATTGATTAGCCGCATCGATGTGAGACTTTCTTGCTTTTTTTTCTTCTCCACACAACCCCCACCATCATATTCAATTCCACCTATAGTGCTATATCCATGGCTCACGCTCATGTACTGCGTGAAAGTTGAAAAGGCTTGAGAACAATAAAATTATGAAACAATTGCTTGGCTTGTCATCAGGGTTGCGCATGATGAAATGTTTGTGTGATGAAGATGGAGCATGGCCAGACTATATGATTTTGTAGGGATAACTTTCTTTGGCCATGTTATTTTGAGAAAGACATGATTGCTTTATTAGTATGATTTAAGTATTATTGTCTTTATGTCAAATGATAGAATATTGCTTTGAATCACTGATGTCTTAATATTCATGCCATGATTAGATTATATGATCAAGATTATGCTAGGTAGCATTCCACATCAAAAATAATATTTTTTATCATTTACCTACTCGAGGACGAGCATGGATTAAGCTTGAGGATGCTGATATGTCTCCGTCATATTTGATTATTCCATGTCAATATTCTACAACTTATACATACTTTCGGCAACAATTTATATGATTTTCTTGGACTAACATATTGATCCAGTGCCTAGTGCCAGTTCCTGTTTGTTGCATTTTTTGTTTCGCAGAAAATCCATATCAAACGGAGTCCAAACGGGATAAAAACTGACGGAGATTTTTTTGGAATATATGTGATTTTTGGGAAGAAGAATCAGCGGGAGAGATGCCCGAGGGGGCCACGAGGCAGGGGGGCGGGCCCCAGGGGGTCAGGCGTGCCCTGGGCCCTCGTGGCCACAACGTAAGGCGGTTTGTGCCCTTCTTTCGCTTCAACAAATCCAATATCCAGATAAAAATCGTATCCAAAATTCAGCCCAATCGGAGTTACGGATCTCCTGGAATTTAAGAAACGGTGAAAGGGCAGAAACAGAGAGAGACAGAGAGACAGATCCAATCTCAGAGGGGCTCTCGCCCCTCCGCCGCCATGGAGGCCATGGACCAGAGGGTAAACCCTTCTCCCATCTAGGGAGTAGGTCAAGGAAGAAGAAGAAGGGGGGCCCTCTCCCCCTCTCTCCCGGTGGCACCGGAACGCCGCCGGGGCCATCATCATCACCGCAATGTACACCAACACCTTCGTCATCTTCACCAACATCTCCATAACCTTCCCCCATCTACCTACACCGGTCCACTCTCCCGCAACCCGCTGTACCCTCTACTTGAACATGGTGCTTTATGCTTAATATTATTATTCAATGATGTGTTGCCATCCTATGATGTCTGAGTAGATTTTCGTTGTCCTATCGGTAATTGGTGAATTGCTATGATTGGTTTAATTTGCTTGCGGTTATGTTGCTATCCTTTGGTGCCCATCATATGAGCGCGCACGTGGATCACACCATAGGGTTAGTTGTATGTTGATAGGACTATGTATTGGAGGGCAAGAGTGACAGAAGCTTCAACCTAGCATAGAAATTGATGCATACGGGATTGAAGGGGGCAAATATATTTTAATGCTATGGTTGGGTTTTACCTTAATGAACGTTAGTAGTTGAAAATGCTTGCTAATAGTTCCAACCATAAGTGCATAGAATTCCAAGTCAGGGATGACATGCTAGCAGTGGCCCTCCCACATAGAACTTGCCATCGGTCTAGGAAAGTAGTCAATTGCCTAGGGACAATTTCACAACTCCTACCACCACTTTTCCACACTCGCTATACTAACTTTATTGCTTCTTTACCTAAAACAGCCCCTAGTTTTTATTTACGTGCTCTGTATATTCTTTCAAACCTATCTCGTTACACCTATAAAGTACTTCTAGTTTTATACTTGTTCTACATGAAGCGAACGCCAAGCGTGCGTAGAGTTGTATCGGCGGTCGATAAAACTTGAGGGACTATTTGTTCCACCTTTAGCTACTCGTTGGGTTCGACACTCTTACTTATCGAAAGAGGCTACAATTGATCCCCTATACTTGTGGGTTATCAATCAATGAATATGATATGTTTGTTTCCTTGCAATAGTTTTGTGATATAAAGATAGTGATATTAGAGTCATGCTTGTGAGTAACTGTGGATTGGTAAGAATACTTGTGTTAAAGTTTGTGATTCCCGTAGCATGCATGTATGCTTAACTGTTATGTAACGAAGTCAGAGCATGATTTGTTTTTTTATTGTCGTCCTTATGAGTGGCGGTCGGGGGCGAGTGATGGTCTTTTCCTACCAATCTATCCCCCTAGGAGCATGTGTGTAGTACTTTGTTTCGATAGCTAATAAATTTTTGCCATAAGTATGACAGTTCTTTTTGATTAATGTTGAGTCCATGGATTATACGCAATCTCACCCTTCCATCATTGCTAGCCTCTTCGGTACCATGCATTGCCCTTTCTCACCTCGTGAGTCGGTGCAATCTTTGCCGATGCATCCAAACCCCGTGATACGATACACTCTATCACACATAAGCCTCCTTATATCTTTTGCAAAACAGCCACCATACCTACCTATCATGGCATTTCCATAGGCATTCTGAGATATATTGCCATGCAACTTCCATCATCATCATAAACATGACTTGAGCATTCATTGTCATATTGCTTTGCATGATAGAAGGATTGCTAGCATGATATTCCATGACTTGTACGTTTTGTGATATCTTTGCTATGCAAGATCATTACACATCCTGTTACACCGTTCGAGGCATTCATATAGTCATATTTTGTTATAGTTCGAGTTGTAATATTGAGTTGTAAGTAAATAAAGGTGTGATGATCATCATTATTAGAGCATTGTCCAAGTGGGGAAAGGATGATGAGGACTGTGATTCCCCACATGTCGGGATGAGACACCAGACGAAAAAAAATGAAAGGCCAAAAAAGGAGAGCCAAAAAAGAGAAAAAGAGAGAAGGGGCAATGCTACTATCCTTTTACCACACTTGTGCTTTAGAGTAGCACCATGTTCTTCATATAGAGTTATCACTTTCATATACTAGTGGGGATTTTCATTATAGAACTTGGCTTGTATATTCCGATGATGGGATTCCTCAAACACCCACCTACTTTTCAGTTTGAGCTTTCATACACTTATAGCTCTAGTGCATCCGTTGCATGGCAATCCCTACTCCTCGCATTGACATCAATTGATGGGCATCTCCATAGCCATTGATTAGCCGCATCGATGTGAGACTTTCTTCCTTTTTGTCTTCTCCACACAACCCCCACCATCATATTCAATTCCACCTATAGTGCTATATCCATGGCTCACGCTTATGTACTCCGTGAAAGTTGAAGAGGCTTGAGAACAATAAAAGTATGAAAAAATTGCTTGGCTTCTCATCGGGGTTGCGCATGATGAAATACTTTGTGTGATGAAGATGGAGCATGGCCAGACTATATGATTTTGTAGGGATAACTTTCTTTGGCCATGTTATTTTGAGAAAGACATGATTGCTTTATTAGTATGCTTTAAGAATTATTGTCTTTATGTCAAATGATAGACTATTGCTTTGAATCACTCATGTCTTAATATTCATGCCATGATTAGATTATATGATCAAGATTATGCTAGGTAGCATTCCACATCAAAAATTATCTTTTTTATCATTTACCTACTCGAGGACGAGCATGAATTAAGCTTGGGGATGCTGATACATCTCCGTCGTATTTGATTATTCCATGTAAATAATCTACAACTTTTACATACTTTTGGCAACAATTTATATGATTTTCTTGGACTAACATATTGATCCAGTGCCCAGTGCCAGTTCTTGTTTGTTGCATTTTTTGTTTCACAGAAAATCCATATCAAACGGAGTCCAAACGGGATAAAAACTGACGGAGATTTTTTTGGAATATATGTGATTTTTGGGAGGAAGAAGAATCAACACGAGAGATGCCCGAGGGGGCCACGAGGCAGGGGGCGCGCCCCAGGGGGTCAGGCGTGCCCTGGTCCCTCTTGGCCACATCGTAAGGCGGGTTGTGCCCTTCTTTCACCGCAACAAATCCAATATCCGGATAAAAATCGTATCCAAAATTCAGCCCAATCGGAGTTACAGATCTCCTGGAATTTAAGAAATGGTGAAAGGCCAGAATCTGGGGGCACATAAATAGAAGGAAACAGAGAGAGAGAGATCCAATCTCGGAGGGGCTCTCGCCCCTCCACAGCCATGGAGGCCATGGACCAGAGGGGAAACCCTTCTGCCATCTTGGGGGAAGGTCAAGGAAGAAGAAGAAGGAGGGGGGCTCTCTCCCCCTCTCCACCGGTGGCGCCAGAACACCGTCGCGGCCATCATTGTGAAGGAAATCTACACCAACAACTTCGCCTCCGTCATCACCAAATCACTCCCCGTTGGGTTCGACACTCTTACTTATCGAAAGAGGCTACAAATGATCCCTTATACTTGTGGGATATATGGCCATACATGGACCGGAAGTTACAACGAGCTGGAATCATATTGGACGCCCCAGATGACGCTACTGGGCCTAATTCGGATAGGCCATAACGGGCCGTGAGTTAGCGGGTTGTAAATAGGCTATACGCGAATATGCCGTTAACAGGCTTTCGTGGGCTGGCCCGCTACCTTTTGACCAAGTCAAATGGGCCAACCTTTTCACCGGAATGGGCCTTTGTTGGGCCGTGCCACATGTCGACGTATCATAGCGCCTCCGGTCCAATGAGTGGATGACATCTGTCCCAACGGTGAGCTGACACGTGGTTCCTCCAGCCATTGAGAATTTTACACGTGGAAAATTCCCATTGGTCCAGGATGTTAATGGGTTATCGGATCCAAACCCAAACCCGATAGCTTAACGGTGACCCATTACGGTGGATGTCACGTGTCAGTTACCCTTGACAAAAGCACTTCCATGATGCGCCAATTATCGTCATGGAAGTGGACACTTCCATGATGATCATTTTGGTATTGTCATGGAACACTTCTACGACAGCACAGGTATGACTATCTTGATTCTGTCATGAAATCGTCATGGATGTAAATGCATGACAGAAAATGTGACCTACTGTGACAAACATGTATCATCATGGAAGTGGTTTTTTTGTAGTGTAGGTCGGCCTGACCGCCCCTAGGTCTTCGAGTTTGCCGCCCTGCAACTGAAAGTGCGTTATATCGACTAGAGGGGGGTGAATAGGCGATTTTTATGAAAGTCTTCAAAACATGGAAGTTATGAAGACAAACAGTAGAGATATGCCTATCACTATGCAGCGGAAGTTAGATTACACTAGGCAAGCCATGGTCAAGTATTCAATATAGTGAAAGCACAATGACAAGTAGCTGCAGTGTAATAAGGATCAGGTAGGAAGAAGTTATGAAGCCAAACAAATCATACAGTTACATTGTGAAGACAAAAGATATAGCAAGCATGCAATGGCTTCACAATGAGTAACAGTAAGTAAAAGGAAGTGAAGATGAAACCAGTGACTCATTGAAGACAATGATGTGTTGGACCAGTTCCAGTTGTTGTGACAACTGTACGTCTGGTTGGAGCAGCTAGGTATTTAAACCTTAGGACACACAGTCCCGGACACCCAGTCCTGAACACGCAGCTCAGGACACCAAGTCCTCACCGTATTCTCCTTGAGCTAAGGTCACATAGTCCTCGCCCAATCACTCAGGTAAGTCTTCAAGGTAGACTCCCAAACCTTCACAGACTTCGTTCATTGGCAATCCACAATGTCTCTTGGATGCTCAGAACGCGACGCCTAACCGTCTGGAGGATGCACAGTCCTCAAGTGTAATAAGTCTTCAGATCACTCAGACAAGAAGACTTAAGTGATGCCCAATTTACTCTCGCTCTGGGTGGTTAGGGCTTTCTCCTCGCTAGGAATTTTCTCTCAAAGGCTTCGAGGTGGGTTGCTCTCAAACGACAAAAGCCGTGCACTGAAATCTGAGCAGCCAACCGTTTATGGTTGTAGGGGGTGGGCTATTTATAGCCACTTGGCAACCCGACCTGATTTGTCCGAAATGACCCTGGGTCACTAAGGAACTGACACGTGTCCCAATGGTCAGATTTCAAACTCACATGGCAACTTTACTTGGGCTACAAGCAAAGATGACTTGTCCGGCTCTGGACAAGATTCGCTCTCATTGTCTTCACTCGAAGACATAGGTTTTTGGTTTAGGCATCACTTCAGTCATTCTAACTGGTTCTCCTGGACCCCACTTAACAGTATGGTGGTTCCTATGACTCAACACAAAAAGAAAAAGAACTATGAAAGATCTAAGTCTTCGAGCTCCATAGGCTTCATAACGTGTCTTCTTTTGTCATAGTCTTCAATGTGAATATCTTCATATACCACCTTTGGCTTCAATGTCTTCATACATTTTTAGGGGTCATCTCTGGTAGTAAAACCGAATCAATGAGGGACTTCTACCTGTGTTATCCTGCAATTCTCACAAACACATTAGTCCCTCAATTAGGTTTGTCGTCAATACTCCAAAACCAACTAGGGGTGGCACTAGATGCACTTACAATCTCCCCCTTTTTGGTGATTGATGACAAACTAGTTGAAGTTTTCAACGGGGAATATAATCTATGAAATTGTAAAGGATAAGGAATTGTCTTCATAAGTTGTAAGGGCTCCCCCTGAAGATATGCATATAAGTTAGTTTGCTTTTGGAATGCAAATGCACATGGCAGGTTGTACTTGTGGACATCCACTTCAGCTTATGATGACAATCCACTATGCATGTGAAAGTATATGAAGATAATGACATGCATAATGGAAAATGGACGTCTGCAGAATGAGCTAAGTGCGGAATTTATCGTCGCACATGCGGAATTTATCTTCGCAAAACAAGGTGGCAAACAAGTAGCAGACGACCATCTGGTTTAAGTGTTACAACTCATAAGAACCAAATGTAGCAAAAACGAGAGTTGTAAGCATGAAGCAAAATATAAGGCACCCGCCCATATGAACCCGCTTGAAGACTATCAATCTCATGTGCTTCTCCCCCTTTTGTCAGTAATGACCAAAAAGGTTTGAAGACATAGAGCCTCTACTCGTTCCCATGAGGAGTAGATGAAGTAGCAGGGTTGTTGGCGTTGTTTGGCGGTGCAGAAGAGCTTGGAGGTGCTGAAGCATATGGCGGTGAAGTAGCATCGTCTTCTTCCTCAATGATTCTGGCAGTGACTGTGGCAGCAGAGGAAGAGAACTCAGAATCTTCAAGGGATGGAGTTCCCAGCAGCACAGCTCTTCGAGGAGGTGTGGAGTCAAACTTGAATCTTTCAGTGAAGCCATCCTCTTGAAGATCAGCTTCAGAAAGCGTCATCGTTAGCCCTTTCCATGTGCGGCGACAGGTTTCATGTGCAACGAATGCATTCTTGGTGGCAAGATTTCGGATGCGATTTACATCCACCAAGAGGCTTTTCATCTGTCTCTTCAACCAGTCATGATGCCTATCCTGCTTTTGATGAAGGGCCACAAGAAGCTCTCGGTCGTTGAGAACACGAGTGCGCTTCTTGGGTCTTGAAGCAGTGGCACTGTCAGTGGCTTCAGTTGAAGCGGGATGTGGTGCACGTGTAGTGCCAGCCAAAGGATATACCCTGGAGATGGCTTCAACACCTTCAACATTTTGAGTGAAGCTCTGGTGTTCTGCATTCTGAAGACTCAGAGGTTGCTTGGCAGGTTCAGGATAAATGGCTTCAGCAGAGGTATCCACATCAGGCAAGAAGATCCGATGGTTGCGGGCTGAGGGCTGATACGAGATGGTAGAGTGAAGTTTGATCAGCCTCATTACCCAAGGAGCATAGAACTTTAAACCAAACAGATCTGAGCCTGATGCAGCTAGTTGGGTATGAAGAAATCCTGTGCGTTGAAGCATTTGCCATGAAGGATACAGAATATCAGAGTCTTCATTGCACCCTCGATCTTGGCATTTGGAGAGTGTCCTTTAATGGGCCAGAGAGTCCGCCGGATGATGTGATAGATGGTCCTGGGCAGGTACTCAAGGTCTTCAACGAAGAACTCTGTGGGATAAGGAGCATCGTGGGGCAATGGCTTCATCATGGAGAGCATCTGACTCATATTCGGTTCAGGCCTCTGAAATATGCTCTCAATAGCTTCAGTGTGTAGCCGACAGCCTTGCTCAAAGAATTCGCCTGGAGTGGGCAGGCCAGTGAGCTCAATGATATCAAATGCATTGGCTTCGTGATGAACGTTGCCCGTCATCCACTCCAGGACCCAAGTCTTCGGATCTCTGTTGTATCCTTTGATGTGCAGTGTGGCATAGAATTGTAGCAGGAGCTCTTCGTTCCAATGCTCTTCATCAGTAATGAACTGTAGCAGACCCACTTGTTTGAAGCAATCCAACGCTTCCTCTGGACAGGGCAGACCAGCAATAGCTTCAACATCAAGGCGCTTGTGCGGGAAAATGCGACCTTGGTTGTACAGTATGCAAGAGTAGTAGCTGCGCTGAGGATAGCTCCAGAACCTATCTGATGAAATCCTTTCCCTCGAATAGGGGTTCTTGGAGCTATTGAAGAAAGTATTATCTGCCCTGAAGCCATTGATGTTGAAGGAGCCAGGTGCTGATGCAGGACCTGGGAACCTTGGCAGTCTGGGGATTGGCTTCTGGACCTGAGGCCTGTGCTCAACATGATAGTTGAATTGGGGACCTGCAGCAGACTCAGGAATAGAAGTTGTAGGTTCAGTGGCTTCGCTGTCTTCTGAAGCTTTTGCTGGGGAGGGCTCCACATTAGCTTCGTTGTTGGTTGTGGCAGCCTCAAGATTTTCATCCTCCGCTTGACTAGCTGGAGGGTCGGTCACAAGCACGTTCTCCTGGAGAACTGCTTCTTGGTGGAGTAGAGGAGTGGGCTCTTGTGGTGCTTCTTCTGCGGCTGATGCAGCCGGAATGTCTTCAGCATAGACTTGAGGCCTTGGAACTTTGTGAAGCCTGCGGAGCACAGACGACGCCTGTGGGGTTTGAGTAGGATGGGCCTCATAGTCTTCTTCCTCTTGAGGGCGATCCGCCCATGAAGCATCATGTGCAATTGGCGTCAGTGGACGACCAATGCTGATGTGTTCGTTGTGTTCTAACTGAGGAAGGGCTGCACCATCTTCTACATTGTCACGATGACCAATGTCTTCAGCAGGAATGGGATCAGCTGCTGGAATGTCTTCAGCTTTAGGAGCCTCTGTGGAAGCAGGCTCATGAACCGTCAGTTGACGTTCTGCGTCAGGGTGAACCATAGAAATAGGTTCAACTATCAAGGGCTCTGTGGGAGCAGCCCGAGATTTCTTGATCTTTCTCTTTTTCTTGCTGGGGGCAGTAGGAGAGGCTTCAGAGCTTTTCCTCTTCCTGGCTTCAGCCTCAGCAGTTCGTGTCTTCTTGAGCTGTGAAGCTGTTGACCAGCTCTTTGGCTTCGAGCCAGTCATTGCAGTTGGGAAGACAAGCGGAACTGCTTCCTGCCTTGGTGCCTCTGGTTCAGCTGGAACAGTCTTCTTCTTTTTCTTTGCGGCCATCTTGGGGTCGATGCCAGGACGCCCAAGTGCCTTGCGCTTCTCAGCCTCATTGTAGGCTTGCACACATCTGTCAGCCAGAGACTTCATCCGCTCACGTGAACCCTGAGCTTCTGCACGCTTCTTCAGAAAGTTTTCCTTTAGCTCATGCAACATGATCTTGAAGCTCTTCACTTCTTGCACGCTGAGCTTGGCCATATGCTTCTTGAACTGAGCCTTTTCATGATCAATTTTCTGCTTCAGTTCAACTATGCGCTGGGCAATGGCAAGTTCTGAAGCAATAGCGCCTTGGAAGGCGACGCTGAGGCCAACGGGCAGCTATAGATCTTCAAAGCTGATGTCTGGTGTGGCAAACCACTCGTCAATGAAGTTGTGGATGATGGCGACATCAAAGAGAGGCAGATTGTTGAAGATTTCTGCTTCTTCTTTGCTCTTGATGAGTTGCTCAAGAGCGTCATCTCCAAGATCTTCATCACTTGACAGATCAATGGCTTCACTATGCAGGATGGCAGCAGCTGTGAGCTCTTTGCCAGTGTGAGACGGAGGCATCTTCTCCTTCTGGTTCCTTGAGACGCGTGATAAGTCTTTAGACTGCACACTGTCTTCAGGAGGTGCAGTCGCCAATGGCTTCGCCTTTGAGATTTTTGGTGAAGGGGCTGGCTTTGAAGCTTTTGCCGTTTTCAACTGCTTAGGCTTTGGCACTGCAGGCACTGCTGGTGCTTCATCAGACTCAGTATCAGCTGCAGGCTCAGTCACAACAGTCCCTTGAACCAAGATGTAGGTGATGAGGCCTTCAAGGTTGGCATACGGACCGATGACATTTGGTTCTGCTTCTCGTGTGCCATCTGCCCTTGGTGCTGAGGGACCAGGGTTGAAGTCTAACCCAAATTTCTTCTTGTTCTGCTTCGCTGATTGTTGGGCAAACTGGAAGTTGCGCTTGAACAGATTGTCTTCACGACACCAGAGTGGTGACGACGGATCTGCATCATCAGGCTGTGGCCCACGAACCATGCATGGATAGAAGCTTTGGGCAATAGCTTCATCTCTGGACCTGGGTACAAGGTTCTTGTATAAGATGTCTCCCCATGGTCTTTTGATGGCACTTTTCTCAGCACACTCTTGGGTTGTGAAGCGGTATTTGAACCATTGTTCTGCCGAGTAGCGTCGAATCCATTGGATTCGGGTCTTGCGCTGCCCATAATTCTCTTCAGGATCTGTTTTATACATATCTGCCAGGTCTTCAGGCAGATCTTTGGAAGTTCCTCCACGTCGCTGTCTGCCCCCCTTCCTTGCTGCTGCTTCTGAAGCCATAAACTTTAACTTGAAAGGCTTCAAAACTTTCAAAGGCTTCAAAGGCTTTCTTTTGCTGGACCAACAGGAACTGGCTTCAGGAGAATTTATGTGATGCTGTAGGAATTCTGCAAATGAATGCAGACTATGAGAACCGAAGGATTCTCCCACGGACATGTACCTGTGACAGCATTAAGGTGCAAGGGAAGGGGAAGAGGTCATATGCATTCTCAGAAGGTTTTGAAGATTAATCAGTTTAGAAGACATTGACCTCATCGTGCGAAGACATTCACTCATAGTTAAGAAGTTGGTTCCAGATTTGTACAAATCCACAGATCAGTACAAGTGAGGAATCTAACTACTTTGTGAAGCACAAGTGAATATACTAGGCATGTTATGAGATGCAGTTTGAGAGAGATCTAGCTTGTGTGAATAGAAACTTCTTGTGGTAGAAAGTGACAGAACAAGAGGATCTATGGTGCTGTAAAAAGGCAGTTTTATTTACCACACTGAGAATTGCTAGACGAAGCGAGAGATGAGGCCGAGCAGTTTACTCGTCCGTGCCCTAACTTGGCGACGGAGGAGACCTACGGCGACGGCGGAGAGGACGATGTCCGCGGTCGGCGTGAAGACGGCGTCGGAGAGGTTGCGGCAGCGAAGCACTTCGTCGCCGGCGTCGTCGAGAGCTAGCGGTGGCGCTAGGGTTCGTGCGAGGGTGGAAGAAAGAGATAATGACCGCGGTAAGTGTAAATTTATAGGCACAGGGGCGGCACTGCGCTATTACTCAGGTGCCCCTGGCGATTCGCATCTGAGGAACGCGTGGCCAATTTGCGGAAGTTTGGGGTTTGTTCCACGTCCCACGCACGCCTGGATTGTCGGGCGGTCGTTCCTGCTTCTCCGGATTTCATGTAGAGGAATGAGCATTGAAAACGGACTTAATGGTTGTCTCTGTATCTTCTGCTGACAAGGACACAGTGAAGACATTCGACAGTTTCAATAGAATGCATATGACTTGGAGAGATAGAGTTTGAGATAGAAAGCATAGAGAAGTTGGGGTCCGATCACATTCACTTAGTTCAAAAATTCAACACGAAGACATAGCTATAAGTGAATGCTGTGGAGGACAGAACACTAACATATATATATATATATATATATATATATATATATGATCAACATAGTGAAGATAATCATGAAAACTTGTTGAGTTCGAAGCCAAACCAAATGTGAAGACATTGCAAGGTAACACCATGAGTGAAACACGTCAAAATAGAACGTTTGGTGGTGGCGTTACCCACCGTATAGGAAGTATTAGACCCAGACACGGCGCACAATTATCGTGGCGCTCCGAAGTCAAATTCCACATTAATGTATTCACACTTAGAATGTATGTCTTCATTGATTGAAGATATACTTTACTTCGTGTGTTGCACATCTAAGTCATCAATATGCATAAGGGTTAGGATGTGTGCCTGATCACAGGACATTTGAGGATTCCAGGATATTTAGATCACACCGTAACTTGCAAAACCTCTTCTCATCCAAGGGCTTGGTGAAGATATCTGCCAATTGCTCTTCAGTGTTGACGTGTATGATATCAATGTCTTCCTTCACAACATGATCTCTGAGAAAGTGATGACGAATTTCAATGTGCTTTGTCTTCGAGTGCTGAACTGGGTTGTTGGCAATCTTGATGGCGCTTTCGTTGTCGCAGTAAAGTGGCACTTGCTTCAGATGAATGCCATAGTCCTTGAGAGTTTGCTTCATCCACAGAAGCTGAGCGCAACAAGATCCAGCAGCAATGTGTTCAGATTCAGCAGTGGAGAGAGATACACAGTTCTGCTTCTTTGAAGACCAACATACAAGTGATCGTCCCAGAAAGTGACATGTGCCTGATGTAGACTTGCGATCAACTTTGTCACCAGCATAATCAGCATCCGAGAATCCAACCAAATCAAACTCTGAGCCCTTTGGATACCATAATCCTAGAGTTGGGGTGTGAGCCAAATATCAAAGAATTCGCTTCACAGCTAAGTGATGCGACTCCTTTGGTGCCGCTTGAAATCGCGCACACATGCAAACACTAAGCATAATATCTGGCCTAGATGCACATAGATAAAGTAAAGAACCAATCATGGAATGGTATACCTTTTGATCGAACTCTTTACCATTGTCGTCAGGACCCAGATGGTGTTTGGCTGGCATTGGTGTTGTGAAGCCTTTGCAGTCCTGCATACCGAACTTATTCAGGCAATCTTTGAGATACTTCTCTTGAGATATGAAGATGCCATTGCGTTGTTGTCGTATTTGAAGACCAAGGAAGAACTTCAGCTCCCCCATCATAGACATCTGATATTGCTCTTGCATCATATAGCCAAACTCTTCACTGTACTTCTGATTGGTGCAGCCGAAGATAATATCATCCACATATATTTGGCACACAAATAGTTCACCATCATATGTCTTCGTGAAAAGAGTGGGATCCAGGGAACCAGGTATGAAGCATTTGCTCTTCAGGAAGTATTTGAGTGTGTCATACCAGGCCCTAGGGGCTTGTTTGAGGCCATACAGTGCCTTGTTGAGCTTGTATACCATGTCAGGATGTTTTGGATTTTCAAAGCCAGGCGGTTGTGCAACATACACTTCTTCTTCAATCTTGCCATTGAGAAAGGCACTCTTCACATCCATTTGATACAGAAGTATGTTATGATGATTTGCATAGGCCAGCAGTATGCGTATGGCTTCAAGCCTAGCCATAGGAGCAAATGTTTCATCGAAGTCAATGCCTTCCACTTGAGTATATCCTTGAGCAACGAGACGAGCTTTGTTTCTGACAACTTGACCATGCTCATCTTGCTTGTTGCGGTATATCCATTTGGTGCCTATTATATTGTGCTTCCGTGGATCAGGACGCTTAACCAGTTCCCATACATTATTTAGCTCAAACTGTTGAAGCTCTTCTTGCATAGCTTGAATCCATTCAGGTTCCATGAAGGCTTCTTCAACTTTCTTGGGTTCTGCAATTGAGACGAATGCGAAGTGCCCACAGAAATTTGCCAGCTGAGTTGCCCTTGAACAAGTGAGTGGACCAGGTGCATTGATGCTGTCAATTATTCTGTCAATCTGCACTTCATTGGCAACACGAGGATGTACAGGGCGAAGACTTTGCTCTTGCTGATCTGTGTTGTTGTTGGGAGGAATGTCTTCAGGCTGAGCATTGTCTTCATGTTGATCAGGTGCTGAAATGATAAGTTCTTCTTCAGGATGAGCTTCAGAAGGTATAATCTCTCCAGTTCCCATTAGCTTGATTGATTCACTGGATGGAACTTCATCTAGCACACTTGGCAGCTGCTCTCTTTGTGATCCGTTGGTCTCATCGAACCGCACATCCACTGTTTCAACCACTTTGTAATGAAAGAGATTGAAGACTCTGTAGGAGTGCGAATCCTTTCCATATCCAAGCATAAAACCCTCATGTGCTTTTGGTGCAAATTTTGAGGTGTGATGTGGGTCCTTGATCCAGCACCTTGCGCCAAAAACTCTGAAGTAACTGACATTTGGCTTTTTGCCAGTAAGGAGCTCATAAGATGTCTTGTTCAGAAGCTTGTGAAGATAAACACGATTGATTGTATGGCATGCAGTGTCAATGGCTTCAGTCCATAATTTTCTTGGAGTCTTGTATTCATCTAGCATCGTTCTAGCCATCTCAATGAGTGTTCTGTTCTTGCGTTCGATGACGCCATTCTGCTGTGGCGTGTACGGAGCTGAGAATTCATGTGTGATGCCCAAGGTATCAAGATATGTATCAAGGCCAGTGTTCTTGAATTCAGTGCCACTGTCACTTCTGATGTGCTTTATCTTGGCGCCAAAATTGTTCATTGCTCGATTGGCGAAGCGTCTGAAGACATCCTGCACTTCAGTCTTGTAAAGGATTATGTGCACCCAAGTATATCTAGAGTAATCATCAACAATGACAAAGCCATAGAGGCAAGCAGTAGTAGTAAAAGTTGAGTAGTGAGTGGGACCAAAAAGATCCATGTGAAGCAGTTCGAAGGGTTGAGTAGTGGTCATGATTGTCTTCGAGGGATGTTTTGCCCTCGTCATCTTCCCTGCTTCACAGGCACCGCATAAGTGATCTTTCTTGAACTTGACACCCTCGATGCTTATGGCATGTTTCTTCTTCGCAAGGGTGTGGAGGTTCCTCATGCCAGCATGCCCAAGCCTCCGATGCCAAAGCCAGCATTCTGAAGCTTTTGCAAGAAGACATACTGCAAGTTGTGGCCCTGCTGAGAAATCTACCACGTACAGATCATCTTTTCGATACCCTTCAAACACTAGAGACTTGTCAGATTCCATTAGTACAAGGCAACGATATTTTCCAAACATTACGATCATGTTCAAATCACAAAGCATTGAAACAGACATTAAGTTGAAACCAAGGGATTCAACAAGCATGACTTTATCCATGTGTTGATCCTTTGAGATTGCAACTCTACCTAGACCCAATACCTTACTTTTACCAGTGTCAGCAAATGTGATGTGGCTCTTGTCGGATGGACGTAAGGTTGAGTCCATAAGAAGGCTTCTTTTGCCAGTCATGTGATTTGTACACCCACTGTCAATAATCCATTCTGAAGACTTTGAAGATGCTGGTGTCGTACCCTACAGTGCAGTTAGGGGGATAGGCTTCACGAAGAGAATTGTGAAGCAAAAACATTTGACGAACCAGTGGGTTATGAAAACTTAGATCCAGATTAGGACTAATAGGGAGAGTAGCATGCGATTCAGGAACGAAGTACATAATGATGCCATTCGGGCATTTTATCTTGCGCCCTACAAGATTTTTAAGGTCCCCAGCAATAGCATCAGAAGATTTTGGTTTTCTGCTGGAGACCTTTCCCTGCAAAAGAGAGTTAAGCCTTCTTAACCACCCACTTCTTCAAGGGTGGCTTGGAAGCAATAAGTCTAAGTGCAGCATCTGAGAATTTTAGTTTTGGAGCCCTAGCAAACAGTCTAGCAGGCGGACAATAGTACTCATAAGAATAGGCAGAATAGTTTTTGGTCATATGAACATGACGGTTTGATAAACCGCTCTCATATTCATATGCCTGAGTATGGTTTCCCTGCAAAACATTTGCGTTAGTGCGACTCAGGTGAGTCATCTGTCTGTATGAAGCCTTTAGACCGTATGAAGCCTTTGGTCTGAGGTTTGTCTTCTTCATGTGAGGTGTCATGAGGACATTCACAGGAAGATTTTCCAGACACTTTTTCAGAACCCAGATCTTCTTCATAGGCGGTCCATTCCTGCAGTTAGTACCAATGTACCTGGCAAACACTATACCATTCTGATTTTTAAACAGTACATAGTTTGCATCAAAGGATTCATCAATGATAATGGGGTTAGCACAGGTGAAGCCAGATAAATTGGATGGATCTGCTGAAGGTTCCTTTGCAGCAACCCACTTGGTTTTGGGGTACTGCTCAGGTTTCCAATAAGAGCCATCTACATTTATTTTCCTTACGAACCCTATACCCTCTTTCCTAGGGTTTCGGTTCAGAATCTGCTTTTTCAGGACATCACATAGCGTCTGATGCCCTTTAAGGCTTTTGTACATCCCTGTTTCAAGCAATGTCTTCAACCTAGCATTCTCATCAGCAATAGCAGTGGTATCCTCAGCAGAGGGGTTAGTTACCACATCAACAGTTGAAGATATTGCAACAGCAGTAGCAGTGGAACATTCAGCAACAGAAGTAGCATTATCACGCTCAATGCATTTAAGACATGGTGGTTCAAATCCTTCCTGAGCGGAACTGATCTGTTCGGCGCGAAGTGACTCGTTTTCCTTTTGAAGATATTCATGAGCCGCTCTCAATTTCTCAAGTTCTTGCTTCCTTTGAAGATAATCATAGGAAAGCTTTTCATGAGTTGTTGAGAGAGTATCATGACGATCTTCAAGTTCCTGATACTTAACGTGAAGATTTTTTATGTCTTCAATTAAGGATTCAGATCGAGTCATTTCAGCACCCAACAGATCATCGCTTCTGTCTAACAGTTTTTGAATATGTTCCATGGCTTTCTGTTGTTCAGTTGCAATTTTAGAAAGTGTTTTGTAACTGGGTTTTGAATCACAATCAGAGTCATCGTCACTAGATGTTTGATAGTGAGTAGTGCGTTTGTTTACCATGGCACCGCGTGCCATGAAGTAGTAGGTAGAAGTGGAGTAGTCCTTGTTATTTGCATCGGTGTCGGTGATGAAGTCATTGTCTTCGTTGTTGAAGATGGACTTGGCGACGTATGCTGTAGCCAGACTTGCAATGCCAGAATCAGACTCCTCCTCAGACTCCACCTCTGCCTCCTCAGAAGCGGACTCCTCCTCTGAATCCATTTCCTTGCCAACAAACGCACGTGCCTTGCCAGATGAGCTCTTCTTGTGTGATGAAGACTTTGAGGAAGACTTGGAAGAAGACTTTGTGTATTTCTTCTTCTTCTTGTCGTCAAAGTCATATTCCTTGCTCTTCTTCTTCTTTCTGTTCTCATTGTCCCACTGTGGACACTCAGAGATGAAGTGTCCAGTTTTCTTGCACTTGTGGCATGTTTTCTTCTTGTAGTCATGAGCAGAAGCTTCATCATTCCTTGAGCTTGATCGTGAAGACTTTCTGAGCCTTTCTTCTTGGTGAATTTTTGGAACTTCTTCACTAGCATTGCAAGTTCCCTTCCAATGTCTTCAGGATCATCAGAACTGCTATTAGATTCTTCTTCAGATGAGGAAACAGCTTTTGCCTTCAAGGCACGAGTTCGCCCATAGTTTGGACCGTAGATATCTCTTTTCTCAGAAAGCTGAAACTCATGTGTGTTGAGCCTCTCAAGTATGTCAGATGGATCGAGTGTCTTGAAATCAGGATGTTCTTGAATCATCAGGGCTAGGACGTCAAACGAACTATCAAGTGATCTCAGCAGCGTCTTGACGACTTCGTGTTTGGTAATCTCAGTAGCGCCGAGGGCTTGAAGCTCATTTGTGATGTCAGTGAGTCGATCAAATGTGTGCTGGACATTCTCATTGTCATTTCGCTTGAAGCGGTTGAAGAGGTTGCGAAGGACACTGATTCTTTGATCTCTCTGGGTTGAGATGCCTTCATTGACCTTGGAGAGCCAGTCCTAGACCAGCTTGGATGTCTTCAAAGCACTCACACGGCCATACTGTCCTTTGGTCAGATGACCACAGATGATGTTCTTGGCAGTAGAGTCCAGTTGAACGAATTTCTTGACATCAGCAGCAGTGACACCTTCTCCAGCCTTGGGAACGCAGTTCTCGACGACATACCATAGGTCGACGTCAATGGCTTCAAGATGCATACGCATCTTATTCTTCCAGTAGGGATATTCAGTTCCATCAAAGACGGGGCACGCAGCGGAGACTTTAATTATCCCTGCAGTCGACATAGCTAAAACTCCAGGTGGTTAAACCGAATCACACAGAACAAGGGAGCACCTTGCTCTGATACCAATTGAAAGTGCGTTATATCGACTAGAGGGGGGGTGAATAGGCGATTTTTATGAAAGTCTTCAAAACGTGGAAGTTATGAAGACAAACAGTAGAGATATGCCTATCACTATGCAGCGGAAGTTAGATTACACTAGGCAAGCCATGGTCAAGTATTCAATAGAGTGAAAGCACAATGACAAGTAGCTGCAGTGTAATAAGGATCAGGTAGGAAGAAGTTATGAAGCCAAACAAATCATACAGTTACGTTGTGAAGACAAAAGATATAGCAAGCATGCAATGGCTTCACAATGAGTAACAGTAAGTAAAAGGAAGTGAAGATGAAACCAGTGACTCGTTGAAGACAAAGATGTGTTGGACCAGTTCCAGTTGCTGTGACAACTATACGTCTGGTTGGAGCGGCTAGGTATTTAAACCTTAGGACACACAGTCCCGGACACCCAGTCCTGAACACGCAGCTCAGGACACCAAGTCCTCACCGTATTCTCCTTGAGCTAAGGTCACATAGTCCTCGCCCAATCAGTCAGGTAAGTCTTCAAGGTAGACTCCCAAACCTTCACAGACTTCGTTCACTGGCAATCCACAATGTCTCTTGGATGCTCAGAACGCGACGCCTAACTGTCTGGAGGATGCACAGTCCTCAAGTGTAATAAGTCTTCAGATCACTCAGACAAGAAGACTTAAGTGACGCCCAATTTACTCTGGCTCTGGGTGGTTAGGGCTTTCTCCTGGCTAGGAATTTTATCTCAAAGGCTTCGAGGTGGGTTGCTCTCAAACGACAAAAGCCGTGCACTGAAATCTGAGCAGCCAACCGTTTATGGTTGTAGGGGGTGGGCTATTTATAGCCACTTGGCAACCCGACCTGATTTGTCCGAAATGACCCTGGGTCACTAAGGAACTGACACGTGTCCCAACAGTCAGATTTCGAACTCACATGGCAACTTTACTTGGGCTACAAGCAAAGTTGACTTGTCCGGCTCTGGACAAGATTCGCTCTCATTGTCTTCACTCGAAGACATAGGTTTTTGGTTTAGGCATCACTTCAGTCATTCTGACTGGTTCTCCTGGACCCCACCTAACAGTACGGTTGTTCCTATGACTCAACACAAAAAGAAAAAGAACTACGAAAGATCTAAGTCTTCGAGCTCCATAGGCTTCATAACGTGTCTTCTTTTGTCATAGTCTTCAATGTGAATATCTTCATATACCACCTTTGGCTTCAATGTCTTCATACATTTTTAGGGGTCATCTCTGGTAGTAAAACCGAATCAATGAGGGACTTCTACCTGTGTTATCCTGCAATTCTTACAAACACATTAGTCCCTCAACTAGGTTTGTCGTCAATACTCCAAAACCAACTAGGGGTGGCACTAGATGCACTTACAGCAACAAGAAGAACAAACGAAGAACGAGGAAGAAGAAGAACAAGGGAGATAGATAAAAGTAAAGGTAAAGTGGTAGATGATTTTGTCAATTGTATGTTGTTTTCCCAATCGGCCATCACCTCTCCTCTATTTATGAGGCGGTTGGACTTCCCGTACAAGAAAAGGACTCCAAATCCCATCCAAATATTTCCAATATTAACCGAACTCGGATTTAGGCAAGTCTGAAACAACAATCGGTGTTTTGGGTCCCACAGGTCACAAACCAACTCGGATGAAGATGCACACAAAGGAAATTTTAATATATTTGACAAGGCGAACAACTTTCATGTCGAACGTTTTTTGATTCGGGGCCATCTTGAAGGCCTAATCGCCTGCACAATCATCAGATTCATAGAGATACATGATTTCAGTTCGGATCAGACTGTCTGCTCGACCGAACCTGACTGTCCGGTCAGAACAGAAAGTTTTGACGTTTTTGTCATGCTAGACCGGAGAGTCTGGTCCCAATTACCGGACATTTCGGTAGCAACAGGAGGTTTTGGGCACCCGGTCATCTCCATGATTTCTGCAACATTGCACTTTTTTGCTCTAACTTTTGCATACGATCTAGGATTAAGACAATTTATATATCAAAATCATCTGATTCGACGAGACGAAAAACTTTCATGTTTAAACTTTTTCCATCAGACGTGATCTTAATTACGTTTCATCTCATTTCATAAGCTGATGTCAACACGGGCATCTCTGAAATTTTCATACTTCTTGCATCTGAGCTCCATTTTGGACTATCTTTGTAACCATCTTGATCTTCTTGAAGAGAGCCATCCAATGGTGACTTCCAATCAGAAATTTGACTTCATCTTGCTACAGATTCAAGCCACTCCTTGCGATCATGCCATTTTCGAGCGTCAACACATGCCCCCTGTTTTTCGGTGAAGCTTGCATGCTGAAAAATAACTCATACCGAGTTTGTTCTAAGAACGATGTCAACACTCCATCGGCCATTTTTCATGTGCCTAGGGCGATAAGTATATATCAGCCATTGCTTGTTTGAACCTCTTGATGCAAACTTGGGTGAAAACTTCTCAACTTCTATAACGATCCGGGGATAAAGTTCCATAGATATGTATCTCAAAGCCGTCCTCCGAACCATATTGTTAACCCCTTTGCTAGGATTTTGCAGATAATCAAGAATGATCTTCCTCCAATCCTTACTTTGCCTGCATAAAATTTTGATTAGTGGACGAAGAGGTGGGCTTCAGTTCGGCCTTACCTATGTTGATGAGACTAAGCATCGGCTATTGATAGATATGAAATGATCAACAAGGTAGCCGGATGCTTGCTGTGCCAACTTTCTCCAATTTTCATGTCTAGATATATCAAAATTTAAAAGTAAGCCAAGGAGAATATTACATCTAAACATACCTCAAGATAAATTATAAGTGATTCGTCAAAACATTGATAACTTTTGATATTTGTTGTACTACTCATAACGAACCACCAAAAGCCTCAATATGTATAGCACCTACTAAAGGAAATATGCCCTAGAGGCAATAATAAAGTTGTTATTTTATATTTTTTTTATTCATGGTAAAGGTTTATTATTCATGATAGAATTGTATTGATCGGAAACCTTAATACATGTGTGAATACATAAACAAACACCGTGTCCCAAGTGAGCCTCTACTAGACTAGCTTGTTAATCAAAGATGGTTAAGGTTTCCTAACCATGGACATGAGTTGTCATTTGATAACGGGATCACATCATTAGGAGAATGAGGTGATGGGAAAGACCCATCCATTAGCTTAGCATAATGATCGTTCAATTTTATTGCTATTGCTTTCTTCATGTCAAATACATATTCCTTCGACTATGAGATTATGCAACTCCTGGTTACCTGAGGAATGCCTTGTGTGCTATCAAACATCACAACGTAACTGGGTGATTGTAAAGATGCTCTAAAGGTATCTCCGAAGGTGTTTGTTGAGTTGGCATAGATCGAGATTAAGATTTGTCACTCTGAGTATCGGAGAGGTATCTCTAGGCCCTCTCGGTAATACACATCATAAGCTTGCAAGCAAATGACCAAGGAGTTAGTCGTGAGGTGATGTATTACGGAATGAGTAAAGAGACTTGTCGGCAATGAGATTGAACTAGGTATGAAGATACCGACGATCGAATCTCAGGAAAGTAACATACCGATAGACAAAGGGAATTACGTATGTTGTCATAACGGTTCGACCGCTAAAGATCTTCGTAGAATATATAGGAGCCAATATGGGCATCCAGGTTCCGCTATTGGTTATTGACCGGAGAGGTGTCTCGGTCATGTCTACAAAGTTCTCAAACCCGTAGGGTCAGCATGCTTAACGTTCGATGATGATATAATATTATATGAGTTATGTGTGTTTTGGTGACCGAATGTTGTTTGGAGTCCCTGATGAGATCACAAACATGATGAGGAGTGCCAAAATGGTCGAGAGGTAAATATTGATATACAAGACAATAGTATTCGGACACCGGAAGTGTTTCGGGGGTTGCCGGGTACTTATCTGGACACCGGAAGGGGTTTCGGGCACCCCCGACAAAAGATATGGGCCTTGTGGGCCAAGAGGGGAAATGCACCCGCCACAAGGGCTGGCACGTCCCCCATATGGGCCAGCCTAAGAGGATAAGGAAAGAGGGGAAATGGAAATGAAAGAGAGGAATAGGATTCCCCCTTCCTTCCCTCTCCCCCCTCTTTCCTCCCCCCTCTGACATATATGGCTGGTGGGCGCGCGGCTTGGGAGGAGCCCAAGTAGGATTTGGTCCTACTTGGGGCGCCTCCTAGCCTCTCCCTCCCCTGCCCACCTATATATGTGGGAGGGGGCGCCTAGCACACACCGGATCAATTGTTAGCCGTGTGCAGCACCCCCCTCCACTGTTTACACCCCCGGTCATATTTTCGTAGTGCTTAGGCGAAGCCCGGCGAAGATCACTTCACCATCACCGTCACCATGCCATCACGCTAACAGAACTCATCTACTACCTTGACGTCTTGCTGGATTAAGAAGGCGAGGGACGTCACCGAGTTGAACGTGTGCAGAACGCAGAGGTGTTGTGCGTTCGGTACTTGATCGGTTGACGTGAGAAGAAGTTCGACTATGTCAACCACGTTGTGAAACGCTTCCGCTTACGGTCAACGAGGGTACGTAGACACACTCTCACCCTCGTTGCTATGCATCTCCATGGATAGATAATTGCGTGTGCGTACACTTTTTTTTGTTTTCCATGCAACGATTCCCAACAGTGGCATCACGAGCCAGGTCTATGCGTAGATGATATGCATGAGTAGAACACAAAGAGTTGTCAACGGTGATAGTCGTACTGCTTACCACCAACGTCTTATTTTGATTTGGTGGTATTATGGGATGAAGCGGCCCGGACCAACCTTACATGTCCACGCACATGAGACCGGTTCCACCGACTAACATGCAACTAGTTTTGCATAAAGGTGGCTGGCGGTGTCTGTTTCTCCTACTTTAGTTGAATCGAATTTGACTGCGGCCGGTCCTTGAAGAAGGTTAAAACAACAAACTTGACGAAACACTGTTGTGGTTTTATGCGTAGGTAAGGACGGTTCTTGCTAGAAGCCTGTAGCAGCCACGTGAAAACTTGCAACAACAAAGTAGAGGACGTCTAACTTGTTTTTGCAGGGCATGTTGTGATGTGATATGGTCAAGACATGATGTGATAAACGTTATTGTATGAGATGATCATGTTTTGTAAGATATCTGACAACTGGCAGGAGCCTTGCGGTTGTCTCTTTATTGTATGAAATGCATACGCCATGTAATTGTTTTACTTTATCGCTATGAGTTAACAATAGTTGGAGAAGCAATAGTTGGCGAGATCAAGGTGTCAAGCCGGTGACGATGGAGATCATGATGATGCTTTGGAGATGGAGATCAAAAGCATGAGATGATGATGGCCATATCATGTCACATATTTTGATTGCACGTGATGTTTATCCTTTATGCATCTTATTTTGCTTAGAATGACGGTAGCATTATAAGATGATCCCTTCACTAAATTTCAAGGTAAAAGTGTTCTCCCTGAGTATGCACCGTTGCTACTATTCGTCATGTTGAGACACCACGTGATGATCGGGTGTGATAGACTCTATGTTCACATACAATGGGTGCAAGACAGTTTTGCACATGTGGAATACTTGTGTTAATATTGACGAGCCTAACATGTACAGACATGGCCTCGGAACACTAGAGACCGAAAGGTCAAACGTGAATCATATAGTAGATATGATCAACATAGAGATGTTCACCATTGATGACTACCCCATCTCACGTGATGATCAGACATGGGTTAGTTGATTTGGATCACGTATCACTTAGATGACTTGAGGGATGTCTATTTAAGTGGGAATTCTTTAGTAATATGATTAATTGAACTTAATTTATCATGAACTTAGTCTTATAGTTTTGCATATCTATGTTGTAGATCAATCACCCAAGCTACCGTTCCCCTGAATTTTAATGCATTCCTAGAGAATGCTAAGTTGAAAGATGATGTTAGCAACTACATGGACTGGGTCCGTAACTTGATGATTATCCTCATTTCTTCACAGAAGAATTATGTCCTTGATGCACCGCTTGGTGAAAGGCCTGCTGCAGGAGCTGAAGCTAATCTTACAAATGTCTGGCATGCTCGATCTGATGACTACTCTATAGTTCAGTGTGCCATGCTTTACGACTTAGAACCGGGACTTCAAAGACGTTTTGAATGTCATGGAGCATATGAGATGTTGCAAGAGTTGAAAGTTAATATTTCAAGCAAATGATTGGGTTGAGAGATATGAAGTCTCCAACAAGTTCTATAGCTGCAAGATGGAGGAGAATAGTTTTGTCAGTAAACACATACTCAAAATGTCTGGGTATTATAATCACTTGACTCAGCTGGGAGTTGATCTTCTAGTTGATTGTGTTATTGATAGAGTTCTTCGATCACTGCCACCAAACTACAAATTCTTAATGACAAACTATAATATGCAAGGGATGAACAAAACAATTCTTGAGCTCTTCGCAATGCTTAAGGCTACGGAGGTAGAAATCAAGAAGGAGCGTCAAGTGTTGATGGTTAACAAGACCACTAGTTTCAAGAAAAAGGCCAAGGGAAAGAAAGGTAACTTCAAGAATAATGGCAAGCAAGTTGCCACTCCAGGGAAGAAGCCCAAAGCTGGACCCAAGCCTGAAACCGAGTGCTTCTACTGCAAAGGGACTGGTCATTGGAAGCGGAACTGCCCCAGGTATTTGTTGGATAAGAAGGATGGCAAAGTGAACAAAGGTATATTTGATATACATGTTATTGATGCGTACCTTACTAATGCTTGTAGTAGTGCCTGGGTATTTGATACTGGTTTGGTTGCTCATATCTATAACTCGAAACAGGAGCTACAGATTAAACAAAGATTGGCTAAGGACAAGGTGACGATGCGCATCGGGAATGGTTCCAAGGTTGATGTGATCGGCGTCGGCATGCTACCTCTACATCTACCTTCGGGATTAGTATTAGACCCAAATAATTGTTATTTGGTGCAAGCATTGAGCATGAACATTATATCTAGATCTTGCTTAGTGCGAGACGGTTATTCATTTAAATCGGAGAATAATGGTTGTTCTATTTATATGAGTAATATCTTTTAAGGTCATGCACCCATGAAGGGTGGTTTATTCTTATTGAATCTCAATAGTAGTGATACACATATTCATAATATTGATGCCAAAAGATGCAAAGTTGATAATGATAGTGCAACATATTTGTGGCACTTCCGTTTAGGTCATATTGGTGTAAAACACATGAAGAAACTCCGTGCTAATGGACTTTTGGAATCACTTGATTATGAATCATTTTATACTTGCAAACCATGCCTCATGGGCAAGATGACTAAAAATCCGTTCTCCTGAAAAATGGAGCGAGCTAATGACTTATTGGAAATAATACATATCGATGTATGCGGTCCGATGAGTGTTGAGGCACGTGGTGGGTATCGCTATTTTCTGACCTTCACAGATGATTTAAGTAGATATGGGTATATTTACTTAATGAAACACAAGTCTGAAACATTTAAAGTTCAAAGAATTTCAGAGTGAAGTAGAGAATCATCGTAACAAGAAAATAAAGTTTGTACGATTTGATCGCGGAGGCGAATATTTGAGTTATGAGTTTGGCCTTCATTTAAAACAATGTGAAATAGTTTCACAACTCACGCGATTACAGAACAAGTAAAGAGACTTGCCGGCAATGAGATCGAACTAGGTATGATGATACCGACGATCGAATCTCGGGCAAGTAACATACCGATGACAAAGGGAATGATGTATGTTGTTATGCGGTTTGACTGATAAAGATCTTCATAGAATATGTAGGAGCCAATATGAGCATCCAGGTTCCGCTATTGGTTATTGACCGAAGATGTGTCTCAGTCATGTCTACATAGTCTTGAACCCGTAGGGTCTGCACGCTTAACGTTCGATGGCGATTTGTATTATGAGTTATGTGATTTGATGACCGAAGTTTGTTCGGAGTCCCGGATGAGATCACAAACATGACGAGGAGTCTCGAAATGGTAGAGAGGTAAAGATCGATATATTGGAAGGTTATATTCAGACACCGGAATGGTTCCGAAGTGATTCGGGTATTTTTCGGAGTACCACGAGGTTACTGGAACCCCCCTGGGAAGTATTGGGCCTTCATGGGCTTTAGTGGAAAGGAGAGAAGGGCCGCAAGGGGTGGCCGCGTCCCCCCATGGCAAGTCCGAATTGGAGTAGGGAGGGGGCGGCGCCCCCCTGTTTCATTCTCCATCTTCTCCTCCTTCCCTCTCCCCCCTCTTGGAAAAGGAAGGGGAGTCCAACTAGGATTAGGAATCCTAGTTGGACTCCCCCTATGGAGCGCGCCCCCCTTGGCCGGCCTCCTCCTCCCCCTCCTTTATATACATGGGCAGGGGGGCACCCCAAAGCACAACAGACAATCTCTTAGCCGTGTGCGGTGCCCCACTCCACAGTTCAACACCTCGGTCATGTCGTCGTAGTGCTTAGTTGAAGCCCCGCGCCGGTAACTTCATCATCACCATTTCCAGGCCGTCATGCTGACGGAACTCTCCTTCGTCCCCAACTGGATCAAGAGCTCGGGGATGTCATCGTGCTGAATGTGTGCTGAACACGGAGGTGCCGTACATTCGGTACTTGGATCGGTTGGATCATGAAGACGTTCGACTACATCAACCGCGTTACTAAACGCTTCCGCTTTCGGTCTACGAGGGTACATGAACACACTCTCCCCGTCTCGTTGCTATGCATCTCCTAGTTAGATCTTGCATGATCGTAGGAATTTTTTTGAATTACTCCGTTCCCCAACAGTGGCATCAGAGCCAGGTCTATGCCTAGATGTTATATGCACCAGTAGAACACAAAGAGTTGTGGGCCATAATAGTCATACTGCTTACTGATATGTCTCCATCGTATCTACTTTTCCAAACACTTTTGCCCTTGTTTTGGACTCTAACTTGCATGATTTGAATGGAACTAACCCGGACTAACGCTATTTTCACCAGAATTGCCATGGTGTTATTTTTGTGCAGAGATAAATGTTCTTGGAATGACCTGAAAATCAACGGAGAATATTTTTGGAATATATAAAAATACTGGCAAAAGAATCAAGGCCAGGGGGGCCACACCCTGTCCACGAGGGTGGGGGCGCGCCCCCCTGCCTCGTGGGCCCCCTGGTGCTCCACTGACCTTAACTCCAACTCCATGCATTCACATTCGGGGAGAAGAAAAACCAGAGAGAAGGATTCGTCATGTTTTACGATACGAAGCCGCTGTCAAGCCCTAATCTCTCTTGGGAGGGCTGATCTGGAGTCCGTTCGGGGCTCCGGAGAGGGGAATCCGTCGCCATCGTCATCATCAACCTTCCTCCATCACCAATTTCATGATGCTCACCACCGTGCGTGACTAATTCCATCGTAGGCTTGCTGGACGGTGATGGGTTGGACGAGATTTATCATGTAATCGAGTTAGTTTTGTTAGGGTTTGATCCCTAGTATCCATTATGTTCTAAGATTGATGTTGCCATGACTTTGCTATGCTTAATGCTTGTCACCAGGGCCCGAGTGCCATGATTTCAGATCTGAACCTATTATGTTTTCATGAATATATATGAGTTCTTGATCCTATATTGCAAGTCTATAGTCACCTATTATGTGTTATGATCCGTTAACCCCGAAGTGACAATAATCGGGATACTTACCGGTGATGACCGTAGTTTGAGGAGTTCATGTATTCACTAAGTGTTAATGCTTTGGTCCGGTACTCTATTGAAAGGTGGTCTTAATATCCCTTAGTTTCCGACAGGACCCCGCTGCCACGGGAGGGTAGGACAAAACATGTCATGCAAGTTCTTTTCCATAAGCACGTATGACTATATTCAGAATACATGCCTACATTACATTGATGAACTAGAGCTAGTTCTGTGTCACCCTATGTTATAACTATTGCATGAGGAATCACATCCGACATTATTATCCATCACTGATCCATTGCCTACGAGCTTTTCACATATTTTTCTTCACTTATTTACTTTTCTGTTGCTACTGTTATAATCACTATAAAACCAAAACTATTACTTTCGCTACCATTACCGCTACTATCATATTACTTTGCTACTAAATACTTTGCTTGAGATATTAAGTTTCCAGGTGTAGTTGAATTGACAACTTAGCCGCTAATACTTGAGAATATTCTTTGGCTCCCCTTGTGTCAAATAAATAAATTTGGGTTGAATACTCTACCCTCTTAAACTGTTGCGATCCCCTATACTTGTGGGTTATCAAGACTATTTTTAGCGCCATTGCCGGGGAGCATAGCTCTATTGTTTGAGTCACTTGGGATTTATATTTGCTGATCACTATGAAGAACTTGAAAGATAAAAGAACCAAGATTTTCCCCTCAACTACGAGGGGAGGTAAGGAACTGCCATCTAGCTCTGCACTTGATTCACCTTCTGTTTTGAGTAAACTTGCAACACCTACTCCTGCAATTCATTCTGATATGTCGCATGTTATTGATGATGCCACTTCTGCTTTGCATGATACTTTTGATGAAACTACTTGTACGCTTGTTAATACTATGCCACTAGGTGAATTTCTTGATGAACAACTTGCTAGGGTTAGAGAGAATGAAATTATTGAAACTGATAATATTGATGAAAGTGTTGATGAAGATTCTCCCCTTAGATATGAATTGCCTGTTGTGCTTGAGGGTTATTTTATGGATGGAGAAACTGCTAGAGACTTTTTAGCTTGCAATGATAGATATGATCTTAAGGAATTATTAGCTAAGCTTAAAGAAAAATCCTTGAATGCTAGAATGAAATATGACCCTGCTTTTGCTACTTCACCTATTTTTATTTCCGATAAGGATTATGATTTCTCTGTCAATCCTGAGTTAGCTACTTTGGTTGAATCTGATCCTTTTTATGGCTATGAATCTGAAACTATTGTGGCAAATCTTACTAAATTAAATGATATAGCCACCCTGTTCACTAATGATGAGAAAACTCGCTATTACTTTATTATTAAGCGGTTTCCATTCTCATTAAAGGGTGATGCTAAAACATGGTTTAATTCTCTTGATCCTGGTTGTGTGCGTAGTCCCCATGATATGATTTATTACTTCTCTGGTAAATACTTCCCCGCTCATAAGAAACAAGCTGCCTTAAGGGAAATATATAATCTTGTGCAAATTAAAGAAGAGAGTCTCCCACAAGCTTGGGGAGGCTTCTCCAATTACTTAATGCTTTGCCTGATCATCCTCTCAAGAAAAAATGAAATACTTGATGTCTTTTATAATGGACTAACCGATGCTTCCAGAGACCACCTGGATAGTTGTGCTGGTTGTGTTTTCAAGGAAAGAACAGTTGATCAAGCTGAATTGCTATTGAATAATATGTTGAGTAATGAAAATGATTGGACACTTCATGAACCAACTCCTAAGACAACTCTGAAGAAAAGGGGTATTCTATTTCTCAGTCCTGAAGATATGCAAGAGGCAAATAAATCTATGAAAGAAAAAAGTTTTAAAGCTGAAGATGTTAAGAATTTACCACCTATTGAAGAGATACATGGTCTTGATAACCCGACACATGTAGTAAAGGTAAGTTCTCTCTATATATTTGATGAAGGTGATATTCCTTGTTATAAGTCTGCTAGCCAAGCCAATGCTTAGATGAGTTTGATAATTTTATTGTTAAACAAGAAAACTTCAATGCTTATGTTGGTAGACAATTGAAACGCAATGCTGATATGCTTGAACACTTGAGTGATTATATGTCTAGAGTTAAAGGTGAACTTAAACTTATTAGTAAACATGCTTCTATGGTTACCACTCAAGTAGAACAAGTACTTAAGGATAATTTGCTCAATTAATTAAATAATAAGAAAAATGATAGTGTTGTTAGAGTTATGACTAGAGGGGGTAAAATGACTCAGGAACCTTTGTATCCTGAAGGCCACCCTAAGAGAATTGAGCAAGATTCTCAGAGAACTAATGTTGATGCACCTAATTCTTCTAAGAATAATAATAAGAAGAAAAATGATAGGACTTTACATGCTTCTAGTGA
The DNA here is from genome assembly GCF_056163025.1 of Triticum urartu. Lineage (NCBI taxonomy): Eukaryota > Viridiplantae > Streptophyta > Magnoliopsida > Poales > Poaceae > Triticum > Triticum urartu. The sequence goes on from NC_141875.1 coordinate 232,725,513, forward strand.
ACCTGTTGTTGACACACCTGAGAATCCCAATGATATTTCTATTTCTGATGCTGAAACACAATCTGGTAATGAACATGAACCTAGTGATAATGTTAATGATGATGTTCATGTTGATGCTCAACCTAGCAATGATAATGATGTAGAGATTTAACCTGTTGTTGATCTTGATAACCCACAATTAAAGAACCAACGTTATGATAAGAGAGACTTCGTTGCTAGGAAGCATGGTGAAGAAAAAGAACCATGGGTTCAAAAACCCATGCATTTTCCTCCTAAACCATCCAAGAAAAAGGATGATGAAGGAAATTGTTACAAATAAAAGAAAGATACCAGAAGCTGAAATTTCCACCATACTTGCTAATTATACTTTTAAAGGTGGAATAACTAAGAAACTAGGAGATCCACAAGTACCCACTATACCATGCTCAATTAAAAGAAACTATGTTAAAACTGCTTTATGTGATCTTGGAGCCGGTGTTAGTGTTATGCCTCTCTCTTTATATCGTAGACTTGATTTGAATAAGTTGAAACCTACTGAAATATCTTTGCAAATAGCTGATAAATCAACTGCTATACCTGTCGGTATTTGTGAGGATGTGCCTGTTGTGGTTGCAAACGTTACTATTTTAACGGACTTTGTTATTCTTGATATTCCTGAGGACGATAGTATGTCTATTATTCTTGGAAGACCCTTTTTGAATACTGCAGGGGCTATTATTGATGGCTATAAAGGCAATGTCACTTTTCATGTTAATGGTAATGAGCATACGGTACACTTTCCGAGGAAACAACCTCAAGTTCATAGTATCAACTCTATTGGAAAAATTCCATCAATTATATTTGGAGGTTTTGAATTTCCTCTTCCTACTGTCAAGAAGAAATATGATATTCTTATTGTTGGGGATGTGCATATCCCAGTTGAGGTAACATAGTGTTATTCGAAATTTCTCTGGTTCTGTGTTATTCGGAATGAGTTCATTAACAAGACTTGATCAACCTTGTTAGTGGATTCCTTTTGATGAGCATGAGATGGATGAAAATAGAAGGCACAACTCTCTGTACCTTCCTTTTACTTTCTATTATTTATATAAAATAAAATAAAAATAAGTATTTTCCGTCTGTTATCTGAATTATCCGTGCAATATAAAAATATCCCGAAAATAAAAGTTCTCCAAATGCCCTGAAATTTAAATAAGATTTTTTCTGGAATATTTGAGAATATTTGGCACTGAGAACACAACAGGAGGGGCTTCCACCTGGCCACAAGGGTGGAGGGCGCGCCCTACCCCCTGGGCGCGCCCCCTGCCTCGTGGACCCACAATGGCCCTCCTCCACTTATTCCTGCACCCACACACTCCTTCTTCTTCCCACAAACACGAATCCAGCTCAAACCAGAGTCCAAGCTCATTTTGCTGCCATTTTCGATCTCCTTGCTCAAAGCACCTCTCACAAAACTGCTTGGGGGAGATTCTTCCTTGGTATGTGACTCCTCCATTGGTCCAATTAGTTTTTGTTCTAGTGCTTTATTCATTGCATATTTTTGCTGCTTAGGTGACCCTGTTCTTGAGCTTGCATGTCAAATTTATATGGTCAAAAGTAGTTCTAATGCATGATATAGGCTCTAGGCACTTGTAGGAGTTGTTGCTATCAATTTTGTTGAGTTTGGTTTACTTTTATTTTGAATATTACTAAAAATTTCAGAATTTTTCAGAAAATAATGAAGAGATTTTTGAGGGGCTCATCAAGCCGAAGCTCAAAGGAAAAGAAAAATGAAAAAGCAAAGAGGCCCAAATATAATCTGCCTCGCACCGCGGAGGTTCGGCCATGTGAATGGCCTTCCGATGATTTCCTGAGAGCAGTCAGGATTTATGAAGATTTTTATGAATTGGCTGAGAATGCAGGCCTCACCGCCTTCCTCCACGACCAACGCGACTAGTATCTCTTACTCACCAATATCTTTGTGCAAAACTTTCATTTCCATTCTAGGAGCTCACCACCTACGGTGGAATTTTATGTATATGTGAGCATAAGGAGATGTCACTTTATGAATTTTTTTTCGGGTTTGTTTGATCCCTTTCGAGGGCACAATAGAGGAACCACATCGCGGCGATGTGGATGGGTTTATTGATACCATCACTGTAGGGGAAACGAGGAAGGTTTCCGATGCATGAATCACTAGCATACATTTTCCTGTTTTACGCTACTTTGCAATATCTCCTAGTCTTTGCTTAATTGGTCGCAGAAACTGTGGAAACCTTAGTGTTCCTGATATTATTATTTTGTTCCACGGTTTATTCTATGACAACTCTGTTAGTATGTGCCGTATTATTGCTAAACGGTTAAGTCTGAACCGTACAAAGGGCCCCATCTTTGGAGGCATCTATTCTTCACGCCTAGCTGCACATTTCAACATACCTATTAGGCATTATGAGAAGGAAGAAAAATTGCTGCCCACTGTTTATTAGATTATAAGAGTATGGTGGCACACGATTTTATTGTTAAGAATAGGGAAGGGGAGCTTAAATACAAATCGTTCTTTCATAAACATCATCCTGAGACTATTACCCTGCATGCTCATTCCTTGTTTGATTTATCTGCAGGCCAGTACCTTGTTCCGTTAGAGGCTATTCACGCCTACCGGAACCCTACATCAGCCACAGAGCCAAAGTCGGAACCACAAGTTGATCCTCCACGACAGTCTAATTACCATTGGGATCCAGAAATGATTGCCAACCAGTGGCAGTCAGAATCTTCTTCTTCTCAGTACGACCCCAACTTTTACTATGGATATCCGCCAGGCCAACCGTGGCCATAAACCAACTTAGGCCAAAAGCCTAAGCTTGGGGGAGTACGTATTTCCCACCGACATTACATTCATGTTCACACACTCATTGCTAGATGTCGGTGCTCATACTTTTTCATTGTATCATCCATGCTACTTTATTTTCCTTTTTATGCTTTCTTCTTGTGTGTTTAATAAACCTTAAGAAAAACCAAAAAAATTAGTTGTAGATTTTAATTAGTTTAATTTCCATGCTTGTATTAGTAATTAAAAAGAAAACCCCAAAAGATTTCATGTTCTTATTTTACTTGTTGGGAGCTTTCCCGTGTAAATAGTTTTATTTCTTTTCTTTTCTTTGGGGGTCGATTGGAGAAGACCATGATTAAATTGTTGAAGTGGATCTTATATGCATTATTGTTGATCTGACAAAAGATCCCATATCACCTTGTCTTCTCTCTTGAATTGAATGCTTGAAGATTCCATCTTAGTCCAATGCACGTGCACTATTATTATTATCCACATCGTTCGGTCGTGCAAGTGAAAGGCAATTATGACGATATATGATGGACTGATTGAGATGAGAAAAGCTGGTATGAACTCGACCTCTCTTGTTTTTGTAAATATGATTAGTTCATCGTTCTTGACTTAGCCTATTATGAATAAACATGTTTGCAATGACAACTAGAGATCATAGTTTTTTGTGCCATGCTTAATTAGCTAGCAGCTTATAATGGTTTACCTTGCGTGCCAACATGCTATTAAAATGGTTGTGATATGGTATGATAGGGTGGTATCCTCCTCTGAATGATTTAAGTGACTTGACTTGGCGCATGTTCACGCATGTAGTTGAAACAAAATCAACATAGCCTTCACGATATTTATGTTCATGGTGGATTATATCCTACTCATGCTTGCATTCGGTGTTGATTAATTTTAATGCATGTTCATGACTGTTGTCGCTCTCTAGCTGGTCGCTTCCTAGTCTTTTGCTAGCCTTCACCTGTACTAAGCGGGAATACTGCTTGTGCATCCAACTCCATAAACCCCAAAGTTGTTCCATATGAGTCCACCATACCTACCTATATACGGTATCTACCTGCCGTTCCAAGTAAATTTGTATGTGCCAAACTCTAAACGTTCAAATAAATATCATGTTTTGTATGCTCGAATAGCTCATGTATCAACTAGGGCTGTCCATATCTACCATGTTAGGCGGGTTATTCTCAAGAGGAGTGGACTCCGCTCCTCACTCACAAGAAAATGGCTGGTCACCGGGATGCCCAGTCCCATGCTTTATGCAAACCAAATCAAAATAATTGCAAACAAAACTCCCCTAGGACTCTTGTTAGTTGGAGGCACTCGTTGTTTCGAGCAAGCCATGGATTGATGCTTGTTGGTGGAGGGGGAGTATAAACTTTACCATTATGTTTGGGAACCGCCTATAATGTGTGTAGCATGGAAGATATTTCCATCTCTTGGTTGTTATGTTGACAATGAAAGTATACCGCTCAAAATATTATTCACCTCTATTTGAAAACCGAGCTCTGGCACCTCTATAAATCCCTGCTTCCCTCAGCGAAGGGCCTATCTATTTACTTGTATGTTGAGTCATCATCCTCTTATTAAAAAGCACCAGTTGGAGAGCACCGCTGTCATTTGCATTCATTACTAATAGTTTACATTGAGTATGACTTGACTGGGTCTCTTTTACCATGAATTACAATGTCTAGTCAGTCCTTGACCCTTAAAGGTGCTCTGCATTTATGTTTTGCGGTCTCAGAAAGGGCTAGCGAGATACCATCTTGTTATATCATATTATGATTGTTTTGAGAAAGTGTTCTCGTCCAAGATTTATTATTATTGTTCGCTAGTTGATTATGCCATTGATATGAATAAACATGAGACCTATGCATTATTGTGAATATGGTTAGTTCATAATCTTTGCTGAAAACTTGAATGTTGGCTTTACATATTTACAACAACAAGAGCAAATCGAGTTTGTAAAAGTTTTTCTTTATCACTTTCAGTTTATCAACTGAATTGCTTGAGGACAAGCAAAGTTTTAAGCTTGGGGGAGTTGATACGTCTCCGTCGTATCTACTTTTCGAAACACTTTTGCCCTTGTTTTGGACTCTAACTTGCATGATTTGAATGGAACTAACCCGGACTGGCGCTGTTTTCAGAAGAATTACCATGGTGTTATTTATGTGCAGAAACAAAAGTTCTCGGAATGACCTGAAACTTCATGGAACATCTTTTCGGAAATAATAAAAAATCCTTGCAAAAGATGAAGACCAGGGGGCCCACACCCTAGCCACGAGGGTGCGGGGCGCGCCGCCTACCTCGTGGGCCCCCTAGAGCTCCTCCGACCTCGACTCCAACTCTATATATTTGCTTTCAGGGAGAAAAAAATAAAGAAGAAGGATTCATCACGTTTTACGATATGGAGCCGCCGCCAAGCCCTAAAACCTCTTGGGAGGGCTGATTTGGAGTCCGTTCGGGGCTCCGGAGAGGGGAATCCGTCGGCATCGTCATCATCAACCTTCCTCCATCACCAATTTCATGATGCTCACCGCCGTGCGTGAGTAATTCCATCATAGGCTTGCTGGACGGTGATGGGTTGGATGAGATTTATCATGTAATTGAGTTAGTTTTGTTATGGTTTGATCCCTAGTATCCACTATGTTTTGAGATTGATGTTGCTATGGCTTTGCTATGCTTAATGCTTGCCACTAGGGCCCGAGTGCCATGATTTCAGATCTGAACCTATTTTGTTTTCATCGATATATGAGAGTTCTTGATCCTATCTTGCAAGTCTATAGTCACCTATTTATGTGTTATGATCCGTTAACCCCGAAGTGACAATAATCGGGATACTTACCGTAATGACCGTAGTTTGAGGAGTTGATGTATTCACTATGTGTTAATGCTTTGGTCCGGTACTCTATTAAAAGGAGGCCTTAATATCCCTTAGTTTCCAATAGGACCCCGCTGCCACGAGAGGGTAGGACAAAAGATGTCATGCAAGTTCTTTTCCATAAGCACGTATGACTATATTCGGAATACATGCTTACATTACATTGATGAATTGGAGCTAGTTCTGTGTCACCCTAGGTTATGACTGTTACATGATGAACCGCATCCGGCATAATTCTCTATCATCGATCCATTGCATACAAGCTTTCCATATATTGTTCTTCACTTATTTACTTTTCCGTTGCTATTGCTATCATCACTACAAAATACCAAAAACACTACTTTTGCTACTGTTACCTTTTGTTACCGTTACCACTACTATCATATTACTTTGCTACTAAATACTTTGCTGCAGGTATTAAGTTTCCAGGTGTGGTTGAATTGACAACTCAGCTGCTAATACTTGAGAATATTCTTTGGCTCCCCTTGTGTCAAATCAATAAATTTGGGTTGAATACTGTACCCTCAAAAACTGTTGCGATCCCCTATACTTGTGGGTTATCGATATCCTTTACCATGAATTACAATTTCCAGTCAGCCCTTGATCTTCAGGGGTGCTCTGCATTTATGTTTTGCGATCTCAGAAAGGGCTAGCGAGATACCATCTTGTTATATCATATTATGATTGTTTTGAGAAAGTTTTGTCATCCGAGATTTATTATTATTGCTTGCTAGTTGATTATGTCATTGATATGAGTAAACATGAGACATAAATGTTATTGTGAATATGGCTAGTTCACAATCTTTGCTGAAAACTTGAATGTTGGCTTTACATATTTACAACAACAAGAGCAAAGAGAGTTTGTAAAGTTTTTCTTTATCACTTTCAGTTTATCAACTGAATTGCTTGAGCACAAGAAAAGGTTTAAGCTTGGGGGATTTGATACATCTCCATCGTATATACTTTTCCAAACACTTTTGCCCTTGTTTTGGACTCTAACTTGCATGATTTAAATGGAACTAAACGGACTGAGGCTGTTTTCAGCAGAATTGCCATGGTGTTATTTTTGTGCAGAAATAAAAGTTCTTGGAATGACCTGAAAATCAATGGAGAATATTTTATGGAATATATAAAAAATACTGGCGAAAGAATCAAGGCCAGGGGGCCCACACCCTGTCCACGAGGGTGGGGGCGCGCCTACCCCCCTGGGCGCGCCCCTGCCTCGTGGGCCCCCTGGTGCTCCATCGACCTCAACTCCAACTCCATATATTCACGTTCGGGGAGAAAAAAATCAGAGAGAAGGATTCATCACGTTTTACGATACGAAGCCGCCGCCAAGCCCTAATCTCTCTTGAGAGGGCTGATCTGGAGTCCGTTCGGGGCTCCGGAGAGGGGAATCCGTCGGCATCGTCATCATCAACCTTCCTCCATCACCAATTTCATGATGCTCACTGCCGTGCGTGAGTAATTCCATCCTACGCTTGCTGGACGGTGATGGGTTGGATGAGATTTATCATGTAATCGAGTTAGTTTTGTTAGGGTTTGATCCCTAGTATCCATTATGTTCTGAGATTGATGTTGCTATGACTTTGCTATGCTTAATGCTTGTCACTAGGGCCCGAGTGCCATGCTTTCAGATCTGAACCTAATATGTTTTCATGAATATATATGAGTTCTTGATCCTATCTTGCAAGTCTATAGTCACCTATTATGTATTATGATCCATTAACCCTGAAGTGACAATAATCGGGATACTTACCGGTGATGACCTTAGTTTGAGGAGTTCATGTATTCACGAAGTGTAAATGCTTTGGTCCAGTACTCTATTAAAAGGAGGCCTTAATATCCCTTAGTTTCCATTAGGACCCCGCTGCCACAGGAGGGTAGCACAAAAGATGTCATGCAAGTTCTTTTCCATAAGCACGTATGACTATATTCAGAATACATTCCTACATTACATTCATGAACTGGAGCTAGTTCTGTGTCACCCTATGTTATAACTATTGCAAGAGGAATCACATCCGACATAATTATCCATCACTGATCCATTGCCTACAAGCTTTGCACATATTGTTCTTCGCTTATTTACTTTTTTGTTGCTGATATTATAATCACTATAAACCAAAACTATTACTTTAGCTACCGTTACCGCTACTATCATATTACTTTGCTACTAAATACTTTGCTGCAGATAGTAAGTTTCCAGGTGTGGTTGAATTGACAACTTAGCTGCTAATACTTGAGAATATTCTTTGGCTCCCCTTGTGTCGAATAGATAAATTTGGGTTGAATACTCTACCCTCGTAAACTGTTGCGATCCCCTATACTTGTGGGTTATCAAGACTATTTTCTAGCATTGTTCCCAGGGAGCATAGCTCTTTTAGTGACCAAACCTCAAACAGTCTGATCTCTGTGCATCAGTGTCATCCCTGGATCGGTAATGCTGACACGCACAGTACTTGAGGATTTATAACAGAGTAGCAATCACACACTTATTACATCGAATGTCTCAAAAGAGAACTTATTACAATAAATATGGCTTAAGGCCATCTAATACGATAACAGTGGAAGGCTTGGAAGATAAAGTGAGTCCATCAACTCCAACGGCATCACTGAGTGAAAGACCACGACCTAAGGCTCCTTACTCATCGTCTGAAAAGTCTACAACATGATATGTTGCAGCCCGAAAACGGGTCAGCACATGGAATATGCTGGCAATGTAACACAAGAGAGTAATGAACAATGTAAAGCTATCACTACATGCATATATGGCTGGTGGATGTTGTATGGTTAATAGGTTTTGCGAAAAGCCAATTTTTCCCTACTGCAAAGGAATATATTTTATTTAGCTACAAAGTTGGTTGAAAATATTGAGAAGGTAACCCCCTCTCAATCCCAATTAAAAGTAATCATTAACCCAATCAAATTTATATTGAAGAGTGTTGAGATCCACATGATAATCCAAGAACCAGATACTCAAGATGTCCATAACCGGGGACACGGCTAACCATGATTAGTTTGTACACTCTGCAGAGGTTTGTGCACTTTTCCCCACAAGACTCGATCTCCTTCGTTGGATTTCTCGCACTACAAGGTGTTTGAGAAACGGATGACTGAGACACAGTCTTTCAGAAGCGTTAGCACCTTACGATGGGTAGACCGGTACACGTACATCTGCTAGTCTACCACTGTAAGAGTTCACACGACTTAATCAACTATGCCAGAGCCCATAATGGCATGTGGATGCACACGGAAGTTTCCAGCATGAATAATCTTAGGATCCCGTTGAGCCCGGGTGGCGGTCCATAGGAAAATCACACAGTACCCCGGGATTTCCAAAAATACAGGCAATCACTGGGTTCCCCAGGTGCCTCAATCCACCCATATGTGTATTAAAGTTGCCACCTTAAGTTGAACCATTAAGTAAACAATCTCACAATCTGTCATGGAGTACACTCAAACCAAATCCACGTCTACGAGTATAGCATGGCAATATAAGCATAGCGTAGAAGTAACTCCCAAGGTTTGAATGCAGGACAATAGATTCCTACCTCATCAACTACTTCCCAAAACCCACATGTTATAAATTCCTAACCTTGCAATGTTTGAGGGTTGAAACTAATGCATAAAAACTGGGTGTTAAAGGGATATGATCAAAGTGTTACTTGCCTTGCTGATGATCCGCAAAACCTAGAGACTTGATGTAGCACGCTTCGCACTCTGGGTACTCTATCACAAACAAACAAGCATAAATAAGCAATCAAGCAAGGGCATGGGTAAAACTCAAATAATAAATCTAACCAGAAAGTTCAACTTAAGAACTCCGGTTTGAAAAAAGAATCAAATCAAACGGAGCAACGAAACTCAAACTACGAAAAAAACAAGCTTCGTTTACTAATCTGGACTAAAGTCAAATTTTACAGTAGCAAAAACTTTTTTAAGTTGATTAAACGGAAAGAGGGTCTCGAGACGAAACTCTAGGCGCTTGAATCGCCTGATTCCGATGAACGGGCGAAAAGTTATACTAAAACGAAAATCGGATCAGAAATCGCGATCGAAAATAATCGCGGAAAATCCGAAAAAAGAAAAACTGACGAACAGGCTAACGAACGAACGTTCGCTGTCTGCGGCTAAACGGTGAAAACCGTTCGTTAAACGAACGTAAAAATGGGCGTTCGCTAAATAACTAAACCAAAAATAAACCGAACCAGATCTAATAAAAAAGGATCTAGGGTTTCTAAAAAAACTAAACGGTTTTCTCATGAAAACCGAGGCGTCTACCTCGGGTCCGGCGGTGGTCTGGCGAGGCGGGGAATCCGGTGTGGCAGCGGGGCAGCGGCAGGGCGGTGCGGCGGCGGCGAGGCGGCGGTGCGGCGGCGTGGGTGGCGGGGCGGCGGTGCGGCGTCGACGCGGCGCGGCGGCTAGGGTTTCGGGGCTCGGGCTGATGGGCCTCGGGGCTCGGCCGGCGCGGCTTATAAAGCCTCCCCAGGAGGAGTCCCGCTCGGGTACGGCCCGGAGTCGGTTTGACTTTTTTTTTAAAATAATTCCGACGTGCAAAAAAGAAAGAAAATAAATACTAAACGGACTCCAAAAATCCCGAAATAAATTTTTCCCGTTCTCTAAAAATAAGCCGGACAAGGTGAACATTTATTTGGGCCTAAAATGCAATTTTGAAAAACGCATTTATTCCTAATTCAAATAAAATAACGATAAAACTCCAAATAAAAATCTTATTTGATTTTAATATTAAATCTTAGATATTTCTCTATTTTGAGGAAGTCATTTTATCCTCTCTCTTTTATTTTTCATAAAAGAAATATTCGAAGAGAAAATAATTAAAATCAAACGATCCTCTTTTCAAAATTTGCGAAAACGCGAATATGGAAATAATGAAATCCCCAACTCTCTCCTTAGGTCCTTGAGTTGCGTAGAATTTCTAGGATCACGCCAAAATGCAATAAAATATGATATGCAATGATGATCTAATGCATAACATTCCAAATTGAAAATTTGGGATGTTATAGCTCTATTCTTTGAGTCACTTGGGATTTATATCTGCTGATCACTATGAAGAACTTGAAAGATAAAAGAACCAAGATTTTTCCCTCCACTACGAGGGGAGGTAAGGAACTGTCATCTAGTTCTGCACTTGATTCACCTTCTGTTTTGAGTAAACTTGCGACACCTACTCCTGCTATTCATTCTGATATGTCGCATGTTATTGATGATGCCACTTCTGCTTTGAATGATACTTATGATGAAACTACTTCTACGCTTGATAATACTGTGCCACTAGGTGAATTTCTTGATGAACAACTTGTTAGGGTTAGAGAGAATGAAATTATTGAAACTGATAATATTGATGAAAGTGATGATGAAGATTCTCCCCCTATATATGAATTGCCTGTTGTGCTTGAGGGTTATGTTATGGATGAAGAAACTACTAGAGACTTTCTAGCTTGCAATAATAGATATGATCTTAAGAAAGTATTAGCTAAGCTTAAAGAAAAATCCTTGAATGCTAGAATGAAATATGACCCTGCTTTTGCTACTTCACCTATTTTTATTTCTGATAAGGATTATGATTTCTCTGTCGATCCTGGGTTAATTACTTTAGTTGAATCTGATCCTTTTTATGGCTATGAATCTGAAACTGTTGTGGCAAATCTTACTAAATTAAATGATATAGCCACCCTGTTCACTAATGATGAGAAAACTCGCTATTACTTTATTATTAAGCTGTTTCCATTTTCATTAAAGGTTGATGCTAAAACATGGTTTAATTCTCTTGATCCTGGTTGTGTGCGTAGTCCCCAGGATATGATTTATTACTTCTCTGCTAAAACTCTCTTATATACTTTTCTGTTGCTACTGTTATAATCACTATAAAACCAAAACTATTACTTTCACTACAGTTACCACTACTATCATATTACTTAGCTACTAAATACTTTGCTGCAGATATTAAGTTTCAGGTGTGGTTGAGTTGACAACTCAGCTGCTAATACTTGAGAATATTTTCTGGCTCCCCTTGTGTCGAATCGATAAATTTGGGTTGAATACTCTACCCTCAAAAACTATTGCGATCCCCTATACTTGTGGGTTATCCTTACCACCAACGTCTTACTTTGATTCGGTGGTATTGTTGGATGAAGCGGCACGGACCGACATTACATGACCGTGTTCACCAGACTGGTTCTACCGACGTGCTTCGCACAAAGGTGACTGGCGGGTGTCTGTTGCTCCAACTTTAGTTGAATCGAGTTTGACTACGGTTGGTCCTTGTTGAAGGTTAAAACAACACACTTGATGAAAAATCGTTGTGGTTTTGATGCATAGGTAAGAACAGTTCTTGCTAGAAGCCCGTAGCAGCCATGTAAAACTTGCAACAACAAAGTAGAGGGCGTCTAACTTGTTTTTGCAGGGCATGTTGTGATGTGATATGGTCAAGACATGATGAGATATAAATTGTTGTATGAGATGATCATGTTTTGTAAAAGTTAACAGCAACTGGCGGAAGCCTTATGGTTGTCGCTTTATTGCATAAAATGCAATCGCCATGTAATTGCTTTACTTTATCACTAAGCGGTAGCGATAATCGTAGAAGTAATAGTTGGTGAGATGAAAACGATGATACGATGGAGATCAAGGTGTCAAGCCAGTGACGATGGAGATCATGACGGTGCTTTGGAGATGGAGATCAAAGGCACAAGATGATGATGGCCATATCATGTCACTTATTTTTATTGCATGTGATGTTTATCCTTTATGCATCTTATTTTGCTTAGTACGGCGATATCTTTATAAGATGATCCCTCACTAAATTTCAAGGTATAAGTGTTCTCCCTAAGTATGTACAGTTGCTACAGTTCGTTGTGCCGAGAGACCACGTGATGATCGAGTGTGATAAGCTCTACGTTCACATACAACGGGTACAAGCCAGTTTTGCATGTGCAGAGTACTCGGGTTAAACTTGACGAGCCTAGCATATGCAGATATGGCCTCGGAACACTGAGACCGAAAGGTCGAACGTGAATCATATAGTAGATATAATCAACATAGTGATGTTCACCATTGAAAACTACTCCATCTCACATGATGATTGGACATGGTTTAGTTGATATGGATCACATGATCATTTAGATGACTAAAGGGATGTCTATCTAAGTGGGAGTTCTTAAGTAATATGATTAATTGAACTTTAATTTATCATGAACTTAGTACCTAATAGTATTTGCATGTCTATGTTGTTGTAGATCAATGGCCAGTGCTACCGTTCCCTTGAATTTTAATGCGTTCCTAGAGAAACCTAAGTTGAAAGATAATGGTAGCAACTACACAGGCTGGATCAATAACATGAGGAGTATCCTCATTGCTGCACAGAAGAATTACATCCTGGAAGCACCGCTAGGTGCAAGACCCGCTGCAGGAGAAACTCCGGACATTATGAACGTCTGGCAAAGCAAAGCTGATGACTACTCGATAGTTCAGTGTGCCATGCTTTACGGCTTAGAATCGGGACTTCAAAGACGTTTTGAACGTCATGGAGCATATGAGATGTTCCAGGAGTTGAAGTTAATATTTCAAGAAAATGCCCGAGTTGAGAGATATGAAGTCTCCAACAAGTTCTATAGGTGCAAAATGGAGGATAATAGTTCTGTCAGTGAACACATACTCAGAATGTCTGGGTACCACAACCACTTGACTCAGCTAGGAGTTAATCTTCCTGATGATAGTGTCATTGACAAAGTTCTTCAATCACTGCGACCAAGCTATAAAGGCTTCGTGATGAACTATAATATGCAAGGGATGGAAAAGACAATTCCCGAGCTCTTCGCGATGCTAAAGGCTGCAGAGGTAGAAATCAAGAAGGAGCATCAAGTGTTGATGGTTAACAAGACCGCTAGTTTCAAGAAAAAGGGCAAAGGGAAGAAGGGGAACTTCAAGAAGAACAACAAGCCAGTTGCTGCTCAAGGGAAGAAGCCCAAGTCTGTACCTAAGCCTGAGACTAAGTGCTACTGCAAAGGGACTGGTCACTAGAAGCAGAACTGCCCCAAGTATTTGGCAGATAAGAAGGATGGCAAAGTGAAAGGTATATTTGATATATACATGTTATTGATGTGTACCTTATTAATGCTTGTAGTAACACCTGGTATTTGATATTGGTTCTGTTGCTCATATTTGCAACTCGAAACAGGGTCTACGGATTAAACAAAGATTGGCTAAGGATGAGGTGACGATGCGCGTGAGAAATGGTTCCAAAGTCGATGTGATCGACGTCGGCACGCTACCTCTACATCTACCATCAGGATGAACATTATATCTGGATCTTGTTTAACGCGAGATAGTTATTCATTTAAATCAGATAATAATGGTTGTTCTATTTGTATGAGTAATATCTTTCATGGTCATGCACCCTTGATGAGTGGTCTATTTTTGTTGAATCTCGGTTGTAGTGATACATATATTCATAATATTGAAGCTAAAAGATGCAAGGTTAATAATGATAGTGCAACTTATTTGTGGCACTGCTGTTTAGGTCATATTGGTGTAAAGCTCATGAAGAAACTCCATGTTGATGGGATTTTGGAATCACTTGATTATGAAATACTTGATGCTTGCGAACCATGCCTCATGGGCCTGAAGAAACTCCATGCTGGTGGACTTATTGGGAATAATACATACAGATGTATGCGGTCCAATGAGTGTTGAGGCTCGCGGCGGGTATCGTTATTTTCTGACCTTCACAAATGATTTGAGTAGATATGGGTATATCTACTTGATGAAACATAAGTCTGAAACATTTGAAAAGTTCAAAGAATTTCAGAGTGAAGTGGAAAATCATCATAACAAGAAAATAAAGTTTCTACGATCTAATCGTGGAGGTGAATATTTGAGTTATGAGTTTGGTCTTCATTTGAAACAATGTGGAATAGTTTCGCAACTCACGCCACCTAGAACACCACAGCGTAATGGTGTGTCCGAACGTCATAACCGTACTTTATTAGATATGGTGCAATCTATAATGTCTCTTACTGATTTACCGCTATCATTTTGGGGTTATGCTTTAGAGACGGCTGCATTCACGTTAAATAGGGCATCATCTAAATCCGTTGAGATGACACCATATGAACTGTGGTTTGGCAAGAAACCTAAGCTGTTGTTTCTTAAAGTTTGGGTCTGCGATGCTTATGTGAAAAAGCTTCAACCTGATAAGGTCGAACCCAAATCGGAGAAATGTTTCTTCATTGGATACCCAAAGGAGACTGTTGTGTAAACCTTCTATCACGTATCCGAAGTCAAGATATTTGTTGCTAAGAATGGATCCTTTCTAGAGAGGAGTTTCTCTCGAAAGAAGTGAGTGGGAGGAAAGTAGAACTTGATGAGGTAAATGTACTTGCTCCCTTATTGGAAAGCAGTTCATCACAAAAATCAGTTCCAGTGATTCCTACACCAATTAGCGAGGAAGCTAATGATGATGATCATGAAACTTCTGATCAGGTTACTACCGAACCTCCTAGGTCAACAAGAGTAAGATCCGCACCAGAGTGGTACGGTAATCCTGTTCTAGAGGTCATGTTACTTGACCATGATGAACCTACGAACTATGAGGAAGCGATGATGAGCCTAGATTCCGCAAAATGGCTTATGGCCATGAAATCTGGTATGGGATCCATGTATGAGAACAAAGTGTGGACTTTGGTTGACTTGCCCGATGATCAACAAGCACTAGAGAATAAATGGATCTTCAAGAAGAAGACTGACGCCGATGGTAATGTTACTGTCTACCAAGCCCAACTTGTTGCGAAAGGTTTTCGACAAGTTCAAGGAGTCGACTATGATGAGACCTTCTCACCCGTAGCGATGCTTAAGTCTGTCTGAATCATGTTAGCAATTGCCGCATTTTATGATTATGAAATTTGGCAAATGAATGTCAAAACTGCATTCCTTAATGGATATCTTAAAGAAGAGTTGTATATGATGCAACCAGAAGGTTTTGTCAATCCAAAAGGTGCTAACAAAGTGTGCAAGCTCCAGCGATCCATTTATGGATGGGTGCAATCTTCTCGGAGTTGGAATATACGCTTTGATAGTGTGATCAAAGCATATGGTTTTATAAAGACTTTTGGAGAAGCCTGTATTTACAAGAAAATGAGTGGGAACTGTGTAGCATTTCTAATATTATATGTGGATGACATATTGTTGATTGGAAATAATACAAAATTTCTGACTAGCATAAAAGGATACTTGAATAAGAATTTTCCAATGAAAGACCTGGTGAAGCTTCTTATATATTGGGCATCAAGATCTATGGAGATAGATCAAGACGCTTAATTGGACTTTCACAAAGAACATACCTTGATAAAGTTTTGAAGAAGTTCAAAATGGATCAGCCAAAGAAAGGGTTCTTGCGTGTGTTCCAAGGTGTGAAATTGAGTCAGACTCAATGCCTGACCATTGCAGAAGATAGAGATAAAATGAAAGTCATTCCCTATGCCTCAACCATAGGTTCTATCATGTATGCAATGATGTGTACCAGACATGATGTGTGCCTTGCTATTAGTTTAGTAGGGAGGTACCAAAGTAATCCAGGAGTGGATCACTGTATAGCCGTCAAGAATATCCCGAAATACCTGAAAAGGACTAATGATATGTTTCTCGTTTATGGAGGTGACAAAGAGCTCACCGGAAACGGTTACGTCGATGCAAGCTTTGACACTGATCCTGATGACTCTAAGTCACAAACCGGATATGTATTTTTATTGAATGGTGGAGCTGTCAGTTGGTGCAGTTCTAAGCAAAGCGTCGTGGCGGGATCTACGTGTGAAGCGGAATACATAGCTGCTTCGGAAGTAGCAAATGAAGGAGTCTGGATGAAGGAGTTCATATCCGATAGGTGTCATACCTAGTGCATCGGGTTCAATGAAAATATTTTGTGGCAATACTTGTGCAATTGCCTTGGCAAAGGAATCCAGATTTCACAAGAGAACCAAGCACATCAAGAGACGCTTCAATTCCATCCGCGATCAAGTCAAGGAGGGAGACATGGAGATTTGCAAGATACATACATATCTGAATGTTGCAGATCCGTTGACTAAGCCTCTCTCACGAGCAAAACATGATTAGCACCAAGACTCCATGGGTGTTAGAATCATTACTATGTGCACTAGAGTATTGACTCTAGTGTAAGTGGGCAAGGAAATATGCCCTAGAGGCAATAATAAAGTTGTTATTTTTATTTCCTTATATCATGATAAATATTTACTATTCATGCTAGAATTGTATTAACCGGAAACTTAGTACATGTGTGAATACATAGACAAACAGAGTATCCTAGTATGCCTCTACTTGACTAGCTCGTTAATCAAAGATGGTTAAGTTTCCTAACCATAGACATGTGTTGTCATTTGACGAATGAGATCACATCATTAGAGAATGATGTGATGGACAAGACCCATCTGTAGCTTAGCATTATGATCGTTTAGTTTTATTGCTATATTGCTTTCTTCATGACTTATACATATTCCTCTGACTATGAGATTATGCAACTCCCGAATACCGGAGGAACACCTTGTGTGCTATCAAACGTCACAACGTAACTGGTTGATTATAAAGATGCACTACAGGTGTCTCTGATGGTGTTTGTTGAGTTGCCATAGATCAAGATTAGGATTTGTCACTCCGTGTATCAGAGAGGTATCTCTGGGACCTCTCCGTAATGCACATCACTATAAGCCTTGAAAGCAATGTGACTAATGAGTTAGTTGCAGGATGATGCATTACGGAACAAGTAAAGAGACTTGCCGGTAATGACATTGAACTAGCTATGATGATACCAACGATCGAATCTCGGGCAAGTAACATACCAATGACAAAGGGAATGACGTATGTTGTTATGCCGTTTGACCGGTAAAGATCTTTGTATAATATGTAGGAGCCCATATGAGCATCTGTAAGTGCATCTAGTGCCACCCCTAGTTGGTTTTGGAGTATTGACGACAAACCTGGTTGAGGGACTAATGTGTTTGTGAGACTTGCAGGATAACACAGGTAGAAGTCCCTCATTGATTCGGTTTTCCCACCAGAGATGACCCCTAAAAATGTATGAAGACATTGAATTCAAAGGTGGTATGTGAAGACATTCACAATGAAGACTATGACAAGAGAAGACATCGCATGAAGACTATGGAGCACGAAGACTTAGTGGTTTCGTCGTTCTTTTTCTTCTTTGTTGAGTCATAGGAACCACTGTACTGTTAAGTGGGGTCCAAGAGAACCAGTCAGAATGACTGAAGTGATGCTTAACCAAAATCCTATGTCTTCGAGTGAAGACTATGAGAGCAAATCTTATTCAGAGTAGGATAAGTCAGCTTTGCTTGTAGCCCAAGTAAAGTTGTCGTGTGTGTTTGAAATCTGACCATTGGAACATGTGTCAGTTCCTTAGTGACCCAGGGTCATTTCGGACAAATCAGGTCGGGTTGCCTAGTGGCTATAAATAGCCCACCCCCTACAACCATAAACGGTTGGCTGCTCAGATTTAGTGTACGGATTTTGTCGTTTGAGAGCAACCCACCTCGAAGCCTTTGAGAGAGAATTCCTTGCGAGGATAAAGCCCTAAACACCCAGAGCCAAAGAGTGTTAGGCATCACTTAAGTCTTCCTGTCTGTGTGATCTGAAGACTTATTACACTTGAGGACTGTGAATCCTCCAGCCAGTTAGGCGTCGCGTTCTGAGCATCCAAGAGTCATTGTGGATTGCCGGTGAACGAAGTCTGTGAAGGTTTGGAAGTCTACCTTGAAGACTTACCAGAGTGATTGGGCGAGGACTGGGTGTCCTTAGCTCAAGGGGAATAAGGTGAACACGGTCTTCTGAGTTGAATCTCAGTCTCCCTAACCAGACGTACAGTTGTCACAGCAACTGGAACTGGTCCAACAAATCATTATCTTCAACGACTCACTGGTTCTATCCTTCCCATCTCTTTATTTACTGTTGGTCCTTGTGAAGTCATTGTATGATTGCATTATCATTTATCTTCACTGTGTGACCACTTGTTCTGATTGGCTTCATACTATCTTCCTACCTGATCCATACTGCCTAGCTGCCATCAGTTGTTGTGCTTTCACTTCATTGAATACTTGACTATGGTTTGCTTAGTATAGTCTACCCTCCGCTGCATGGTAATAGGTTTATTTCTATCATTTGTCTTCGAAACTTCCATGTTTTGAAGACCTTCATAAAAATTTCCTATTCATCCCCCCTCTAGTCGATCACTAGCACTTTCAATTGGTATCAAAGCAAGGTACTCCCTTGTTCTGTGTGATTCGGTTTAACCACCTGGAGTTTTAGCTATGTCGACTGCAGGGATAATCAAAGTCTCCGCTGTGTGCCTAGTCTTCGATGGAACTGAATATCCCTACTGGAAGAATAAGATGCGCATGCATCTTGAAGCCATTGATGTCGACCTATGGTATGTCGTCAAGAATGGCGCTCCCAAGGCAGGTGAAGGTGTCACCGCTGCTGATGTCAAGAAATTTGTTCAACTGGACTCCACTGCCAAGAACATCATCTGTGGTCATCTGACCAAAGGACAGTATGGCCGTGTGAGTGCTTTGGAAACATCTAAGCTAGTCTGGGACTGGCTCTTCAAGGTCAACGAAGGCGTCTCAACCCAGAGAGATCAAAGAATCAGTGTCCTTAGCAACCTCTTCAACCGCTTCAAGAGAAACGACAATGAGAATGTCCAGCTCACGTTTGATCGACTCACTGACATCACAAATGAGCTTCAAGCCCTCGGTGCTACTGAGATCACCAAGCATGAAGTCGTCAAGACACTCCTAAGATCACTTGACAGCTCGTATGACACCCTAGCCCTGATGATTCAAGAACGTCCTGACTTCAAGACACTTGATCCGTCTGACATACTTGAAAGGCTCAACACACACGAGTTTCAGTTTTCTGAGAAAAGAGACATCTACGGTCCCAACTATGGGCGAACTTGTGCCTTGAAGGCAAAAGTTGTCTCCTCATCTGAAGAAGAATCTGACAGCAGTTCTGATGATCCTGAAGACATTGGAAAGGAGCTGGCTATGCTTGTGAAGAAGTTCCAAAAATTCACCAAGAAGAAAGGCTTCAGAAAGTCTTCACGATCAAGCTCAAGGAATGATTAAGCTTCTACTCATGACTGCAAGAAGAGAACATGCCACAAGTGCAAGAAAGCTGGCCACTACATCTTTGAGTGTCCGCAGTGGGACAATGAGAACAACAAGAAGAAGAAGAGCAAGGAGTATGATTCTGACGACAAGAATAAGAAGAAATACTCAAAGTCTTCTTCCAAGTCTTCCTCAAAGTCTTCATCACACAAGAAGAGATCATCTGGCAAGGCTCGTGCATGTGTTGGCAAGGAAATGGATTCAGAGGAGGAGTCCGCTTCTGAGAAGGCGGAGGTGGAGTCTGAGGAGGAGTCCGATTCTGGCGTTGCAAGTCTGGCTACAGCATATGTTGCCAAGTCCATCTTCAACACTGAAGACAATGACTTCATCACCGACACCGATGCAAATGACAAGGACTACTCCGCTCCCACCTACTGCTTCATGGCACGCGGTGCCAAGGTAAACACACGCACTACTCACTATCAAACATCTAGTGAAGATGACTCTGATTGTGGTTCCAAACCCAGCTACAAAACACTTGCTAAAATTGCAACTGAACAACAGAAAGCTATGGAACCTATTAAAAAACTGTTAGACAAAAGCGATGACCTATTAGACGCTGAAATGACTCGATCTCAGTCCTTAATTGAAGACATAAAAAATCTTCATGTTAAGTATAAGGAACTTGAAAGTCGTCATGAAACGCTCTCAACAACTCATGAAAAGCTTTCCTATGATTATCTTCAAAGGAAGCAAGATCTTGAGAAATTGAGAGCGGCTCATGAAGATCTTTAAAAGGAAAACGAGTCACTTCGTGCCAAATAGATCAGTTCCGCTCAAGAAGGATTTGAACCACCATGTGTTAAATGCATTGAGCATGACAACGCTACTTCTGTTGCTGGATGTTCTACTTCTACTACTATTGCAATATCTTCAACTGTTGATGTGGTAACTAACCCCTCTGCTGAGGACACCACTGCTATTGCTGATGAAAATGCTAGGTTGAAGACATTGCTTGAAACATGGATGTACAAAAGTCTCAAAGGGCATCAGACACTATGTGATGTCCTCAAAAGGCAGATCCTGAACCAAAACCCTAGGAAAGAGGGTCTTGGGTTCGAAAGGAAAATGAATGTTGATGGCTCTTACTGGAAACCTGAGCAGTACCCCAAAACCACATGGGTTTCTGCAAATGAACCTTCAGTGGATCCATCCACCCTGTCTGGCTTCACTTGTGCTAATCCCATTGTTATTGATGAATCCTTTGATGCAAACTATAAACTGTTTAAGAATCAGAATGGTGAAGTGTTTGCCAGGTATATTGGTACTAACTGCAGGAATGGGCCACATATGAAGAAAGTCTGGGTGCCGAAATGGTTGTTGGAGAATCTTCCTGTGAATGTCGTCATGACACCACAAGTGAAGAAGACAAACCCCAGACCACATGCTTCATATGGTCCAAAGGCTTCATACAGACAAAGGACTCACCTGAGTCGCACTAATGCAAATGTTTTGCAGGGAAGCCATACTCAGGCCTATGAATATGAGCGCGTTTCATCAAACCGCCATGTTCATAAGACCAAGAACTACTCTGCTTATTCTTATGAGTACTATTGTCCACCTGCAAGACTTTTTTCTAGGGCTCCAAAGCCAAAGTTCTCAGATGCTGCACTTAGACTCATTGCTTCGAAGCCACCCTTGAAGATGTGGGTGGCTAAGAAAGCTTAACTCTCTTTTGCAGGGAAAGGTCTCTAGCCGAAAATCAAATTCATCTGAAGCTATTGCTGGGGACCTTAAACATCTTGTAGGGCGCAAGATCAAATGCCCAAATGGTCTTATTATGTATTTTGTTCCTGAGTCGCTTCCTACTTGCCCTATCAGTCCTAACCTCGATCTAAGCTTTCATAATCCACTTGCTCGTCAAATGTTTATGCTTCAAAATTCTCTTCGTGAAGCCTATCCCCCTAACTGCACTGTAGGGTATGACACCAGCTGCTTCAGAATGGATTATTGATAGTGGGCGTACTAATCACATGACTGGCAAGCGAAGTCTTCTCATGGACTCAACTTTACGTCCATCTGACAAGAGTCACATCACATTTGCTGATACTGGTAAAAGCAAGGTATTGGGTCTAGGTAGAGTTGCAATCTTAAGGGATCAACACATGGATAAAGTGATGCTTGTTGAATCCCTTGGTTTCAACTTAATGTCTGACTCAATGCTTTGCGATTTAAACATGATTTTGATATTTGGAAAATATCGTTGCCTGGTTCTAATGGAATCTGACAAGTCTCTAGTCTTTGAAGAGTATCGGAAAGATGATTTGTATGTGGTAGATTTCTCAGCAGGACCATAACTTGCCGTATGTCTTCTAGCAAAAGCTTCTGAATGCTGGCTCTGGCATCGGAGGCTAGGGCATGCTGGCATGAGGAACTTGCACACTCTTGCAAGGAAGAAGCATGTCATAGGCATCGAGGGCGTCAAGTTCAAGAAGGATCACTTATGCGGTGCCTGTGAAGCAGGAAAGATGACGAGGGCCAAGCATCCCTCGAAGACAATTATGACAACGACTCAACCCTTCAAACTGCTCCACATGGACCTTTTCGGTCCCACTCACTACTCAACTCTTACTACTACTGCTTGTCTCTATGGCTTTGTCATTGTTGATGATTATTCAAGATATACTTGGGTGCATATAATCCTCTACAAGACTGAAGTGCATGATGTCTTCAGACGCTTCGCCAATCGAGCCATGAACAACTATGGCGTCAAGATCAAGCACATCAGAAGTGACAATGGCACTGAATTCAAGAACACTGGCCTAGACACTTATCTTGATACTTTGGGCATCACTCATGAATTCTCAGCTCCGTACACGCCGCAGTAGAATGGCGTCGTGGAACGCAAGAACAGAACACTTATTGAGATGGCCTGGACGAAGCTCTATGAATACAAGACTCCAAGAAAATTCTGGCCTGAAGCTATTGATACTGCATGCCATATCATCAACCGTGTTTATCTTCACAAGCTTCTGAACAAGACATCCTATGAGCTCCTTACTGGCAAGAAGCCCAATGTCAGTTACTTCAGAGTATTTGGTGCCAGGTGCTGGATCAAGGATCCACATCACACTTCAAAATTTGCACCGAAAGCACATGAAGGTTTTATGCTTGGATATGGAAAGGATTCACACTCCTACGGAGTCTTCAACCTCTTTCACTATAAAGTGGTTGAAACTATGGATGTGCGGTTCGATGAGACTAACGGCTCGCAAAGAGAGCACCTGCCAAATGTGCTAGATGAAGCTCCATCCAGTGAAACCATCAAACTCATGGGAACTGGAGAAATCATACCGTCTGAATCTCAGCCTGAAGAGGAACTCATCATCTCTGCACCAGATCAACCTGAAGACAATGCTCAGCCCGACGACAATCCTTCTAACGATGACAATGATCAGCAAGAGCAAAATCTTCGTCCTGTTCATCCCCGTGTTGCAAATGAAGTACAGATTGAGAGAATAATTGATAGCATCAATGCACCAGGTCCACTCACTCGTTCAAGGGCAACACAGCTAGCAAATTTCTGTGGGCACTTCGCATTCGTCTCAATATCTGAACCCAATAAAGTTGATGAAGCCTTCATGGAACCTGAATGGATTCAAGCTATGCAAGAAGAGATTCAACAGTTTGAGTTGAATAATGTATGGGAACTAGTCAAGCTTCCTGATCCTCCTAAGCACAATATAATAGGCACAAAATGGATATATCGCAACAAGCAAGATGAGCATGGTCAAGTTGTCATAAACAAAGCTCGTCTCGTTGCTCAAGGATATACTCAAGTTGAAGGAATTGACTTCGATGAAACATTTGCTCCTGTTGCTAGGCTTGAGGCTATACGCATACTGTTGGCCTATGCAAATCATCATAACATTCTTCTGTATCAAATGGATGTGAAGAGCGCTTTTCTCAATGGCAAGATTGAAGAAGAAGTGTATGTTGCACAACCGCCTGGCTTTGAAGATCCAAAACATCCTGACATGGTGTATAAGCTCAACAAGGCACTGTATGGCCTCAAACAAGCCCCTCGTGCTTGGTATGACACACTCAAAGACTTCCTAAAGAGCAAAGGCTTCAAACCTGGTTCCCTGGATCCCACTCTCTTCACGAAGACATATGATGGTGAACTGTTTGTGTGCCAAATATATGTGGATGACATTATCTTCGGCTGCACTAACCAGAAATACAGTGAAGAGTTTGGATATATGATGCAAGAGCAATATCAAATGTCCATGATGGGTGAGCTGAAGTTCTTCCTTGGTCTTCAAATACGTCAGCAATGCAACAGCATCTTCATATCTCAAGAGAAATACCTCAAAGATTGCCTGAAGAAATTTGGAATGCAAGACTGCAAAGGCTACACGACGCCAATGTCAGCCAAACACCATCTGGGTCCCGACGACAATGGTAAAGAGTTCGATCAAAAGGTATACCGCTCCATGATTGGTTCTTTGCATTATTTATGTGCATCTAGGCCAGATATCATGCTTAGTGTTTGCATGTGTGCCCGGTTTCAAGCGGCACCAAAGGAATCGCATCACTTAGTGTGAAGCGAATTCTTAGAATTTGGCTCACACCCCAACACTAGGATTATGGTATCCAAAGGGCTCAGAGTTTGATCTAGTTGGATTCTCGGATGCTGATTATGCTGGTGACAAGGTGGATCGCAAGTCTACATTAGGCACATGTCATTTTCTGGGACGATCACTTGTATGTTGGTCTGCAAAGAAGCAGAACTGTGTATCTCTCTCCACTGCTGAATCTGAATACATTGCTGCTGGATCTTGCTGCGCTCATCTTCTATGGATGAAGCAAACACTCAAAGACTATGGCATTCATCTGAAGATAGAGCCCCTCTACTGCGACAACGAGAGAGCCATCAAGATTGCCAACAACCCAATTCAGCACTCGAAGACAAAGCACATTGAAATTCGTCATCACTTTCTCAGAGATCATGTTATGAAGGAAGATATTGATATCATACACGTCAACACTGAAGAGCAATTGGCAGATATCTTCACAAAGCCCTTGGATGAGAAGAGGTTTTGCAAGTTATGGTGTGAGCTAAATATCTTGGAATCCTCAAATGTCCTGTGATCAGGCACACTTCCTAACACTTGTGCATGTTGATGACTTAGATGTGCAACACACGAAGTAACGTATGTATTAAATTAATGAAGACTTGCATTCTGAGTGTGAATACATTAACGTGGAATTTGACTTCGGAGCGCCACGAAAGTTGTGCGCCATGTCTGGGTCTAATACTTCCTATAGGGTGGGTAATGCCACCACAAAATTCTTCCCTAAGAAGTGTTTCTCACATGGCGTTACATTTGCAAAGTCTTTGCTTTCTGTTTGTCTTCAATGTTAACATGTCCTCATGTTTATCTTCAACATACTGATTTGGTTTCTGTCCTCTACAACATTCACTTATAGCTATGGCTTCTTGCTGAATCTTTTGAACTAAGTGAATGTGATCGGACCCTAACCCCTCTATGCTTCTTTCCTAAGTCTATCTATCCAAATCATATGCATTCTATTGACACTGTAAAAATGTCTTCTCTGCATCCTTGTCAGCAGAAGACACAAAGAAAAACATTAATCCATTTTCAATGCTAAATCCTTTCACCTGAAACCCGGAGAAGTGGGAACGACCACCCAACAATTCAGGCATGCGTGGGAACGTGGAACAACCTCCGATGTGTTGCATGATAGCCACGTGTCCTTCAGATGTGAACCGCCAGGGGCACCTGTGTAATAACGCCGTGCCGTCCGTGTCCCTATATATACACGCCTCACCCCAGTCATTATCATTTCTTCCACTCTCGCACAAACCCTAGCGCACTAGCCCTCGACGACGCCGGCGACAAAGCACTTAGCTGCCGCGACCTCACCGACGCTGTCTTCACGCCGGCCGCGGACATCGTCTTCTCCGCCATCGCCGTAGGTGTCCTCCGTCGCCAAGTTAGGGCACGGAAGATCGAACTGCTCGGCCTCCTCTCCCACTCTGTCTAGTAGTTATTCATGTGGTAAATAAAACCTCCTTTTTACGGCCCCTTTGATCCTACAGATTCATCATTTTCTACCACAAGCAGTTTCTATTCACACAAGTTGGATCTATTTCATACTGCATCTCATAATATGCCTAGTATGTTCACTTATGCTTCACAAAGTAGTTAGATTCCTCACTTGTACTTATTCGTGGATTCGTACAAATCTGGAATCAACTCTCTATCTATGAGTGAATGTCTTCGCACTATGAGGTCAATGTCTTCTAAACTGATTTATCTTCAAAATCTTCTGAGAATGCATATGACCTCTTCCCCTTCCCTCGCACCTTAATGCTGTCACAGGTACATGTCCGTGGGAGAATCCCTTGGTTCTCATAGTCTGCATTCATTTGCAGAATTCTTACAACATCATATAAATTCCCCTGAAGCCAGTTCTTGTCTGACCAGTAGATGGAAGATTTTGACAGTTTTGAAGCCTTTCAGTTTAAACTTCATGGCACCAGAAAAATCTGCAAGGAAGGGTGGCAGACAGTGTCGCTGCAACACCTCAAGAGATTTGCCTCCTGACCTCTATGAGCTGTACAAGACAGATCCGGAGGAGGACTACAATCAGCGAAAAACTCGAATCCACTGGATTCGAAGATATTGGGCAGAATAGTGGTTCAAGTACAGGTTCGTGACCCAGGAGTATGCTGAGAAGAATGCCATCAAGCGACCGTGGGGAGACATCCTATACAAAAATCTTCAACCCAGGTCCAGAGCTGAAGCCATTGAACAAGGCTTCTATCCTTGTATGGTCCGTGGATCACAGCCTGCAGATGCAGACCCATCGTCATTGCTATGGTGTCGTGATGACAATCTGTTCAAGCGCAACCTTCAGTTTGCCAGGAACTCATCCAAAGAAAACAAGAAGTCGCGGGCTTAGACTTCAACCCAGGTCCCTCTGCTCCTCGTGCTGATGGCTCACACGAAGCTGAACCCAATCTCGTTGGGCCCTTCTACAACCTGGAAGGTCTCATCACTCATATTATGGTTCAAGGGGCAGTCGTGGATCAACCTGCAGACGATGCTGAATCTGACGAAGCGCCTGCACCACCGAAGCCTAAGAAGCTGAAGAAGCCTAAAGCTTCAAAGCCTGCCCCTGCACCAAAGGTCTCACGGGCGAAGCCTCTGGCCACTACACCTCCTGAACACAGTGTGCAGCCTGAAGATTTGTCACGCATCTCCATGCCCTCCAAAGTGAAGCTGCCCATGCAACCCACCAGCCAAGCACTGACCCTTGTTGCTGTTCTGCAAAATGAGAATGATGCCATTGATCTGTCCAGCGACGACGATCTTGGCGATGACGCTCTTGAGCAGTTG
Organism: Triticum urartu; assembly: GCF_056163025.1. NCBI lineage: Eukaryota > Viridiplantae > Streptophyta > Magnoliopsida > Poales > Poaceae > Triticum > Triticum urartu. Next base: position 232,752,792 of record NC_141875.1, read on the forward strand.
ATCAAGAGCAAGCAAGAGGCAGAAATCTTCAACGACCTTCCTCTCTTTGACGTGGAAATCATCAACACATTCATTGATGAGTGGTTTTACAACCCAAATGTTAGTTTCGATGATCTTCAGCTTCCCATTGGCCTCAGCGTCGCCTTCCACGGAGCCATTGCTGCTGAGCTGGCTCTAGCTCAGAAGATTGTTGAGCTTAAGCATAATATAGATTATGAAAAGGCTCAGTTCAAGAAGCACATGGCCAAGCTCAATGTTGAAGACATTCAGAACTTCCAGACCATGATGCATGAGCTTAAGGAAGCCTTCCGAACCAAATGCGAAGAAGCCAAAGGTTCTCGTGAGTGCATGAAGGATCTTGCTGCTAAATGTGTCCAAGGATACAATGAGGCTGAAAAGCGCAAGGCCTTGGGGCGACCAGGAATTGACCCCAGAATGGGGGCCAAGAAGAAGAAGAAGCCAGCTGTGTCAGAACCGAAGCACCAAGGCAGGAAGTACATCCAATTGTCTTCCCAGCCAGTATGACAGGCTCGAAGCCTAAGGTCCCCACAGTGGCTTCAGAACTGGAGAAAACAAGGGCAGCTGAAGCTGAAGCTAGAAAGTGCAAAACCAAGGGCACCACTGATGATGCTCCTCCAACCAAGAAACGCAAAACCAAGAAGAGAGATCGGGTTTCTCCCACAGAGCCCCTTGAGGTCGAGCCAATCTCAGTGGCTCGTCCTGCGTTTGAAAATCAAGAACGCCAAGTGATAGTTCATGAGCCTGCTTCTCCAGAGGCTCCTGAAGCTGAAGACAATCCAGTTGTTGACCCCGCCGCAGCTGAAGACATTGGTCCTCACAACAATGTTGAAGATGATGAAGTCCGTCCTCAGATCGAGCACCAATTGGTATCATCGCCTGTGCTCACGCACAGTGAACTCATCAGCATTGGTCGTCCTCTGACGCCAACTGCTCAGGATGCATCATGGGCTGATCACCCACAATGACAAGACACCCCAAGTTCTCCCCAACCGCAAGCTACCTCACCAGTGCAAGATGACGATGACTTTAAGGCCCAGCACACTCCATCTCCGCAAGCGTCGCCAGTATTACGTAGGCTTCGCAAAGGACCAAGGCCCCAAGTCACTCCCACTCTGCACGTGTCTGAGTCCGAAGCCAAAATGGCTAAAGATATTCCGGCTGCATCAGCCGATGAAGAACAAGAACCAAGAGTTGAAGCAGAAAGAGTTGCTACACCCATGTCCCACCAAGATGATGTTCTCGAGGAGAACGTGTCCGACCCTCCATCTTCTGAAGTGGAGGTTAAGAACCCTGAGGTGGCCACCAACATCACCGTTGAAGCCAATGACGTTGTCACGGCTGAAGCTAATGTGGCGCCTGAAGCTACTGCGGTGCCAGAAGTCCAAGCACCTGAAGCCACTACAGCACCCGAAGTCAATGCTGAAGCACATGAGGTACAAGCACCTGAAGCTACTGCGGTGCCAGAAGTTCAGGCCCCTGAAGCCCATGACGACAATGCCAATGCTCCTGTTCCCCCTCCAAGACCTCATACAATTGAGCTGGCATTTGATCATGGTCAGCCTGTTATGGTCCGCTGGCCCGTTCTAGTTCCTCCACCTGCTGCAGGTCCACAATTTGAGTATCATGTCGAGCACAGACCTCAAGTCCAAAAGCCCAAGCCAAGACTTCCACGATTCCCAGGCACTGCAACTTCACCTGGGGTCTTCAATGTGAATGGCTTCGTGGCACATAACACCTTCTTCAACAGCGCCAAGAACCCTTATACCAGACCCCGCATTTCATCAGATCGGTTCTGGAGCTATCAGCAGCGCAGCTACTATTCCCGCGTCCTATACAATCAAGGGCGCATATTTCCACATATGCGCCTCGACTCTGAAGCTATAGCTGGCCTGCCCTTCCTTGAAGAAGCGTTGGATTGCTTCAGAGATGCTGGACTGCTGCAGTTTGTCACCGATAAGGAACACTGGAATGAAGAGCTTCTACTCCAGTTCTATGCAACTCTTCACATTCGAGGCTACAACCAGGATCCAAAGACTTGGGTCCTTGAGTGGATGACAAGAAATGTCCATCATGAAGCCAAAGCTCTTGATATCATTAAGCTCACAGGCCTGCCCACTCCCGGTGAATACTATGAACCATGTTGTGAACAACACCAGAATGCCTTGGAAAGCATTTTTCAGAAGCCAGAACCCAACATGAGTCAAATGCTGAGCATGATGAAGCCTCTGCCTCACGATGCTGAATACCCATCTGAGTTCTTTGTTGAAGACCTAGAGTACCTGCCTCGCACCATTTACCATATCATCAGGAAGACCCTATGGCCTGTCAAAGGACACTCATCTGCAGCGAAGCTTGAAGGAGCAATGAAGACTTTGGTTTTCTATATCTTCAATGGCATCAGCTTCAATGCTCAAGACTTCTTCATCAGGCAGTTGGCTGCATCTGGCTCCGACATTTTGGGTTGAAATTCTATGCTCCATGGGTCATGCACCTTATCAAGCATCACTCTACCTTCAACTATCAGCCATTTGCGCGCTATCATCTTATACTCTTGCCAGAGGTTGATCTGTCAGTTGAAGCTATTTACCCAGAGCCTGCTAAGGATCCCATTTATCTTCACAATGTTGATCACCAAAGCTTCACCCAGCCTATTGAAGGAGTTCCAGGAGTTTATCGTGTTTATCCTCTTGCTGGCAACACACGTGCCCCTCGCGCTCAAACTGATGCCACTGGTAGCACCATTGCGCAAAGGCCTCGAAGGCGATCTCGTGTCCTAAATGACCGAGAGCTTCTCGTCGCGCTACACCAGAAACAGGACAAACATCACGACTGGCTTAAGCATCAGATGCAAAGCCTCTTGGTGGAAGTCAACCGCATTCGCAATCTTGCCACCAAGAATGCCTTTGTCACTCATGAAACCTGCCAGAGGTCGTGGAAGAGTTTGACCTTACTTAGTGCTGAAGCAGATCTGTAAGACGATGGCTTCACCGAACGGTTCAAGTTTGACTCAACTCCTCCCAGAAATGCTCACTTGCGTCGGACTCCCTCACTTGAAGACTCTGACTATTCGTCCTCAGCTGCGACAGTGAATGTCAGAGTCATCGATGACCAAGATGATGCAACTTCACCTCCTCCAACTTCAGCGCGTGTCGACACTACCCCAAGTTCCTCTGCACCAGCGGACCTCAACGACGACCCTGCTACCTCGCCTGCACCTCATGGGAAAGAGTAGGCACTCTATGTCTTCCAATCTTTTTGGTCCTTACTGACAAAAGGGGGAGAAGCATATGAGTTGATAGTCTTCAAGCGTGTCCATATGGGTGGTTGTTTTACCTTTTGGTACTTTTTGCCAAGTGATTACAACTCTCGTTTTTCGATACATTTGGTTCTTTGAGTTGTAACACTTAAACTCCATGGTCGTCTGCTACTTATTTGCTATTCTGTGATGCGATGATAAATTCCGCATGTGCGATGATAACTTCCGCACTTAGGTCATTTTGCAGACGTCCATTTTTCATTATGCATGTCATTATCTTCGCTATATCAAATCATGCATGATGAATTGTCATCATAGGTTGAAGAGGATCTCCACAAGTACAACATGCCATGTGCATTTGCATTCCAAGAGCAAAGTACTTATATGCACATCTTCAGGGGGAGCCTTTGCAACTTATGAAGACAATACCCTATCCTTTACAATTTCACATATTTTATTCCTGTTGAAAACCTCAACCAGTTTGTCATCAATCACCAAAAGGGGGGGAGATTGTAAGTGCATCTAGTGCCACCCCTAGCTGGTTTTGGAGTATTGACGACAAACCTGGTTGAGGGACTAATGTGTTTGTGAGAATTGCGGGATAACACAGGTAGAAGTCCCTCATTGATTCGGTTTTCCTACCAGAGATGACCCCTAAAAATGTATGAAGACACTGAAGTCAAAGGTGGTATGTGAAGACATTCACAATGAAGACTATGACAAGAGAAGACATCGCATGAAGACTATGGAGCACGAAGACTTAGTGGTTTCGTCGTTCTTTTTCTTCTTTGTTGAGTCATAGGAACCACCGTACTGTTAAGTGGGGTCCAAGAGAACCAGTCAGAATGACTGAAGTGATGCTTAACCAAAATCCTATGTCTTCGAGTGAAGACTATGAGAGCAAATCTTATTCATAGTTGGATAAGTCAGCTTTGCTTGTAGCCCAAGTAAAGATGCCGTGTGTGTTTGAAATCTGACCGTTGGAACACGTGTCAGTTCCTTTGTGACCCAGGGTCATTTCGGACAAATCAGGTCGGGTTGCCTAGTGGCTATAAATAGCCCACCCCCTACAACCATAAACGGTTGGCTGCTCAGAGTTAGTGTACGGCTTTTGTCGTTTGAGAGCAACCCACCTCGAAGCCTTTGAGAGAGAATTCCTTGCGAGGATAAAGCCCTAAACACCCAGAGCCAAAGAGTGTTAGGCATCACTTAAGTCTTCCTGTCTGTGTGATCTGAAGACTTATTACACTTGAGGATCGTGAATCCTCCAGCTGGTTAGGCGTCGCGTTCTGAGCATCCAAGAGTCATTGTGGATTGCTGGTGAACGAAGTCTGTGAAGGTTTGGAAGTCTACCTTGAAGACTTACCAGAGTGATTGGGCGAGGACTGGGTGTCCTTAGCTCAAGGGGAATAAGGTGAAGACACGGTCTTCTGAGTTGAATCTCAGCCTCCCTAACCAGACGTACAGTTGTCACAACAACTGGAACTGGTCCAACAAATCATTGTCTTCAACGAGTCACTGGTTCTATCCTTCCCATCTCTTTATTTACTGTTGGTCCTTGTGAAGTCATTGTATGATTGCATTATCATTTATCTTCACTATGTGACCACTTGTTCTGATTGGCTTCGTACTATCTTCCTACCTGATCCATACTGCCTAGCTGCCATCAGTTGTTGTGCTTTCACTTCATTGAATACTTGACTATGGTTTTCTTAGTATAGTCTACCCTCCGTTGCATGGTAATAGGTTTATTTCTATCATTTGTCTTCAAAACTTCCATGTTTTGAAGACCTTCATAAAAATCGCCTATTCAACCCCCCTCTAGTCGATCACTAGCACTTTCAGCATCCAGGTTCCGCTATTGGTTATTGACCGGAGATGTGTCTCGGTCATGTCTACATAGTTCTCGGACCTGTAGGGTCCGCACGCTTAGCGTTCGATGACGATTTGTATTATGAGTTATGTGATTTGATGACTGAAGTTTTTTCAGAGTCCCGGATGAGATCACGGACATGACGAGGAGTCTCGAAATGGTCGAGAGGTCAATATCGATATATTGGAAGGTTATATTCGGACACCGTAATGGTTCCGAAGTGATTTGGGTATTTTTCGGAGTACAGGGAGGTTACCGGAACGCCCCAGGGAAGTATTTGGCCTTTATGGGCTTTAGTGGAAAGGGGAGAAGGTCCGCAAGGGGTGGCCGCGCACCCCCCAATGGCAAGTCCGAATTGGACTAGGGAGGGGGTGGCGCCCCTCTCTTTCCTACTCCCTCTTCTCCTCCTTGCCTCTCTCCCCCTCTTGGAAAAGGAAGGGGAGTCCAACTAGGATTGGGGATCCTAGTTGGACTCCCCCTATGGCGCGCGCCCCCTCTGGCCGGCCTCCTCCTCCCCCTCCTTTATTTGTGTGGGCAGGGGACACCCCAAAGCACAACAGACAATCTCTTAGCCGTGTGCGGTGCCCCCCTCCATAGTTCAACACCTCGGTCATATCGTCGTAGTGTCACTAGTACGCGTCGGTGCTATACAAACGGTTTTTAACCCCTTTCCGCGACGACATTTGCAACAGTTGTCTTGTGAGTGACGACGATAGTGGGGTCCTTCCCAGACGACCAAGAAACCGTCGGGATATGGCCCACCTGGCATACACACTCGGCAAAATGAGTTCATGTGTGACCGGCGAGCGCTCAAATACAGAAATACGTACAATAGAGCTAAAAAATACAATTATACAGGCAAAATTGTTTCTGGTCGCAAGTACATCCCACGCAGACAGTCCCCGCTAAACGTTTCCATTCGTATGTACATCCCACAAAGTCGCTCCAAGGGAAACGTTTCCATTTACAGGTACATCACACACAATATTTCCCGTTAAATCGTTTGTGATAGAGTTGCCATTGCACACTATATTAACAATTTTATCGTTTGCGTTATTGAATGCACCACACACAGTCCGTAGAAGAAACTATGTGGCAAAGGTTGTCCATCACACACAGTTTTTATGTGGTAAACGTTTGTGCAAGGTGACCTAATGCAAACATTTTTCAAGAGAAAGTCGTGTGTGATTGTTCATTGATCCAACATAGTTTATTCCTAGAAAATGTGTGCGTTGCCTGAGGTCATCACCCATTGTATTTTTTCATAACCGTTTGCAATAGCAAAACCCAATTAGCAGAATTAGCCATTAGCAGGCTAATTGCCCTATTATTAATAATCCATTTATTAATCTAATTGACATTCATATTAAGCACATAATATATTTCATTTCCATATTAAGGAAGCAGAATTTCATAATTGAAATACATCAGAGTACAACATGATATAGCTTCAGCACTCAGCTACCCCATTGCACAACTGCACCAGCACCAAGTTTCACATGCAACATGTAAAACCTTTCGAAAGTAAAATCATAGATGGTATATAGACAGATGCATCTCATCTGGAAAACTACTGAAGCGGAAGGAGAATATTGAGCCTTCATTCATGTTGAAGGTCTTTGCAACTTTAGGGCAATGCTGATGGATGATTCACTGTCCGTCCTTTGTCCTCTTCTGGAACACTTCAATATTGAACCGTGGGTGTTGTATGAAAAACTTCCTCGCCTCCTGACCATAGAGGTGGTTTGAGAGGTAATCATCAGTGAACTACTTTGGAAAGGCCTGAAAACAAGGATGTGCATAAATATCTTCTCTATATTGGAAAAGGGGCAAATGAATAAAAAAGGCAAGGTATAATAGTTAGTACCATCTTGTAGTGAACTGATGTCTTCTTCACTGTACAGACAAAGATCTTGTTGTTTTGTCGCTAATTTCTTTATCCTAACAATCTTTCTTAGTTTCTTGATTTGATTGATATTCATGGACAACTTATTTCCCCATATGCAAAAAGGGTTGAACAGTGGGTCAAAACCTCTAACAGCAGGACCTACATGTGCAAGACCAAATTGTTAAAAACCTAAATATTAGAATGGTTCCTGCAATTGCACAATAATGTGCTATTAGACAACAGACGATGCACGTGCTAACCTCGATTGTAAACCTCAGTGCTTCCCATTGCTTCCCTACAACACATATACGGTAGTTACTAGTTAGTCATCAGGTTAAGTAAGGGTTCACATGCTATCAGTAAAATATGTTGATGAAAAATAAGCACATTGCAGATTCATAAGATTATTTCTCATGTATTTACTACAGCCAAATTCAATTTATTCCTCACATGGAATAGAATAACAGAATGCACCCACAACTATTGAACATCACATTGCAGAATTGAACCAAACAGTTAACTAAACACCACAACACAAATGAACCAAACGTTAACTGAGCACCACATTGCACAATGTATAACCAAACCAAGCATGCTTGAAAACTTGGAAATATAACAATTGTATTCGTTTCTCATGTATTTTGTAAAGATAAATACGATTTATTTCTCACATGGAAGACAATACAAAATTGCAGCCTAAAGAATTGAACATCACATTTGCAGAATTGAACCAAATAGTTAAATAAAGACGACAACTAATTAACAAAACAGTTAATAAGTGAGCACCACACTGCACGGCATATAGAACATATACACTAGAGCAACAGATTGCATGGTAAAATTAGATAGCAAAATTCACTAGAATTTGTGAAGGAAAGGCAGGAGCAGCACACGTAACAGGTAAACCGAGCATGCTTAACCGGCGTAGCTAGCAAATGGAAAGGTGCTCCTCCAAGATCTAGGGGTCGGCACGAATGGCAGCCATCGTGACCTCATCCGCGCGTGCGGCCGCGATTTGCTTCTCTGCAGCCAAATGCTCCTTGAGATCCTGGCTATACTGCGTGCACCATGGCTTAGGGTGGAGCTTATTTGGTGGAGGGGTCGGTGATTTGGGTGGAAGGTGTCGCACTCGTGCCGGCGGTTGGGGCATGTCGGATGTGGAAGGAGGAGGAGGAGGATGGGGGTCGGGTGTGGAGTACCTGCCTGGATAGACGAGGCTGAGCAGCGTGAAGGAGGGTCGCTGGCGAGGAGGCGGCACTGCAAGCTAGGAGTGAAGATTTCAACTTGGAAAGGAAGGCGAAAACAGGGGAAATGTGGCTTCTGGTAAGGGGGCAGGGAGGTAGATATTTCCGCGGAAGCCGAAAATTTGGAATCGCTTCAGCGAAAAAACTGGCGTGTAAAGTGTCATCAGACACGGTCCCTTATTCAGAACCGTGTACGATATGTGAACATCACAAACAATTCAGATAGCTTAACCCGTGTGTGATGAGTTTGAACGTCAAATATTTTGGTTGGAATTTCCATGGTTACAGTGGTCATCCACGTCATTGCATAATTTGGGTACACAAAGGAGACTACAACACACCCACACTTCTTAATCGAGCAAGTTCAGCAATTAAACAGAGCTAGCTGACCTAAACATTACTCTAACAAATTAAAGACCGGCGCTCTTAATTAAACAAAACAAAGAGTACTACTATGGCTGGTGCTCGTCGATCTCCGCCGCCGCCTCCATGTCCAGCTCGCGCCTGACGGTCTCCTGGGGAAGGGGCTCCATGGCATCCATCGTACCATACTCAGCTAGCATCTCGCCATCTGCGTCTGCCATCTCTTTGGAAAAGGCCGCCACGAGCTGGGCGTGGGCGGCCACGATTTGGGCTTGGTCGGGCTCCGTCGTCGCAAGGTATGCGGCGGAGGAATGGACGGCTACTTGAACACTCTTGGCGATTGCCAGCTCTTCGGCCATGGGTTGCTGACCGTTGTTGGAGAAGCTTCGTTCGATTTGTGCAGTGACCACCAGGAGCTAGGCGTGGGCGGCCTCGACATGGTCGTGGGCAACCTCCATCAGGGCTAAGGCCGCCGCTACAGAACGGACAGGTGTTGTGCTGCTCTCGCCGGTTGCTATCCCCGAGGCAGATGTTGCTGCCGCCACCTGAGAAGCAACAGCGATCGTTTGGGCTGCCTTGGTCGCCAGGTCGCAGATTGCGGCCGCGCTCATGCACCTTGTTAGCACGCGCACGACAGCTGTGACCGCGCTCTCTCTGGAGTGGGCCACCTAAGTTGCCCTCACGACGTGGGTCCACGTGCCCATCTTTCATCGGCGATGATTGAATAGTGAAATGATATTTGGGGAGCGATCTAGTGTGCTTGAGACACCGGCTGTGGACTGTTGCTGACGCACCTTCTCGCGTAAGCCATAGGCATACTATACACCGACTGTGCTCCAGGATATTTTGTGCTGCATCTCACACGGTTGGTGATAATAAACTATGTGCGATCTACATGATTTTTCATCTTGATTTGAATTACATAATGGGGTCACATCGGCAATGGACGGTGTTTGAATTGCTATACCTTTTATCTGCAGTGAACATGCAACTATATGTGTGTCGTAAAATAATTTGAATTATTCAGGGTTCATTTGAACATTTTATACATTAAATTGGTTTTCTAGCCAATTTCAGGTGCACAATTCAAAATTAAACTACATGCACATGCTCTGGTGCACCAACATGGGTTGTAAAATCATATATGTGTCCATGGGTTTATGCTTATGTCCCATGCAAGAAATGTGGATGAAATTCGAACACCACGGCACCGTGGCTCTCTGGCAAACGTCGATGTACTTGCTTTTGTAATTCTAGTAAATCCAAAATTCGTCCGAAATTCATGAAACTTGTTATGCTATCATGGAGCAGCATCGACATGCCATGGTAAAATTTTTGTCCCATTTGGGGCAGGTTTGGGTATAAGCTTCTCATAAACCAGAGCTTCTCACAACAAGTGTGATGGTTTCGGTAGGGAACGTTTCACCTTTCTGGACAAAACGATATCCATTGCCTCTTCTCGATTTCAAATTTTTTCCTAGTGTCAACATAGAACAACAGGAGTGTTGTGTCAATTTTTGGGATTTTTCGGGGTTCGCTTGGACATTTTTATACATTAACTGAGTATTCTATGCATTCATGTGCATAATTCAAATTTGAACTACGGGCACATGCTCTAATGCATATAAATTAGTTGAAAATTCAAATCTGTGTCCTTGGTTGCCTGCTTAGGTCCCATGCAACAAATGGGAATGAATGTCAAACACCCTGCCACCGTCACTCGGCCGCAAACATTGAGATACTTGGTTTTTAAATTCTAGTAAATCCAAAACTCGTCTGAAATTCATGAAACTTGGCATGCTATCATGGAGCGGCATCAACATGTCATGGTAAATTTTTTTGTCCCATTTGGGGGAGATTTGGGGATATGCTTCTCACAAACCAGAGCTTCTCACAACAAGCATGATGGTTTCAGTAGGGAACGTCGCACCTTTGGGGACGGAACGATATCCACTGCCTCGTATTGCTTTCAAAAAATTTCTCGTGTCAACATAGAACAACAGGAGTGTTGTGTCAATTTTTGTGATTTTTCGGGGTTCGTTTGGACATTTTTATGCATTAACTGAGTTTTCAATACATTTATGTGCATAATTCAAATTTGAACTACATGCACATGCTCCAGTGCATATAAATTGGTTGAAAAATCAAATCTATGTCCTTGGGTGCATGCTTAGGTCCCATGCAAGAAATGGGAATGAATTTCAAACACCAGGGCACCGTTGATTGCTGACAAAACGTTGAGATACCTGGTTTCTAAAATCTAGTAAATCCAAAACTCGTCTAAAATTCATGAAACTTGGCATGCTATCATGGAGCGACATCAACATGTCATGGTAAAATTTTTGTCCCATTTGGGGCAGGTTGGGGATATGCTTCTCATGAACTAGAGCTTCTCACAACAAGCATGATGGTTTCGGTAGGGAACGTCCCACCTTTGGGGACGAAACGATATCCATTGCCTCTTATTGCTTTCAAATTTTTTCTCGTGTCAACATAGAACAACAGGAGTGTTGTGTCAATTTTTGTGATTTTCGGGGTTCATTTGGACATTTTTATGCATTAACTGAGTTTTCAATGCATTTATGTGCACAATTCAAATTTGAACTACATGCACATGCTCCAGTGCATATAAATTGGTTGAAAAATCAAATATGTGTCCTTGGGTGCATGCTTAGGTCCCATGCAAGAAATGGGAATGAATTTCAAACACCAGGGCACTGTTGATTGCCGGTAAAACATTGTGATACCTGGTTTTTAAATTCTAGTAAATCCAAAATTCGTCTAAAATTCATGAAACTTGGCATGCTATCATGGAATGGCACCCGACATGCTGTGGTATTGTTCGTGTTCATTTTGAGAGAAGGAGCACTCGAATAATGACAACCAACAAAGGCATTTTGGAAAAATAGCTGCCACTTTAATATCTCAAACGTTTGTATAATTCAAACCATGTGCGTTCTGTTAACCATTCATGTGACGTCACGTGTCTTGGTTTTAATGGCTATAGGAGGTGTTGTGCAAGCAGTTGCTTGACCTTGACTGAACGGGAGGCATGGGAGCACAGTCCGGTGCGCAGGCTGACCGAGAGGCGTGCAAGCTGTCCTCCAATGTGCAGGCTCGCCGGGAAGTGTGCGAGCTAACACTGCGCAGGCTCACTGGGAAGCGAGCCCTTTGACTTCCATGGCCGCCCGCCTTCCTCTCCGTGCACGTGCCCCCCTCAGTGGCATTGGACGCCGTCGTCGAACGCTACCTCTCAGCGCCGCATTGAAGAGTTCAACAATGGCGGCCCGGAGGACGACAACGACAACGATGGCGCGGCACGCCGCCTCTGCCGCTGTCGGAAATAGTTTTTTTTCTTCTTTTTTTTAATATTGTATCTCGATCATATGAATATAAATTCGTAGTATGACTGAATGAAAGATATTGGTTGAGCGAACTTGCGTTTCTCTCTCTTAATGTACAGACTTATCAAATGATTTTCTTCTGAAAAAACGTCAATGGTTTTTAAATATAAAACACTCATCGCAAACTGTAACATCCCAAATTCTAAATTTTGGAATGTTATACTCCCTCCGTTCCATAATGTAGTGCCTATAGATTTTTGCAAAAGTCAAACATTACAAACTTTGACCATGTTTATAGAGAAAAGTAGGTAAAATCTAGAATACCAAATGCACATCATTGGATACATCGTGAGTTATATTTTCACAATGTACATGTTTGGTATTGTAGATGTAGATAGTTTTCTCTATACACTTGGTCAAAGTTGGCAAAGTTTGACTTTTACAAAAATCTATAGGCAATACATTGTGGAATGGAGGGAGTATTAAATAAATGGATTTTTTTATTATGGTGTGGTTGCTTGTGTGACATTGAGTGAAATTCAAAACTTTTTGAAAGTCAAATGAGAGGAAATAGAATGACTTTCCCAAAACTTTCACCTTGCTTTCTGATCTCCAAGAATTCAAATTTATTTCATCACAAAACCCTAGAGAGAAGATGACATGACATTTTCCATTTAAATAAATGAAAAGGGTTGTTGAAAAGATTTGAATTTCATTTGGAAATATTTCAAATTTAGAAACTTTAAGCAACTCAATGATTTTCATGAGAGAAGATAAAATGACTTCTTCAAAACATATGAAATATGAGTTGGAAGTTTAAAATAATCAAAATTAAAGTTCCTTTGAAATTATTTTCAATTTGGAGTTATATGGGTTTTATTCAAATTATTTTTCTCCGAAAATAAAATAAATGGAAAATAGCGTGAAATGATTCCCTACATCAGAAAATTGGAGAGAAATAATTTTTAAATAATTTTGGTATTTCTAAAATGATTTTTATTGGGTTTTATTGTAGAAGTAGCACTGTTTGAATTATTTGAATTTGTGTGGATTCTATTTGACACTAGAAAAATGTTCAAGTTATAAAAAATCTTTTTCTGAAAATTATGATATATAATATGCCCATATATAATTTTACTTTTATTTTCATTATTCCTTTTTTCCTTTTGTGTTTCTAAAAAACTGTTCGTGCGCCTGGAACTAACTGTCGCCTATGAGCGCAGCATAGTGGCATCGGGCGCCCCATCATTTTATTTTTTCTCTTCTCTCCTACATGGGCCAGGCCCAGCCAGCCTTTTTTTTATTTGACCAAATTTTATTTAAAAAAAACTACAGCGCGCGGCCGGACCTAACTTTTAGCCCATGATTTTTTTAAATTTCATCTACGTACGTATATGTTTAGTTCCACATTGCCTAGCCTTTGACCCCTAAACCTCTTTTACACCTATAAATATAGACCCATAGAGCCTCCAAAAATCATCTGATTCGAGTTAAATCAGTATTTTGGTTTGACTAGATTTATTAAAAAATATTTTTCTCCTCTTCGGCGGGACTTTTGTAAATTGTCTCATCTCTCCGAAATCGTCTTTTCTCTGCCTTATAAAGGTATCTTTCTTCGTTTTTTTCTTTTTATACTTCCGTAGTTTATTATTTCTAGACTAGTATGATAGAATAATTAGATTATCAATTAGTCTATGTATTTATACATTAGACCTAAATTCTTTTTGGCCGTAGCTATTTTTCTTCCGTAAAACAGCTTGGTCCTGATTTTTCAAACAGTCATAACTTTTTACTCGTTCATCCAAATTAGATGAAACCAGCGCCTATAGTTTTGTCTTGTTTTCACCTATCCAGTGAACCTGTCACATCAACTTTTTGAAATTTTCAAATTTTGGAATTTGTTCAGATTCATATTCAAACTTCTTTTGATCATAACTTGAGTTTTATAAGTTTGATTTAATTGATTCTTTTTGCAAATCGAACCTCTTGACCTAAATTTTCTGATAAGGCCAAATTCACATAATTTTGGTACTGCTAGAAATTGTTTTATGTTGCAAGAGTTATTTACTTGGTTTTGATGTTTTCCGAACTGTCTTCTTCGTTCTTCCTGATCTTTGGGTGATTACTTATGTGTGGTTACTATTGCTTGCTCACGATAGATTGAACGGAGTGTGACGAGTAGAACTATCAGGAGTTATGAGTGCGAATCATCTTTGTCAACTATACAAGGCAAGTTCACACTTTGATCATACTTTTCATTACCCAGTTTTTATGCATTAGTTTCACCCTCAAACATTGCATGGTTAGGAATTGATAACATGTGGGTATTGGTAAGTAGTTGATGAGGTAGGAACCTATTATCCTGCATTCAAACCTTGGGAGTTACTTCTACGTTATGCTTATACTGCTATGTTATGCACGTAGACATGGATTGTTTTGAGAGAATTCATGAAAGATGTGAGAGATTATTGTTAACTAAGATTTAACTTAAGGTGGCTACTTTAATACACATCTAGGTGGATTGGTTGGGGCACCCTGGGGATATACCAGTGGACTTGCGCGGACACCTGGGGATATACCAGGGTTGTCCTAGGAGATCCCGGGGTTACCGTGTGATCATCTTATGGTTCGCCACCCAGGCTCAAAGGGATCATAAGATTATTCATGCTAGAAACTTCCGTGTGCAGCCACTAGCCATTATGGGCTCTGGCATAGTTGAGTAAGTTGTGGGGATCCTTTCCATGATGGGCTAGCAGATGTAGGGGATTGTAGGTGTACCGTCCTATCTATCGGTTAAGGGGACCTCTTCGGAAAGACTATGTCTCGGTCATCCGTTTCTCAAACACAATGCAGTGCGAGAAATACAACGGAGGAGATCGAGTCTTGTGGGGAAAAGTGCGCAAACCTCTGCAGAGTGTACAAACTAATCATGATTACCCGTGTTCCCGGTTATGGACATCTTGAGTATCTGGTTCTTGGATTATCATGTTGATCTCAACACTTTATTTAATTAATTTGATTGGGTTAATGATTATTAGTTTGGGATTGAGTTGGGGATATACCTTCTCAATTTTTTTTCAAACAACTATGTAGTTAAATAAAATTTATTCCTTTGACATAGGAAAAAATTGGCTTTATGCAAAAATAAACTTAGAGCTTTCCACTAGCCAACTATGCATGTAGTGATAGCTATTATTCATCTTTATCCTATGGTGTGAATTTGCCAGTACATTCAATGTACTGACCCTTTGTGGCTGCAACGTCTCATGTTGCAGGATTCTTACGACGAGTAAGTGATACGTTAGGCTTACTATTTCTACACTTAACTTTCCCGTTGGTGTTGATGGGAATCCACAACCTTTGTTACTTCCGCTATATGGATTGAGGTAATAGTATTTACGTTACTTTATACATGTGATTTACCTCTGTTATAAATCCTCGAGTACTGTGTGTGTCAGCATACCGATCCAGGGATGACACTTAAGCACAGAGGCTTGACTGTCTAAGGTCGGGTCGCTACACAAACGTTTTGGTTAGAACACCCATATGCAAACCGACAGCTTTCCCAGGAAGCCAAGGGAAAATGTGTCAAGCAGGATTTGTGCAGCACATTCCACATCAGAGTGGTACGGTAATCCTATTCTTGAAGTCATGTTACTAGACCATGGCGAACCTACAAACTATGAAGAAGCTATGATGAGCCCAGATTCCGATAAATGGCTTGAGGCCATGAAATCTGAGATAGAATCCATGTATGAGAACAAAGTATGGACTTTATGGACTTGCTCGATGACCGTCAAGCCATTTAGAATAAATGGATCTTCATGGAGAAGACTGACACTGATGGTAATGTCACCGTCTACAAAGCTCGACTTGTCGCGAGACGTTTTCGAGAAGTTCAAGGGGTTGACTATGATGAGACCTTCCCACCCATAGTGATGCTTAAGTTAGTCGAAATCATGTTAGCAATTGCATCATTTTATGATTATGAAATTTGGTAAATGGACGTCAAAACTGCATTTCTTAATGGATTTCTTAAAGAAGAGTTGTATATGATGCAACCAGAAGGTTTTGTCAATCCTAAAGGTGCTAACAAAGTGTGCAAGCTCCAGCGATCCATCTATGGACTGGTGCAAGCATCTCGGAGTCGAAATATACGCTTTGATGAGGTGATCAAAGCATATGGTTTTATACAGAGTTTCGGTGAAGCCTGTATTTACAAGAAATTGAGTGGGAGCTCTGTAGCATTTCGGATATTATATGTAGATGACATATTCTTGATTGGAAATGATATAGAATTTCTGGATAGCATAAAAGGATACTTGAATAAAAGTTTTTCAATGGAAGACCACAGTGAAGCTGCTTATATATTGGGCATCAAGATCTATAGACATAGATCAAGACGCTTAATAGGACTTTCACAAAGCACATACCTTGATAAATTTTTGAAGAAGTTCAAAATGGATCAGTCAAAGAAAAGGTTCTTCCCTGTGTTACAAGGTGTGAAGTTGAGTCAGACTCGAAGCCCGACCACTGCAGAAGATAGAGAGAAAATAGAAGTCATTCCCTATGCCTCAGCCATTGGTTCTATCATGTATGCTATGCTATGTACCAGACCTGATGTGTGCCTTGCTGTAAGTCTGGCAGGGAGGTACCAAAGTAATCCAATAATGGATCACTGGACAGCAGTCAAGAACATCCTGAAGTACCTGAAAAAGATGAGGATATGTTTCTCATTTATGGAGGTGACAAAGAGCTTGTCGCAAATGGTTACGTTGATGATAGCTTTGACACTGATCTGGATGACTCTAAGTCACAAACCAGATATGTATTTATGTTGAATGGTGGAGCTGTCAGTTGGTATAGTTCCAAGTAGAGCGTCGTGGCGGGATCTACGTGTGAAGCAGAATACATAGCTCCTTCGGAAGCAGCAAATGAAGGAGTCTGGATGAAGGAGTTCATATCCGATCTAGGTGTAATACCTAGTGCATCGGGTCCAATGAACATCTTTTGTGACAATACTGGAGCAATTGCCTTGGCGAAGGAATCCATATTTCACAAAAGAACCAAACACATCAAGAGACGCTTCAACTCCATTCGTGATCAAGTCAAGGAGGGAGAAATAGAAATTTGCAAGATACATACGGATCTGAATGCAGCAGTGATACATCTCCAACATATCTACTTTTTCTCACGCTTTTCCTCTTGTTTTGGACTCTAATTTGCATGATTTGAATGAAACTAACCCCGGACTGACACTGTTTTTAGCAGAACTACCATGGTGTTGTTTTTGTGTAGAAATAAAAGTTCTCGGAATGGAATGAAACTTTTTGAGGATTTTTATATCAATAATAAGAATTTCTGGAGCCAAGACCCACCGGATAGGGGCCCTTGGGTGGGCACAACCCACCAGAGCGCACCCAGGTGGGTTGTACCCACCTGGTGGCCCCACTGATGACCCCCCCCTGATACTATAAATTCATATTATTCCAAAAAAATTAGGGAAAAAGAATTATCGCGATCCATGAGACGGAGCCGCCGCCAAGCCCTGTTCTTCCTCGGAGGGCATATTTGGAGTCCGTTTGGGGCTCCGGAGAGGGGGATCTTCGATCTTCGTCATCACCAACCTATCTCCATTGCCAATTCCATGATGCTCCCCAACGGGAGTGAGTAATTCGTTCATAGGCTCGCTGGTCGATGAGGAGTTGGATGAGATTCATCATGTAATCGATTTAGTTTTGTTAGGGCTTGATCCCTAGTATGCACTATGTTCTTAGACTGATGTTGCTATGACTTTGCCATACTTAATGCTTGTCGCTTTGGGCTCGGGTGCCATGATTTCAGATCTGAACCGTTTATGAATTCATCAATATATCCATGTTTTAGATCCGATCTTGCAAGTTATAGTCACCTACTACGGTTATGATCTGGCAACCCCGGAGTGACAACAACCGAGCCCACTCCCGGTGATGACCGTAGTTTGAGGAGTTCATGTATTCACTATGTGTTAATGCTTTGTTCCGGTTCTCTATTAATAGGAGGCCTTAATATCCCTTAGTTTTCAATATGAACCCCGCTGCCATGGGAGGGTAGGATAAAAGATGTCATGCAATTTCTTTTAATAAAGCACGTATGACTATTTACGGAATACATGCCTACATTATATCGATGAACTGGAGCTAGAGACGTATCGCCCTAGGTTATAACTGTCTCATGATGAATATCATCCAACAAGTCACCGATCCAATGCCTACGAATTTATCCTTATTGATCTTGCTGCGTTACTATTGCTATCATCACTGTTACACTTGCTACAAACTAATGCTATCACTGTTACAGTTACCGTTGCTACTGTCACTATTATCAAACCTATCATATTACTGTGCTACTGATCATATTGTTGTGGATAATTAATCTCCAGGTGTGGTTGAATTGACAACTCAGCTGCTAATACCTTCAAATATTCTTTGGCTCCCCTTGTGTCGAATCTATAAATTTGGGTTAAATACTTTAGCCTCGAAAACTGTTGTGATCCCCTATACTTGTGGGTTATCAAGACCTTTTTCTGGCGCCGTTTCGGGGGAGCATAGCTATATTTGTTGAGTCACTTGGGATTATTATCATATTATCACTATGAAGAATCTGAAGGATCCAAAGACTAAGATTTATCCCTCAAATTTGAGGGGAGGTAAGGAACCGCCATCCAGTTTTGCTTTAGATTCACCTTCTGTTATGAGTAAAGTTGCAACACCACCACATGCTATTAATCCTGATATGTCGCAAGTTATTGATGATGCCACTTCTACTATGAATGATGCTTATGATGATGCTAGTACCTTGCTTGATAACGATGATGTGCCACTTGGTGAATTTCTTGATAAACAAATTGCTAGAGTTATACAACATGATGTTGTTGAATCTGATGATGAGCTAGAAACTGAATCTCCTGAGACACCTGCTAGAACTAGCCTTCCTAGATATGAATTGCCTAAGGTACCGGAAGGTTATGTTAAGAGTGAAGAAGCAACTAGAGATATTCTTGCTTGCAATGATAGAGATGATCTAGAGAAATTGCTACAAAAGTATAAAGAAAAGTCTTTGAATGCTAGAATGAAATGTGATCCTAAGTTTGCTACTTCACCTATCTGTATTGCTGATAAGGATTATGAATTATCTGTCGACCCAGAGTTAATTACTTTGGTTGAATCTGATCCTTTCCATGGTTATGAAACTGAAACTGTTGTGGCACATCTTACTAAGTTGAATGATATAGCCACCCTTTTTACACATGATGAGAAAACTCGTTATTACTTTATTCTAAAATTATTTCCTTTGTCATTAAAGGGTGGTGCTAAAGCTTGGTACAATACTCTTGCTCCTGGTTGTGTGCATAGTCCCCAGGATATGGTTTATTACTTCTCTGAAAAATATTTTCCTGCTCATATGAAACAAGCTGCCTTATAGGAAATATTTAACTTTGTGCAAACTAAAGAAGAGAGTCTCCCACAAGCTTGGGGGAGGCTTTGCCTGATCATCCTCTTAAGAAAAATGAAACACTTGATATCTTCTATAATGGACTAACCGATGCTTCTAGGGACTTCCTAGATAGTTGTGCTGGTTGTGTTTTCAGGGAACGAACTGTTGCTCAAGCTGAAGAATTATTGAATAACATATTGAAAAATTATGATGATTGGACTATTCTTGAACCACTGCCTAAACCCACTCCGAAGAAGAGGGTTATATTATATCTCAGTCCCGAAGATATGCAAGAGGCAAAGAAATCTATGAAGGAAAAATGTATTAAAGGTGAGGATGTTAAAAATTTACCTCCTATTGAAGAAATACATGGGCTTAATACACCACCAATGCCTAAGGTGGTAGAGTTAAATTCTCTTATGAAGTTTAATGAAAATGATAATCCTCACAATATGCATACTAGTCAATCCTTTTATGAGTTTGAAAACTATATTAGAAAACAAGATCACTTCAATGCAAATGTTATGAAACAATTGAAATAAAATTCTGATATGATTGCTCGCTTGAGTGACTTGTTATTTAGAATATCAAATGATGTTAGAGGTGTTGGAAAGCATGCATGCTTCTATGGTTCAAACCCAACTAGAACAAGTTGCTAAATCTCAAAGAGAATTGCTTGATGAAATGAATCATAATATGCATGACTTTTCTGTTAGAGTTGCAACTAGAGGAGGTAAAATGACTCAGGAACCACTTTATCCTGTGGGACACCCTAAAAGAATTGAACAAGATTCACAAAGAGCTAACACTAGTGCACCTAGTCCTTCTAGGAAGAAAAAGAAAAAGAAAAAGAAAAATGATAGGACTTTGCACACTCCTAGTGAACCTGGAATAGAAAAGCCTCCTGATAATGAAAATGAAAATTCTATCTCTGATGCTGAAACCCAATCTGGTAATGAACACTCACCTAATGATAATGAAAAATATAATGATGAGGTTCATGAAGACTCTCAACCAACCAATGATAAAGAACCAGACAATGATGTTGAGATAGAACCACCTGTTGATCTTGATAACCCACAACCTAAAAATAAAAGATATGACAAAAGAGACTTTGTTGCTAGAAAACATGGTAAAGAAAGAGAACCGTGGGTTCAAAAACCTATGCCTTTTTCACCCAAGTCAACTAAAAAGAATGATGATGAAGAATTTGAATGCTTTGTTGAAATGCCGAGGCCAGTTTTTTTGCATACTCGCTTGACTGATATCTTGAAAATGCCTCCTTATGCAAAGTATATGAAAGACATCATCACAAATAAGAGAAAAATACCGGAAGCTGAAATATCCACTATGCTTGCTAATTATACTTTTAAAGATGGAGTACCTAAAAAACTTGGAGATCCGGGAATACCAACTATACCTTGCTCTATCAAAAAGAATTATGTGAAAACTGCTTTGTGTGATTTAGGAGCTGGTGTTAGTGTTATGCCTTTCTCTTTATATAAAAGACTTGACTTGAATAAACTCACACCTACTGAAATATCTTTGCAAATGGCTGACAAATCAACTGCCATACCTATTGGTATCTGTGAGGATGTGCCCGTTGTTGTTGCTAATGTTACTATTTTGACCGACTTTGTTATACTTGAGATGCCCGAGGACGACAACATGTCGATTATCCTTGGTAGACCCTTCTTGAATACTACAGGGGCTGTTATTGATTGCAATAAAAGCAAGGTCACTTTTCATATCAATGGTAATGAGCATACGGTGCACTTTCCGAAGAAACAATTCCAAGTGAATGGTATTAATGTTATTGAAAAATCTTCGACAATCACTATTGGAAGTTTTCAAATACCTCTACCTACTATCAAGAAGAAATATGAAATTCTTATTGTTGGGGAAATGCATATCCCCATTGAGGTAACTTCGTGATTTACGAAAGTTCTTCGGTTTCCTGCTAATTGAAAGTGGTTGTCAATAAGACTTGATCAACCTTATTAATGAATCATTTTTGAACGGTATGAAGTTGATGAATTTAGTAAGCACTACTTTCTATCCCTACCTTTTGTTTTCTGTTTTTATTAGTTAAATAAAATAAAATGCCATGTTTTGTCTGTTTTCTGAATTTCCCGTGTAATAAAAAATGACCCAGAAATAATAGTTCTCAGAATGCCCTGAAAATTTTATATGATTTTTCCTGAATATTTAAGAATTTTTGGTGCAAAAATAACCAGAGGAGGGTGCACTTGGTGGGCACAACCCACCTGGGCGCGCCAGCACCCCCTGGCGCGCCCTGGGGGGTTGTGGTCCCCACGTGGGCCCCCTCACTTATCTCTTTGTCCCACATTGTCACCTACCTCCAGAAAAGAATCACTCCCCATCTCTCTCCCGAGTTCTTGCTCATTTTGCTGCCAATTTTGATCTCTTTGCTCGAAGCTCCATTTCCGAAACTATTTGCTCATTTTACTATTGCTATCATCACTGTTACACTTGCTACAAACTACTGCTATCACTGTTACTGCTACCGTTGCTGAAGTCGCTATTATGAAAACTATCATATTACTGTGCTACTGATCATATTGTTGCTGATAATTAATCTCCAGGTGTGGTTGAATTGACAACTCAACTGCAAATACCTTCAAATATTCTTTGGCTCCCCTTGTGTCGAATCTATAAATTTGGGTTAAATACTTTACCCTCAAAAACTGTTGCGATCCCCTATACTTGTGGTTTATCAAGTAGATCCGTTGACGAAGCCTCTTCCACGAGCAAAACATGATCAGCACCAAGACTCCATGGGTGTTAGATTCATTACAATGTAATCTAGATTATTGACTCTAGTGCAAGTGGGAGACTAAAGGAAATATGCCCTAGAGGCATTAATAAATTTGTTATTTTATAATTCCTAATTCATGATAAAGGTTTATTATTCATGCTAGAATTGTATTGATCGGAAACCTTAATACATGTGTGAATACATAGACAAACACCGTGTTCGTAATGAGCCTCTACTAGACTAGCTCGTTGATCAAAGATGGTTAAGGTTTCCTGACCATGGACATGAGTTGTCATTTGATAATGGGATCACATCATTAGGAGAATGATGTGGTGGATAAGACCCATCCGTTAGCTTAGCATAATGATCGTTCAGTTTTATTGCTATTGCTTTCTTCATGTCAAATACATGTTCCTTCGACTATGAGATTATGCAACTCCCGGATACCGGAGGAATGCCTTGTGTTCTATCAAACGTCACAACGTAAATGGGTGATTATAAAGATGCTCTATAGTTATCTTCAAAGGTGTTTGTTGAGTTGGCATAGATCAAGATTACAATTTGTCACTCTGAGTATCGGAGAGGTATCTCTGGGCCCTCTCGGTAATACACATCATAAGCCTACAAGCAAATGACTAAGGAGTTAGTTTATGACCCACAAGTATAGGGGATCTATCGTAGTCCTTTCGATAAGTAAGAGTATCGAACCCAACAAGGAGCAGAAGGAAATGACAAGCGGTTTCGGTAAGGTATTCTCTGCAAGCACTGAAATTATCGGTAACAGATAGTTTTGCGATAAGGTAATTTGTAACGGGTAACAAGTAAAAAAGTAAATAAGGTGCAGCAAGATGGCCCAATCATTTTTGTAGAAAAGGACAAGCCTGGGCAAACTCTTATATAAAGGAAAACGCTCCCGAGGACACATGAGAATTATTGTCAAGCTAGTTTTCATCACGCTCATATGATTCGCGTTCGTTACTTTGATAATTTGATATGTGGGTGGAACGTTGCTTGGGTACTGCCCTTCCTTGGACAAGCATCCCACTTATGATTAACCCCTCTTGCAAGCATCTGCAACTACAAAATAAGTATTAAGGTAAACCTAACCATAGCATTAATTATATGGATCCAAACCAGCCCCTTACGAAGCAACACATAAACTAGGGTTTAAGATTCTGTCACTCTAGCAACCCATCATCTACTTATTACTTCCAAATGCCTTCCCCTAGGCCCAAGCAATGGTGAAGTGTCATGTAGTCGACGTTCACATGACACCACTAGAGGAAAGACAACATACATCTCATCAAAATATCGAACGAATACCAAATTCACATGACTACTTATAGCAAGACTTCTCCCATGTCCTCAGAAACAAACATAACTACTCACAAATCATACTCAAGTTCATAATCAGAGGGGTATTAATATGCATAAAGGATCTGAACATATGATCTTCCACCAAATAAACCAACTAGCATCAACTACAAGGAGTAATCAACACTACTAGCAACCCACATGTACCAATCTGAGGTTTTGAGACAAAGATAGGATACAAGAGATGAACTAGGGTTTGAGATGAGATGGTGCGGGTGAAGATGTTGATGGAGATTGACCCCCTCCTGATGAGAGGATCAATGGTGATGATGTCCCCCTCCCGGAGGGATACTTCCCCGGCAGAACAGCTCTGCCGGAGCCCTAGATTGGTTCCGCCAAGGTTCTGCCTCGTGGCGACGGTGTTTCGTCCCGAAAGCTTGCTTATGATTTTTTCCATGGTGAAAGATTTCATATAGCCAAAGATGGGCACCGGAGGCCTGCCGGGGGCCCACAAGACAGGGGGCGCACCCAGGGGGTAGGGCGCGCCCCCACCCTTGTGGATGCTAGGTGGCCCCCCTCTGGTGCTTTCTTCGCCCAATATTTTTTATATTCCAAAACTGACTTCCGTGGAGTTTCAGGACTTTTGGTGTTGTGCAGATGAGACGCCCCGAGACCGACGCTCTAGACGCCTTCCATGTTTTGCGTGACCACCGTGTGTTTTATTTGTTTGTTGCATTCATCATCGCATCATCTGCATTGCATCGGCACTCCATTGCCGTCATTGTTTTCAAACTTGCATCCCCTCGTAGTTGTCACGTCCCCCCTTACTTTTGTTGAACGTTCTGAGACCAACCTTGTTCTTCCTTTTCCCTCTTGCCCTAACCGGAGTCTCTTTGCGCAGTGCATCGACCCCCCGCCCGTGTCCGAAACTTCCCTGAACCCGAACCGGACTATCGTTACCGTTGGGTCCGGATCATCCCCAAACATCTCTAAATCATCATTGGTTTCTCGTTGGACTCTCATAAGCTAATTATTCTCGACCGTCCGATTAAAATCAGCGGGACCAAATGCCCCTAAACTTAGCCCACTTGCTATATATAGATTAACCACTATCCTATTTTGCACAAACCCCAAAATCTAGGGACATTGTCCCATCCACTCGCCGCCGCCGCCACATCTCCCACCTCGGGATGCATCCCCATCCAATCAGTGTGTTCGCACCCGATCCAAAAATCCTCTCGATCTCTCCCACCAACCAGCGCTTCCCCTGATCCCCTCGTCCACCTCCTGCAGCCCCGGGCGCCCGAGGCCCCAACAGCCTGAGCACCGGCTGGCCACCGAAGCTCCTTCGCGGCCTCCTTCCTCGCCCGAAAGTCGTCGGCGACCAGCTGCTCCGCCTCCGGCATCGTCCCGCTCATCCCGGCCTCCTCTACACCCGGAGCTCTACTAGCCGTTCGCCTCCTCCTCATCCCAGCGGAGCCTCGTCCTCCCGAGCTCTCCTGCAGGCTAGCCCCACACCACCCCATCTCTACTTCCTCCCTCACATAGCTTTCTTTTTTCTGTAATCTCTCCGTCTCTTGTTCTACAACCACCGCCATGGGAGCCAAGCTCCAAGCTCCAAGCTCCGCCGCCGGTGCATCCCACCTCCATCCCGGCATCGGGAACGGAACCCCCGCGCCTGGATCTCGCCGCCGTGTCGCCTAACCTCACCGTCTGTTGGCCTCCCACAGCCCTCTGCCACGCATGCTGCCACTGAGAGCTTCCGCCGTCGGCCTCTGTTTGGTCTGCACGAACAGAGGAGCTTGTCTATCCCGAACGCCGTGGTTATCCCCTGCATCAAGCCCCACCGCCTCCTGCTGTTTTCCTTCCTCGCCGTCACCGCGCCAAGTCTCGCTGCCACCCCGCCGTTGACCTTCAGCGCCGCCGGTCTGCCCCTGTCGAGCAGAGAACGAGCAGCAGCAGCTAGCCCGCTCGTCCGTGTTGACCGCGCCTCGCCAACCGCGTGGGCTGCAGCCCCACCGGCCTACCTCTCCACCGACCGGGCCAGGCCCAATGTGAGCATCCACCCAGCCCCTTTGACTATGCACTATTGGGCCAACCACTTTCGGCCCAACTTCTGTTTTTTTAACGAACGAATTTAGCTTTTATCCAGTGTTTTACTGTTCTGCAAAAAAACCCTCCATCTTCATGCATATAATAACTTAATAACCATGCATCTTTTGTAAAAACATTATATATGTAACTTTCTTAGAATTTTTCCTATTTTCAAAATATGCCACTTTCATCTTTGTTAAAAAATGTTTAAAATGTTGTTTGTTCAATTTTGCATAAATGGCATGCTAAAATGGTTTATTTCATAACTAAATAACCATAGCTCCAAATTAAATGTTTTATATATGTAACTTGCTTGAAAAAAATTCATAGATTAACATGGTGGCATTACTTCGCATGTTTAAAAACTCTAAAATATGATTTAGGGCAGAACGGTACCAAATCCATAAATTGCATATGAGGTTTTTCTGGAATTGTTGTTTGTTATTTCCGGCCTCATTTAAACTTGCCTAAATAGTTAGTTTACTTTTTCCTCACCTCTTGCCATGTTAACCAACATTTAATTTTGTTGAGTACCTAAACGGGAGTGAACTAAATAACCGAATTTGGTGTTTCGTTGTATATTGAGCTCCACATAACTTGTAGTGTTGTTTGTTGCACTTTGCCATGCCATGCATCATTAAACCGGACATGCATCATACTTGTTTGTGCATCATGCCATGATTATGCTTGTGTCTTTACCATGTTGCTTGTATCTTTCTGGTTTGCTTCTCTCGTTAGCTTCAGTTTTGTTCCGGAGTTGTGAGGATCCGTTCGACTACGTCTGTTTGTCTTCTTCATGTACTCGTTCTTCTTCCTTGCGGGATCTCTGGCAAGATGACCATACCCTCGATATCTCTTCTATCTTTGCTTGCTAGTTGTTCACTCTATCACTATGTCGCGCTACCTACCACTTGTTTATCATGCCTCACATATTGCCATGTCAAGCCTCTAACCCACCTTCCAAGCAAACCGTTGTTTGGCTCTGTTACCGCTTTTGCTCAGTACCTCTTATAGCATTGTTAGTTGCAGGTGAAGTTGAAGTTTGCTCCATGTTGGATCATGTTTATATTGGAATATCACCTCGTTTCCTGATGATCAGTAGTGGAGCCCAGTTGGGACGACCGGGGATCTAGCATTTGGGGTTGTCTTCTTTTATTTTGGTTCCGTAGTCGGACCTTGATTGTACTCTGGATGATGTATGTTTAACTTGTTATTTGTGTGAAGTGCCGATTGTAAGCCAACTCTTTATCCCTCTCTTATTTAGTACATGGTATTGTGTGAAGATTACCCCTCTTGCGACAAAACCACCATGCGGTTATGCCTCTAAGTCGTGCCTCGACACGTGGGAGATATAGCCGCATCGTGGGCGTTACAAGTTGGCAATCAGAGCCATCCCCGACTTAGGAGCCCCCTGCTTGATCGAATCGCTGACGTTGTTGAGTCTAGAACAAAAATGTTTTGAGTCTTAGGATTATATATATCGGAGAGTAGGATTCTTTTTACTCCTCAGTCCCTTCGCCGCTCTGGTGAGGCCTCCTGACGTAGATGTTTTGATTTCCTCTCCTCAAATTTCACTAATTTTTTTAGGATCACGCGGGTGTTTTCAAATCATTCTGATATTCTTGTGATGAGAACATTGTTCTTAGTGCCTCCTGACTTTTAGGGGTTGTGGTAGTGTCCCGGGAGTTGAGCTTCGAGGTGTTGTCATCACAATTTTATTGTTGTAGTTCTGGAATACTTGAGTTTGCCGACATCGAAAATCTCTTTTATGCAGTTGTTGGTGAGATAACCTCGACGCCACCCAGTACTGGGGTGGGAGTTCGGGAGTATTGCCATAACTTGTATAACGAATGCTTTTTGAAGGTTGAGGTACACGATTTCCCGAATTTTCTTGGTTATGTGTTGACGGATGGATACAGCTGGATGTAGGGATTGTTTAGTTTGGGTGAGATATATTGCTTCCCCTGTATCCCCAACACCAGATTGCATAACTAGAAAGTTTCGGGAGTTTACAAGTGGGAATTCAAGTAGCTCCTAGGATATCATTCCGACAGATCCATGATATGAGATTGGGGTTCGACGTCTAGTGGTCTGCCTGTCCACGGTTGGTTTTACAGTGGTCTCGTTGTGTCTTAAAGAGTCCTTGGCTATGCTGACTCGGGGACGCTTCGTATGACATGTGCACTGCCTTGTACATGATGGTGATGTACGATTGAGCCCATGCGGGCCCCACCTTGAAAATTTCGGACGAAATCTCTATCATATGTTTGTTTCCGGCTTATCCTATAAGTCAAATCCTTTGTTTTGTTTTGGTTTGTGGTATTCGAGTTGCTTCGAAGTCAAGTGTGAAGGAAATATGCCCTAGAGGCAATAATAAAGTTATTATTTATTTCCTTATTTCATGATAAATGTTTATTATTCATGCTAGAATTGTATTAATCGGAAACATAATACATGTGTGAATACATAGACAAACAGAGTGTCACTAGTATGCCTCTACTTGACTAGCTCGTTGATCAAAGATGGTTATGTTTCCTAACCATAGACATGAGTTGTCATTTGATTAACGGGATCACATCATTAGGTGAATGATCTGATTGACATGACCCATTCCATTAGCTTAGCACCCGATCGTTTAGTATGTTGCTATTGCTTTCTTCATGACTTATACATGTTCCTATGACTATGAGATTATGCAACTCCCATTTGCCGGAGGAACACTTTTTGTGCTGCCAAACGTCACAACGTAACTGGGTGATTATAAAGGTGATCTACAGGTGTCTCCAAAGGTACATGTTGGGTTGGCGTATTTCGAGATTAGGATTTATCACTCCGATTGTCGGAGAGGTATCTATGGGCCCTCTCGGTAATGCACATCACATAAGCCTTGCAAGCATTGCAACTAATGAGTTAGTTGTGAGATGATGTATTACGGAACGAGTAAAGAGACTTGCCGGTAACGAGATTGAACTAGGTATTGAGATACCGACGATCGAATCTCGGGCAAGTAACATACCGATGACAAAGGGAACAACGTATGTTGTTATGCGGTCTGACCGATAAAGATCTTCGTAGAATATGTAGGAGCCAATATGAGCATCCAGGTTCCGCTATTGGTTATTTACCGGAGACATGTCTCGGTCATGTCTACATTGTTCTCGAACCGTAGGGTCCGCACGCTTAAGGTTTCGATGACAGTTATATTATGAGTTTATGAGTTTTGATCTACCAAAGGAGTTCGGAGTCCCGGATGAGATCGGGGACATGAAGAGGAGTCTCGAAATGGTCGAGACGTAAAGATCGATATATTGGACGACTATATTCGGACATCGGAAAGGTTCCGAGTGATTCGGGTATTTTTCAGAGTACCGGGTAGTTACGGGAGAAGCAATGGGCCTTGATGGGCTTTAGTGAGAAGAGGAGAAAGGGCCAAGGGGCTGCTGCGCACCCCCCTCCCCTCTGGTCCGAATTGGACTAGGGAAAAGGGGGCCGGCCACCTTTCCTTCTCCTCCACTTCCTTCTCCCTTCCTTCCCTCTTGGTGGACTCCTACTAGGACTTGGAGTCCTAGTAGGACTCCACATCCTGGCCGCACCAATTGCCTTGGCCGGCCTCCTCCTCCTCCATCCTTTATATACTGAGACAAGGGGCACCCCATGAACACAAGTTGATCTTTGTGATCGTTCCTTAGCCGTGTGCGGTGCCCCCCTCCACCATATTCCACCTTGGTCATATTTGTAGCGGTGCTTAGGCGAAGCCCTGCGACGGTAGAACATCAAGATCGTCACCACGCCGTCATGCTGACGGAACTCCTCCCCGACGCTTTGCTGGATCAGAGCCCGGGGATCGTCATCGAGCTGAACGTGTGCCAAGAACTCGGAGGTGCCGGAGTAACGGTGCTTGGATCGGTCGGATCGTGAAGACGTACGACTACATCAACCGCGTTGTCACAACGCTTCTGCTGTTGGTCTACAAGGGTACGTAGATCACACTCTCCCCTCTCGTTGCTATGCATCACCATGATCTTGCATGAGCGTAGGAATTTTTTTGAAATTATTACGATTCCCAACAAAGTGTTGATTCCATACCTTTCCTAAGTGGTGTTCTCATATTTCTATGTGAATACTAATCCTTCTTGATCATTGAGATTGTCATGTTAATTATTTTCTAACCGGCGTGCTCCTCTTCAAGTGGATCCGATCATTTTCAACATCCGCAAGATCAATTCTAAGTTCTCTCAACGGTGTTTGTTTCATACGTCCCAAGTTGCCTTTGTTTTCCCGCCCTCCCACCCTTTTCTTTAAGGATTCAGATTTCTTGATCATGTATCCTTTTATTTGTGAGAAGTCTTTTCAGTCTTTTCTTTCAATGTTTTACCTGGTGTTTCTTATGAAGATGCTAAGGGAGCTTCAACTTCATCATTCTTCGTTCTATTTCTTCTCCGGTGGATTCAGTTTAAGCTTTGTCGATCATATCTTTTCCTCGTTTCAAATGTTTTCTCATGCCGGTGCACCTATTAATCATCCACTTCTCGCCATTCATTGTTCTGGAGTTCTGAAGATATCTCAGGAGATTCGTGTTTTCATTCCTAAGCCGCTCAAGCTGTCTCAAGGTTGTTATCTCTTTCAGCCATTTAATTCAACCGGCGAAGTCTCTCTTTTAAATCGTTCAATGGTGTATCTTTGGAGTGAGCCTTAACCCACAGGTCTTTTCCCATGATCTTACCCGACTCTTCTATTTTTCCGGAGTTATTTCTCAAATCTTTTTAAAGTTTGATGTAAGAATGAAGTATCATCAGTCATATTCCTTCTCCAAGATCGCTTTCAAAACATTGTCATTGTTGGTTCATCATTTATATTCTCCATTGTTCCGGGGTGGCTCATCTTTTGCCATAGTGTTTCTCGTCGCCATTCTAGGATTTTAAAGACCGAGGAAGAGTTTTTCCTCCAAATCTTGGTCCGTTCTCTCGAAGATGCGTAGTTCAAGCTTGATGCCATCCTCTCATAATTGTTTTTGATTGTGAGAATTCTTTTCGCCCATCTAGAGCAATCAGGAGTCTTTTCAGTTTGATTCTTCAGAGCCCATCATCTCAGAATTATTCATTCCAGCTTTCAGCTCTCATTCTCCACATCTTACCGGTGCATCATTCAAGTATTCTCTAATCAGCTCGGTATCTCTTCGTTCACTTGTATTTAAATTCTCTCAAGCATCTTTGTTCATTTGCTAATTCTTCCGGGTGTCTCTCTATCTTTTCTTTGATCATTTTTAATTCTTACGGTGGTTCGTCCAACATTCCTCTTCCGTCGTTATCGTATCAATGCATTCATGCTTTCCAAATCCTACCGGTGGATCATTGAAGACCTTCTCAAGTTTACGCTATATCTCTCTTAATCCTTTCTACAAGAATAAGTGGCATGCCAATTCTGTTGCTTGTTATCAATTTAAGTTGATGAACGGTAAGCATGACATGATTCTTATCATCGAGGTGATTTAATTCTTATCATCGGTGTTTCATCCTTTTCTTTCCAGAGTCTCAAGCTCTCAATTATATCATCACGAAGATCCATCTAAATCATTGCAAGGATTCACCTTGTGTTTTCAACTTATCTTTCTTTCTATCATCCTTTATTACTGGAGTTCTTCATGGAGGCTCTATATGGTGACTCATCAAGGATTCCTTTCATTCTTCATTCGTTCTTCAACATTTCTCTTGAAGTTATGATCCGTCAAGCTATACTCAAAATTAAACAGGGTGCTCAACACACGTTTTGTTTCGAGGAGTTCAAGTATTCTTCATCTTGCATTCCGAAATGCAATTCGTTATACTTTATCTTTCGAGGTGGTGTTATGTTACTCTTGAAAAATTCCCTTTGTGTGTCATGATTCAACAGTTGTCAAGAATGAGATAGTTAAACCCATCAATTTCTTCGAGCATTAGCTCTTCTCAATCCATCAATCTCTTCGTTGTAGTTATCTTGGGTTATATTTCACCTAAAGCCTTCCCTAAGGAATTTTGCTATTGTGGTGCTTATCAATATTCCAAGTTTCCTCCTATTCTCGCAATAAAGAAATTTTCATCTCTTCGTTGCTCTCAAGCAAGCAATTGATTCCGTTAGTGACAGAATTTCACCTTAAGTTTTGGGATGTTTTCCATAAGTCCACAACAAGTTTATTCTTTTCATTGTTCATTTCCCAACAACTCTGACCAATCCTCTATGGAAGGATACTTTCAAATTCATTCGAGGTACAAGATGTTGTTTTCTTCTTTGATACTTTCAGTCTGTTCTATCTTTTGTTCCGGAGGCATTGTGATGTTGCACTCTTTGACACATCATTCCATTTTTGTCAAAGATCATGTTTTTTTCCTTTGCTGATCCAATCAACCGGAGTGTCGTGTCCTCCATTCAAGTTCTCTCATCTTATCAAGTTTTGCCTCCCTTCTCAACTGGAGTGCTGTCTAAAATCTTTCTTACTCCTTGTGCCATTCTTTCAATAGTTCCGGAGGCGATGTGTTGTTGATTTCATCAAGTATCCTCTCATCTTGTAAAGTTCATGTTCAATCCCTTCCATTTACAGTCGAAGTGTTGTCCAAATTATATCATTACTATTCCTTCCCTATATTCTTTTAACCAGAGTGTTGTGTATAGAATTCCTCTTTTAATCGAAGTCTCATCCAAGTGCTTTCATTTTGCCAAGTTCATATTCTATGCCTTCCATTTTCAACCCGAGTGGTTTTAAATTCTTTCTTTCCTCTCGAGCTCTTGTTTCACGTGTTTGCAACCTACAAGGTTCTCATAATGTTCCTTGTTCCTCTCGTCCAATGGACTGTTTGCAATCTTATTCATCCTTAATGGTTTTCTTTCTTTCAATTTGGTCAACCTCTCAAGGTTCGTGGTTTCACTCTTTTGTCAAGAAGCAACTTAGTTTTACCTCTTCCTCTTCCGCTTCTCTCCGGTTTCATCCTAAGATCTCGGGACGAGATCTCTTGTAAGTGGAGGAGTGTTGTGACGCCCCGAGACCGACGCTCTAGACGCCTTCCATGTTTTGCGTGACCACCATGTTTTTTATTAGTTTGTTGCATTCATCATCGCATCATCTGCATTGCATCGGCACTCCATTGCCGTCATTGTTTTCAAACTTGCATCCCCTCATAGTTGCCACGTCCCCCCTTGCTTTCGTTAACCGTTCTGAGACCAACCTTGTTCTTCCTTTTCCCTCTTGCCTAAACCGGAGTCTCTTTGCACAGTGCATCGACCCCTCGCCCGTGTCCGAAACTTCCCCGAACCCGAACCATACTATCATTACCGTTGGGTCCGGATCATCCCCAAACACCCCTAAATCATCATGGTTTCTCGTTGGACTCTCCTAAGCTAATTATTCTCGACCGTCCATTAAAATCGGAGGGACCAAATGCCCCTAAACTTAGCCGGCTTGCTATATATAGATCAACCACTAGCCTATTTTGCACAAACCCTAAAATCTAGGGACGTTGTCCCATCCACTCATCGCCGCCGCCACATCTCCCACCTCAAGATCCATCCCCATCCAGTCAGTGTGTGCACCGCCGATCCAAAAATCATCTCGATCTATTCCCACCAACTAGCGCCTCCCTTGATCTCCTCGTCCACCTCTTGCAGCCCCGAGTGCCTGAGGCCCCAACAGCGCGAGCACCGGCCGGCCACCGAAGCTCATCTGCGTGCTCCTTCCTCGCCCGACGTCACCGGCGACCAGCTGCTCCGCCTTCGGCATTGTCCCACTCATCCCGGCCTCCTATACACTCGGAGCTCTCCTAGCCGTTAGCCTCCTCCTCATCCGAGTGGAGCCCCGTCCTCCTGAGCTCTCCCGCAGGCTAGCCCCGCACCACCCCATCTCTACTTCCTCCCTCCCGTCGCTCTCCTTTTTATGTAATATCTCCGTCTCTTGTTCTACAACCATCACCATGGGAGCCAAGCTCCATGCTCCGCCACCGGTGTATCCCACCTCCATCCCGGCGCTGGGAACGGAAGCCCCGCACCTGGATCTCGCCGCAGTGTCACCCGACCTCGCCGTCTGTTGGCCTCCCGCAGCCCTCTGCCGTGCATGCTGCCGCTGCAAGCTTCCGCCGTCGGCCTCTGTTTGGTCTGCACGAGTAGATGAGCTTGTCCGTCCCGAACGTCGTGGTCATCCCCTGCATCAAGCCCCACCGCCTCCTGCTATTTTCCTTCCTCGCCGTCGCCGCGCCAAGTCCCGCTGCCTCCCCGCCGTTGACCTTCAGCGCCGCCGGTCTGCCACTATCAAGCAGAGAATGAGCAGCAGCAGCTAGCTCGCTCGTCTGCGTTGACCGCGCCTGGCCAACTACGTGGGCTGTAGCCCCACCAGCCTACCTCTCCACTGACTAGGTCAAGCCCAATGTGAGCATCCGCCCAGCCCCGTTGACTGTGCACTATTGGGCCAACTACTTTCGGGCCAACTTCTGTTTTTTAACGGACGAATTTAGCTTTTATCCAGTGTTTTACGGTTTTGTAGAAAACCCCTCCATCTTCATGCATATAATAACTTAATAACCGTGCATCTTTTGTAAAAACATTTTATATGTAACTTGCTTAGAATTTTTCCTAGTTTCATAATATGCCACTTTCATCCTTGTTAAAAATGTTTAAAATGTTGTTTGTTTAATTTTGCACAAATGGAATGCTAAAATGGTTTATTTCATAACTAAATAACCGTAGCTCCAAATTAAATGTTTTATATATGTAACTTGCTTCAAAAAAATGCATAGATTAACATGGTGGCATTACTTTGCATGTTTAACAACTCTAAAATATGATTTAGGGCAGAACAGTACCAAATCCATAAATTGCATATGAGGTTTTTCCGGAATTGTTGTTTGTTATTTCCAGCCTCATTTAAACTTTCCTAAATAGTTAGTTTACTTTTGCCTCACCTATTTCCATGTTAACCAAGATTTAATTTTGTTGAGTACCTAAACATGAGTGAACTAAATAACCGAATGTGGTGTTTCGTTGCATATTGAGCTCCACTTAATTTGTAGTGTTGTTTGTTGCACTTTGCCATGCCATGCATCATTAAACCAGACATGCATCATACTTGTTTGTGCATCATGCCATGATTAAGCTTGTGTCTTTATCATGTTGCTTGTTTCTTTCTGGTTTGCTTCTCTTGTTAGCTTCAGTTTCGTTCCGGAGTTGTGAAGATCCGTTCGACTACGTCTGTTTGTCTTCTTCATGGACTCGTTCTTTTCCTTGCGGGGTCTCAGGCAAGATGACCATACCTTCAATATTACTTCTATCTTTGCTTGCTAGTAGTTCGCTCTATCGCTATGTCGCGCTACCTACCACTTGTTTATCATGCCTCCCATATTGCCATGTCAAGCCTCTAGCCCACCTTCCTAGCAAACCGTTGTTTGGCTATGTTACCGGTTTTGCTCATCCCCTCTTATAGCGTTGTTAGTTGAAGGTGAAGTTGAAGTTTGATCCATGTTGGATCATGTTTATGTTGGGATATCACAATATCTCTTATTTTAATCAATGCATCTATATACTTGGTAAAGGGTGGAAGGCTCGGCCTTATGCCTGGTGTTTTGTTCCACTCTTGCCGCCTTAGTTTCCGTCATACAGGTGTTATGTTCCTTGATTTTGCATTCCTTACGTGGTTGGGGTTATGGGACCCCCTTGACAGTTTGCTTTGAATAAAACTCCTCCAGCAAGGCCCAACGTTGGTTTTAACATTTTCCACCTAAGCCTTTTCCCTTGGGTTCTGCAGACTCAAGGGTCATCTTTATTTTAACCCCCCCCCCCCAGGCCAGTGCTCCTTTGAGTGTTGGTCCAAACTAGAGCCCTTTGCAGCACCACCTCGGGGAAATTTGAGGGCTGGTTTTAGTTGTACGGATTGCTCATCCGGTGTGCCCTGAGAACGAGATATGTGCATCTCCTATCAGGATTTGTCGGCACATTCAGGCGGTCTTACTAATCTTGTTTTACCATTGTCGAAATGTCTTGTAACCGGGATTCCGAGACTGATTGGGTCTTTTCGGGAGAAGGAATATCCTTCATTGATCGTGAGAGCTTGTAATGGGCTAAGTTGGGCACCCCTGCAGGGTATAAACTTTCGAGAGCCGTGCCCGCGGTTATGTGG
Source organism: Triticum urartu (assembly GCF_056163025.1). Classification (NCBI taxonomy): domain Eukaryota; kingdom Viridiplantae; phylum Streptophyta; class Magnoliopsida; order Poales; family Poaceae; genus Triticum; species Triticum urartu. The sequence goes on from NC_141875.1 coordinate 232,788,576, forward strand.
CAGATGGGAATTTGTTAATATTTGGTTGTAGAGAACTTGACACTTGACTTAATTAAAATGCATCAACCGCGTGTGTAGCCGTGATGGTATCTTTTCGGCGGAGTCCGGGAAGTGAACATGGTTTGGGTTATGTTTGAACAAGTAGTTCAGGATCACTTCTTGATCACTTCCAGCTTACGACCATTGCGTAGCTTCTCATCTTACTCTTATTTGCGTATGTTAGCCACCATATTTGCTTAGCGCTTGCTGCAGCTCCACCTCATTACCTTATCCTACCCATAAGTTTAAATAGTCTTGACCTCGCGGGTGTGAGATTGTTGAGTCCTCGTGACTCACGGATACTTCCAAAAAGTTGCAGGTGCCGATGATACCAGTGCACGTGATGCAACCGAGCTCAAGTGGAGTTCGACGAGGACCTTGGTCGTTACCATGTTTCGTTTCCTGATGATCAGTAGTGGAGCCCAGTTGGGACGATCGGGGATCTAGCATTTGGGGTTGTCTTCTTTTATTTTGGTTCCGTAGTCGGATCTTTATTATACTCTGGATGATGTATGTTTAACTTGTTATTTGTGTGAAGTGGAGATTGTAAGCCAACTCTTTATCCCTCTCTTATTCAGTACATGGGATTGTGTGAATATTACCCCTCTTGCGACAAAACCACCATGCGGTCATGCCTCTAAGTCGTGCCTCGACACGTGCGAGATATAGCCGCATCGTGGGCGTTACAAGTTGGTAATCAGAGCCATCCCCGACTTAGGAGCCCCCTGCTTGATTGAATCACTGACGTTGTTGAGTCTAGAACAAAAATGTTTTGAGTCTTAGGATTATATATATCGGAGAGTAGGATTCTTTTTACTCCCCAGTCCCTTCGTCGCTCTGGCGAGGCCTCCTGACGTAGATGTTTTGACTTTCCTCTCCTCAAATTTCACTAAATTTTTTCAGGATCACGCGGGCATTTTTGAATCATTCCGATATTCTTGTGACGAGAACATTGTTCTTGGTGCCTCCTGACATTTAGGGGTTGTGGCAGTGTCCCGGGGAGTTGAGCTCCGAGGTGTTGTCGGCACAATTTTATCGTTGCAGTTTTGGAATACCTGAGTTTTCCGACATCGAAAATCTCTTTTATGCAGTTGTTGGTGAGATAACCTCGACGCCACCCAGTACTGGGGTGGGAGTTCGGGAGTATTGCCATAACTTGTATAATGGATGCTTTTCGAAGGTTGAGGTACACGATTTCCGGAGTTTTCTTGGTTATGTGTTGACGGATGGATACAGCTGGATGTAGGGATTGTTTAGTTTGGGTGAGATATATTGCTTCCCCTGTATCCCCAACACCAGATTGCATAACCAGAAAGTTTTGGGAGTTTATAAGTGGGAATTCAAGTAGCTCCTAGGATATCTTTCTGACAGATGCATGATATGAGATTGGGGTTCGACGTCTAGTGGTCCGCCTGTCCACAGTTGGTTTTATAGTGGTCTCGTTGTGTCCTAAAGTGTTCTTGGCTATGCTGACTAGGGGACGCTTGATACTTCTCCGTCGTATCTACTTTTCCAAACACTTTTGCCCTGGTTTTGGTCTCTAACTTGCATGATTTGAATGGAACTAACCCGAACTGACGTTGTTTTCAACAGAACTGCCATGGTGTTATTTTTGTGCAGAAATAAAATTTCTCGGAATGACCTGAAAATCAACCAAGAATTATTTTGGAATATATCAAAAAATATTGGAAGAAGAATCCACGTCAGGGGGGCCTCCACCTGTCCACGAGGGTGGGGGCGCGCCCTACCCCCCTGGGCGCACCCCCTGCCTCGTGGGCCCCCTGACGCTCCACCGACCTCAACTCCAACTCTATATATTCGTGTTCGGGGAGAAAAAAATTAGAGAGAAGGATTCATCACGTTTTACGATATGGAGCCACCGCCAAGCCCTAAACTCTCTCGGGAGGGCTGATCTGGAGTCCGTTCGGGGCTCCGGAGAGGGGAATCCATCGCCATCGTCATCATCAACCTTCCTCCATGACCAATTTCATGATGCTCACCGCTGTGTGTGAGTAATTCCATCGTAGGCTTGCTGGACGGTGATGGGTTGGATGAGATTTATCATGTAATCGAATTAGTTTTGTTAGGGTTTGATCCCTCGTATCCACTATGTTCTGAGATTGATGTTGCTATGACTTTGCTATTCTTAATGCTTGTCACTAGGGCGTAAGTGCCATGATTTCAGATCTAAATCTATTATGTTTTCATCAATATATGAGAGTTCTTGGTCCTATCTTGCAAGTCTATAGTCACCTATTATGTGTTATGATCCGTTAACCCCGAAGTGATAATAATTGGGATACTTACCGGTGAAGACCGTAGTTTGAGGAGTTCATGTATTCACTATGTGTTACTGCTTTGATCCGGTACTCTATTAAAAGGAGGCCTTAATATCCCTTAGTTTCCAATAGGACCCCGCTGCCACGAGAGGGCAGGACAAAAGATGTTATGCAAGTTCTTTTCCATAAGCACGTATGACTATATTCGGAATACATGCCTACATTACATTGATGAACTGGAACTAGTTTTGTGTCACCCTAGGTTATGACTGTTACATGATCGATCACATCTGGCATAATTCTCCATCACCGATCCAATGCCTACGAGCTTTTCATATATTGTTCTTCACCCGTTTACTTTTCCGTTGCTACTGTTACCATCACAATAAAACCCAAAAATATTACTTTTGCTACCGTTACTTTTGCTATCTTTACCACTACTATCATATTACTTTTCTACTAAATACCTTGCTGCAGATATTAAGTTTCCAGGTGTGGTTGAATTGACAACTCAACTACTAATACTTGAGAACATTCTTTGGCTCCCCTTGTGTCGAATCAATAAATTTGGGTTGATTACTCTACCCTCGAAAACTGTTGCGATCCCCTATACTTGTGGGTTATCAGGACTATTTTCTGGCGCCGTTGCCGGGGAGAATAGCTCTATTCTTTGAGTCACTTGGGATTTATATCTTCTTATCATTATGAAGAACTTGAAAGATCAAAGAACCAAGATTTTTCCCTCAACTACGAGGGGAGGTAAGGAACTGCCATCTAGCTCTGCACTTGATTCACCTTCTGTTTTGAGTAAACTTGCGACACCTAAACCTGCTTCTGCTATTAATTCTGATATGTCGCATGTTATTGATGATGCCACTTCTACTATGCATGATACTTATGATGAAACTACTTCTATGCTTGATACTACTATGCCACTTGGTGAATTTCTTAATGAACAACTTGCTAGGGCTAGAGAGAATGAAATTATTGAAACTGGTAATATTGATGAAAGTGATGATGAAGATTCTCCCCCTAGATATGAATTACATGTTGTTCCTGAGGGTTATGTTATGGATGAATAAACTGCTAGAGACTTTCTTGCTTGCAATGATAGGAGTGATCTTAAGAAACTATTAGCTAAGCTGAAACAAAAATCTCTAAATGCCAGAATGAAATATGATCCTGCTTATGCTACTTCACCTATCTTTGTTACTGATAACGATTATGAATTCTCTGTTGACCCTGATATAATTACTTTGGTTGAATCTGATCCTTTCTATGGCTATGAATCTGAAACTGTTGTGGCACATCTTACTAAATTAAATGATATAGCCACCCTGTTCACTAATGATGAGAAAACTTGCTACTATTATATCCTTAAATTATTTCCGTTCTCATTAAAGGGTGATGCTAAGATATGGTTTAATTCTCTTGATCCTGGTTGTGTGCGTAGTCCCGAGGATATGATTTAGTACTTCTCTGCTAAATATTTCCCCACTCATAAGAAACAAGCCGCTTTAAGGGAAATATATAATTTTGTGCAAATTGAAGAAGAGAGTCTCCCACAAGCTTGGGGGAGGCTTCTCCAATTACTTAATGCTTTGCCTGATCATCCTCTCAAGAAAAATGAAATACTTGATATCTTTTATAATGGACTAACCGATGCTTCCAGAGATTACCTGAATAGTTGTGCTGGTTGTGTTTTCAGGGAAAGAACTGTTGATCAAGCTAAAATTCTATTGAATAATATGTTGACTAATGAAAATAATTGGACACTTCCTGAACCAACTCCTAAGCCAACTCCGAAGAAAAGGGGTATTCTATTTCTCAGTCCTGAAGATATGCAAGAGGCAAAGAAATCTATGAAAGAAAAAGGTATTAAAGCTAAAGATGTTAAGAATTTACCTCCTATTGAAGAAATACATGGTCTTAATTTGCCGCCTGTTGAAGAAATACATGGTCTTGATAACCCTACACAGGTAGTAAAGGTAAATTCTCTCTATAGATTTGATGAAGGTGATATTCCTCATTATAAGTCTGCTAGCCAATGCTTAGATGAGTTTGATAATTTTATTGTTAAACAAGAGAACTTCAATGCTTATGTTGGTAGACAATTGAAACATAATGCTTATATGATTGAACACTTGAGTGATTATATCGCTAATGTTAAAGGTGAACTTAAACTTATTAGTAAACATGCTTCTATGGTTACCACTCAAGTAGAACAAGTACTTAAAGCTCAGAATGATTTGCTCAATGAATTAAATAGTAAGAAGAATGATAATGCTGTTAGAGTTATGACTAGAGGAGGTAAAATGACTCAGGAACCTTTGTATCCTGAGGGCCATCCGAAGAGAATTGAGCAAGATTCTCAGAGAACTAATGTAGATGCACCTAGTCCTTCTAAAAGGAAGAAAAAGAAAAATGATAGGACTTTGCATGCTTCTAGTGAACCTGTTATTGACACACCTGAGAATCCCAATGATATTTCTATTTCTGATGCTGAAACACAATCTGGTAATGAATATGAACCTAGTGATAATGTTAATGATGATGTTCATGTTGATGCTCAACCTAGCAATAATAATGATGTAGAAATTGAACCTGCTATTGATCTTGATAACCCACAATCAAAGAATCAATGTTATGATAAGAGAGACTTTGTTGCTAGGAAGCACGGTAAAGAAAGGGAACCATGGGTTCAGAAACCCATGCCTTTTGCTCATAAACCATCCAAGAAAAAGGATGATGAGGATTTTGAGCGCTTTGCTGAAATGATTAGACCTATCTTTTTGCGTATGCGTTTGACTGATATGCTTAAAATGAATCCTTAAGCTAAATATATGAAGGAAATTGTTACTAATAAAAGAAAGATACGGGAAGCTAAAATTTCCACCATGCTTGCTAATTAGACTTTTAAGGGTGGAATACCAAAGAAACTTGGAGATCCAGGAGTACCAACTATACCATGCTCCATTAAAAGAAACTATGTTAAAACTGCTTTATGTGATCTTGGAGCCGGTATTAGTGTTATGCCTCTCTCTTTATATCGTAGACTTGATTTGAATAAGTTGACACCTACCGAAATATCTTTGCAAATGGCTGATAAATCAACTGCTATACTAGTCAGTATTTGTGAGGATGTGCCTGTTGTGGTTGCAAACGTTACTATTTTAACGGACTTTGTTATTCTTGATATTCCCGAGGACGATAGTATGTCTATTATTCTTGGAAGACCCTTTTTGAATACTGCAGGGGCTGTTACTGATTGCACCAAAGGCAACGTCACTTTTGATGTTAATGGTAATGAGCATATGGTACACTTTTCGAGGAAACAACCTCAAGTCCACAGTATCAATTCTATTGGAAAAATTTCAACAATCACTATTGTAGGTTTTGAATTTCCTCTACCTACTGTCAAGAAGAAATATGATATTCTTATTATTGGGGATGTGCATATCCCCGTCGAGGTAACCTAATGTTATTCAAAAGTTCTCCGGTTTCATGTTATTCGAATTGAGTTTGTTAACAAGACCTGATCAACCTTGTTAGTGGATTCCTTTTGATGAGCATGAGATGGATGAATTTAGAAAACACAACTCTCTATACCCTCTTTTTACTTTCTGTTATTTATATTAAATAAAGCAAAACAATATTTTCCGTCTGTTTCCTGAATTATCCATGCAGTAAAAATACCCCAAAAATAAAAGTTCTCCAAATGCCCTGAAAATTAAATATGATTTTTTCTGGAATATTTGAGAATATCTGGCACTGAGAACACAACAGGGGGAGCAAGCACCTGGCCACGAGGGTCCAGGGCGCGCCCACCCCCCTGGGCGTGCCCCTGCCTCGTGGGCCCATGGTGGCTCCCCTCCACTTATTCCAGCTACCACACACTCTTTCTTCCTCCCACAAACATCACTAACCAGCTCAAGCACGAGTTCAAGCTCATCTTGCTGCCATTTTCAATCTCTTAGCTCAAAGCTCCATTCACAAAACTTCTTTGGGGGATTGTTCTTTGGTATGTGACTCCTCCAATGGTCCAATTAGTTTTTGTTCTAGTGCTTTATTCATTTCATATTTTTGCTGCTTAGGTGACCCTGTTCTTGAGCTTGCATGTCAAATTTATATGGTCAAAAGTAGTTTTAATGCATGATATTGCCTCTAGGCACTTGTAGGAGTAGTTGCTATCAATATTGTTGAGTTTGGTTCACTTTTATTTTGAAGTTACTAAAAATTTCAGATATTTTCAGAAAAAGATGAAGAGATTTTTGAGGGGCTCATCGAGCCGAAGCTCGAAGGATAAGCAAACTGAGGAGGATAAGAGGCCCAAATATAATCTCCCTCGAACCGCGGAAGTTCGGCCGTGTGAATGGCCTTGTGATAATTTCTTGAGAGTAGCCGGGATTTATGATGATTTTTATGAGTTGGCTGAGAATGCAGGCCTCACCACCTTCCTCCACGACCAATGCGAACAGTATCTCTTACTCACCAATACCTTTGTGAAAACTTTCATTTCCATGCTAGGAGCTCACCACCTTCGGTGGAATTTTATTTATATGATGAGCATAACGAGATGTCACTTCGTGACTTTTGTTGGATTTGTTTGATCCCTTTTGAGGGCAGTGTAGAGAAACCACATCGTGATGATGTGGAAGGGTTTATTGATACAATGGTTGTAGGGGAAACGAGGAAAGTTTCCGATGCAAGAATTACTAGCATACATTTTTCTGTTTTACGTTACTTTGCAATATTTGCTAGTAGATGCTTAATTGGTCATGGAAACTATGGCAACCTTAGTGCCCCTGACATTGTTATTTTGTGCCATGCCATGTTCCATGATGACACATTTAGTATGGGAGCTATTGTTGCAAAGCGATTAAATCTTAACCGTACTAAGGGCCCCATCTTGGGAGGTTTCTTTGCCTCGCGCCTCGCTACACATTTTAATATACCTATTAGGCATTATGAGAAGGAAGAGAAGTTGATGCCTCCTGTTTTTCTAGACTATAAGAGTATGGTAGCACATGATTTTATTGTTAAGAATAAGGAACAAATGCTTAAGTACAAGCTAATATTTGATAAGAATCACCCTGAGACTATTACTTTGCCTGCTCCTTCCGTGTTTGACTTATCTGCAGGCAAGTATCTTGTTCCGCCAGAGGCCATTTACGCCTACCGAAACCCCACATCAGCTACAGAGCCAGAGTCGGAATCACAATTTGATCCTCACCGGCAGTCTATTTATCAGTGGAATCCGGAGGAGATTGCCAACCAGTGGCACCAGGGGGATCCTTCTCAGTACGACCCGAGCTATAACTTTGGATATTCGCTAGGCCAGCCGTGGCCATAGACCAACTTAGGCCAAAAGCCTAAGCTTGGGGGAGTACGTATCTCTCACTGACATTACATTCATGTTCACACACTCATGCTAGTTGTTGGTGCTCATACTTTTTCATTGTAATGTTCATGCTAGTTTATTTTCCTTTTTATGCTTTCATCTTGTGTGTTTGATAAACCTTAAGAAAAACCAAAAAAAATTAGTTGTAGCTTTTAGCTAGTTTACTTTCTTGCTTGTAGTAGTAACTAAAATAAAACCCAAAAGATTTCATGTTCTTCTTTTGCTTGTTGGGAGCTTTCTCGTGTAAATAGTTTTACTTCTTTTCTTTTCTTTGGGGTTCGATAGGAGAAGACCATGATTAAAATGTTGAGTGGCTCTCATATGCATTATTGTTGATCTAACCAAGAGACCATATTACCTTGTCTTCTCTCTTGAACTGAATGCTTGCAGATTCCAGCTTAGTCCAATGCACGTGCACTATTATTATTATCCACACTATTCGGTCGTGGAAGTGAAAGGCAATAATGATGATTATATGATGAACTTATTGAGATGAGAAAAGCTGGTATGAACTCGACCTCTCTTGTTTTTGTAAATATGATTAGTTCATCGTTCCTGATTCAGCCTATTATGAATAAACATGCTTGCAATGACAATTAGAGATTATAGTTGCTTATGCCATGCTTAATTAGCTAGGATCTTATAATGGTTTACCATGCATGTCAACATGCTATTAAAATGGTTGTGATGTGGTATGATAGGGTGGTATCCTCTTTTGAATGATTCAAGTGGCTTGACTTGGCACATGCTCATGCATGTAGTTGAAACAAAATCAACAGAGCCTCTATGATATTTAGGTTCATGGTGCATTATATCCTACTCATGCTTGCATTCGGTGTTGATTAATTTTAATGCATGTTCATGACTGTTGTCGCTCTCTAGCTAGTCGCTTCCCAGTCTTTTTCTATCCTTCACTTGTACTAAGCGGGAATATTGCTTGTTCATCCAATTCCATAAACCCCAAAGTTATTCCATATGAGTCCACCATACCTGCCTATACACGGTATCTACCTGCCGTTCCAAGTAAATTTGTATGTGCCAAACTCTAAACCTTCAAATAAACATTCTGTTTTGTATACTCGAATAGCTCATGTATCAACTAGGGCTGTCTATATCTTCCATGCTAGGCGGGTTATTCTCAAGAGGAGTGGACTTCGCTCCTCACTCACAAGAAAATGGCTGGTCACCGGGATGCCTAGTCCCATGCTTTATGCAAATCAAATCAAAATAACTGCAAACAAAACTCCCCCGGGACTCTTGTTAGTTGGAGGCACTCGTTGTTTCGAGCAAGCCATGGATTGATGCTTGTTGGTGGAGGGGGAGTATAAACTTTACCATTCTATTTGAGAACCGCCTACAATGTGTGTAGCATGGAAGATATCGAGATCTCTCGGTTGTTATGTTGACAATGAAAGTATACCGATCAGAATATTATTCATATATATTTCAAAACCGAGCTCTGGCACCTCTACAAATCCCTGCTTCCCTCTGCGGCCTATCTATTTACTTTTATGTTGAGTCATCATCCTCTTATTAAAAAGCACTAGTTGGAGAGCACCGCTGTCATTTGCATCCATTACTGTTAGTTTACATCGATTATGACTTGACTGGATCTCTTTTACCATGAATTACAATGTCTAGTCAGTCCTTGATCTTTAAAGGTGCTCTGCATTTATGTTTTGCGGTCTCAGAAAGGGCTAGTGAGATACCATTCTGTTATCTCATATTATGATTGTTTTGAGAAAGTGTTGTCATCCAAGATTTATTATTATTGCTCGCTAGTTGATTATGCCATTGATATGAGTAAACATGAGACCTAAGTGTTATTGTGAATATGGTTAGTTCATAATCTTTGCTGAAAACTTGAATGCTGGCTTTACATATTTACAACAACAAGAGAAAACAAAGTTTGTAAAAGTTTTTCTTTATCACTTTTAGTTTATCAACTAAATTGCTTGAGGACAAGCAAAGGTTTAATCTTGGGGGACTTGATACATCTCTGTCGTATCTAGTTTTCCAAACACTTTTGCCCTTGTTTTGGACTCTAACTTGCATGATTTGAATGGAACTAACCTGGACTGACGCTGTTTTCAGCAGAATTGCCATGGTGTTATTTTTGTGCAGAAATAAAAGTTCTCGGAATGACCTGAAAATCAACGGAGAATTATTTTGGAATATATAAAAAATACTGGAAGAAGAATCCACGCCAGGGGGGCCTCCACCTGTCCACGAGGGTGGGGGCGCCCCCTGCCTCGTGGGCCCCCTGACGCTCCACCGACCTCAACTCCAACTCTATATATTCGTGTTCGGGGAGAAAAAAATTAGAGAGAAGGATTCATCAGGTTTTACGATACGGAGTCGCCGCCAAGCCCTAAACTCTCTCGGGAGGGCTGATCTGGAGTCTGTTCGGGGCTCCGAAGAGGGGAATCCATCGCCATCATCATCATCAACCTTCCTCCATCACCAATTTCATGATGCACACCGCCGTGTGTGAGTAATTCCATCGTAGGCTTGCTGGACGGTGATGGGTTGGATGAGATTTATCATGTAATCGAGTTAGTTTTGTTACGATTTGATCCCTAGTATCCACTATGTTCTGAGATTGATGTTGCTATGACTTTGCTATGCTTAATGTTTGTTAGTAGGGCCCGAGTGCCATGATTTCATATTTGAACCTATTATGTTTTCATCAATATATGAGAGTTCTTGGTCCTATCTTGCAAGTCTATAGTCACCTATTATGTGTTATGATCCGTTAACCCCGAAGTGACAATAATCAGGATACTTATCGGTGATGACCGTAGTTTGAGGAGTTCATGTATTCACTATGTGTTAATGCTTTGGTCCGGTACTCTATTAAAAGGAGGCCTTAATATCCCTTAGTTTCCAATAGGACCCCGCTACCACGGAGGGTAGGAAAAAAGATGTCATGCAAGTTCTTTTCCATAAGCATGTATGACTATATTCGGAATACATGCCTACATTACAGTGATGAACTGGAGCTAGTTCTGCGTCACCCTAGGTTATGACTGTTACATGATCGATCGCATCTGGTGTAATTCTCCATCACCGATCCAATGCCTATGAGCTTTTCATATATTGTTCTTCACTTATTTACTTTTTCGTTGCTACTGTTACCATCACTATAAAACCCAAAAAAAATACTTTTGCTACCATTACTTTTGCTATTATTACCACTACTATCGTATTACTTTGCTACGAAATACCTTGCTGCAGATATTAAGTTTCCAGGTGTGGTTGAATTGACAACTCAGCTGCTAATACTTGAGAATATTCTTTGGCTCCCCTTGTGTCGAATCAATAAATTTGGGTTGAATACTCTACCCTTGAAACCTGTTGCGATCCCCTATACTTGTGGGTTATCAACGCTTCGTATGTCATGTGCACTACCTTGTACATGATGGTGCTGTACGATTGAGCCCGTGTGGGCCCCACCATGAAAATTTCGGACGAAATCTCTATCATATGTTTGTTTCCGGCTTATCCTATAAGTCAAATCCTTTGTTTTGTTTTGGTTTCTGGTATTCGAGTTGCTTCAAAGTCAAGTGTTGATTCCATACCTTTCCTAAGCGGTGTTCTCATATTTCTATGTGAATACTAATCCTTCTTGATCATTGAGATTGTCATGTTAATTGTTTTCTAACTGGTGTGCTCCTCTTCAAGTGGATCCGATCATTTTCATCATCCGCAAGATCAATTCTAAGTTCTCTCAACGGTGTTTGTTTCATCCATCCCAAGTTGCCTTTGTTTTCCCGCCCTCCCACCCTTTTCTTTAAGGATTCAGATTTCTTAATCATGTATCCTTTTATTTGTGGGAAGTCTTTTCAGTCTTTTCTTTCAATGTTTTACCCGGTGTTTCTTATGGAGATGCTAAGGGAGCTTCAAGTTCATCATTCTTCGTTCTATTTCTTCTCTGGTGGATTCAGTTCAAGCTTTGTCGATCATATCTTTTCCTTGTTTCAAATGTTTTCTCATGCCGGTGCACCTCTTAATCATCCACTTCTCGCCATTCATTGTTCTGGAGTTCTTAAGATATCTTAGGAGATTCATGTTTTCATTCCTAAGCCGCTCAAGCTATCTCAAGGTTGTTATCTCTTTTAGCCATTTAATTCAACCAGCGAAATCTCTCTTTTAAATCGTTCAACGATGTATCTTTGGAGTGGGCCTTAACCCACAGGTCTTTTCCAGGATCTTACCTGACTCTTCTATTTTTCCGGAGTTATTTCTCAAATCTTTTTAAAGTTTGACGTAAGAATGAATTATCATCAGTCATATTCCTTCTCCAAGATCGCTTTCAAAACATTGTCATCATTGGTTCATCATTTCTATTCTTCATTGTTCCGGGGTGGCTCATCTTTTTCCATAGTGTTTCTCGTCGCCATTCTTGGATTTTGAAGACCGAAGAAGAGTTTTTCCTCCAAACCTTGGTCCGTTCTCTTGAAGATGCGTAGTTCAAGCTTGATGCCATCCTCTCGTAATTGTTTTTGATTGTGAGAATTCTTTTCACCCATCTAGACCAATTCAGGAGTCTTTTCAGTTTGATTCTTCGGAGCCCATCATCTCAGAATTATTCATTCCAGCTTTTAGCTCTCGTTCTCCAAATCTTACCAGTGCATCATTCAAGTATTCTCTAATCAGCTCGGGATCTCGTCGTTCACTTGTATTTAAATTCTCTCAAGCATCTTCATTCATTTGCTAATTCTTCCCAGTGTCTCGCTATCTTTTCTTTAATCGTTTTTAATTCTTACGGTGGCTCGTCCAACATTCCTCTTTCGTCGTTATCGTATCAAAGTATTCGTGCTTTCCAAATCCTACCGGTGGATCATTGAAGACCTTCTCAAGTTTACGCTATATCTCTCTTAATCCTTTCTACGATAATGAGTGGCATGCCAATTCTGTTGCTTGTTATCAATTTAAGTGGATGAATGGTAAGCATGACGTGATTCTTATCATCGAGGTGATTTAATTCCTTATCCCAGAGGCTCGTCAAAATTCCTGGATCAAGTGTTTCATCCTTTTCTTTCCAGAGTCTCAAGCTCTCAATTATATCATCACGAAGATCCATCTAAATCATTGCAAGGATTCACCTTGTGTTTTCAACTTCTCTTTCTTTCTATCATCCTTTATTACCGGAGTTCTTCATGGAGGCTCTATA